>NW_022103917.1:1362671-1498360 GCF_000313985.2 Echinops telfairi | reverse complement strand
ATATATATGTCACTGGTTTTGTTTCTCTGGACAACCAAGCCTAACACAGAACCTAAATAGGTCTTTTATTGTATCCTATCTACACCCTGAGAAGGTCTTCAGCTATCTGAAGGCTTTTCCCTTCTCTAGTCAATAATAGCTGGTTTGTCCAGCAGAGGGTCTTTATTTGGGGATGAATTTGATCAGCTCAAGGATATTACAAAACTCATCTCACCCGCTCACCTCTGAAGGTTGTCAGTCTCAAGGCTTTAGCACTGATAAGGCTCTATTTACATAGGAAAACACATCCTTGCTTAGGAGCCATGGGAGTCTCGAGTCAGGGCACTGGCTCCATTTGGCAAGTCATTCTTCCTTTATAGGGTTGTCAGATTTAGCAAATAAAGAAACAAGATGCCCACTTCAATTTGAAGCTCAGAAAACCAACATATCTTGGGACATGTACAATTTAGATGCAATATTTAGAATCTTTTGTAACTTTTGGCAAACCTTTATTTTGAAATTAAAATGTCCTAGTAAAGTAATATAAAAATTTCTTAGTGCACTTAGTCTGGCAGGCTCTAGATTGCATCGATGATCCATATCTCCATGTATGCATGGCTTTGTGCAATCGCTGTTTTTCTAACGTTTTATTGTGAATTGGTTGAAGGTTTACAAAGCAGATCTTCAGTTTTACATTCACCAGTCATAGTGCCTCATCTCATTCATTGCAAATTGCAAAAAGGACACTATTTTACATATATGTATATATATATAATTTTCCTGGAATTCAAATTTAGGCAGGTGTCTCATATTTCAGCTGGCAACCTTACTAATAAAAGATGAGCAACTATCAACGATTCACCTATTACTAGAGGCTATTGAGCAACCTGAAATATTCCTCATAGCATACCCATGAATCATGCCATCCCCTTCGACTTCCACAGAAGGCTCTAAGAATCTGTGCAATTCACTCCACACACATTTGCAAGGAGTCATTAAGATTTTGGAACTAGGGATAAATAAAGCCGATTTCCAACCCCATCCAGAGAAGAGTACCATCCAGAGGAAAAGCTAGATGTAATCAACCATGTGATTGAATACTAGCATGGATAGATCCTATGGAAGAAGGGAAAGGGCGGAGGGGGGCCTATAACAAATTATTTCTGAAATCATACTAAGATTTTAAGTTTATAAAAAATCTCTAAATAAAGAGGGGAACAGATGTATCCGGCTTTTCTGTGAATGATATGCACATCTAATTGTGAAATCCCCTCTTTGTGCACCTTTTTAAATGCTGGGCAATTGCTAGAAACCCCAGGCCCTTGACTGAAGAAAATGGCATTCTCCTGTGTTAAAGACAGATGGTTTGGGCCTCTTTAATCCATCCAATCTATCTAAATATATCTTTATTCTCAGTGTGTATGCACACTGCTGGTTTATGGTCCTTGGTTGGAATGTTAGCCAAGTCATTTTGTGCAAAAAAGGAACTGCGTAGGCTAAAGCTTGGATGAGCTCACTAGAAATTACTTTCTATTTTAGGGCTCTAAGTGACTGTGGTTTGAGGATCATAAAATAAGGGAGCTTTGTCTTTGGTCACAGCCAGTGTAAGTTTGACATGCAGAGGAAACAGAGAAGGTTATGCAGATGATAGCTGATGAGAGAGAAACAAAGAGAAAGACGATTGGAGAAGACCACTGCTGATAGCTTGCAGCCCTCTCACTCACAGCTGGTAGTTAAACCTGGCATTGGCCAGGCCCTAGCAACACAGGAAATGCCATGGCCTGTCATTTCTCTTAGTAGTCTAGTTTCTGTTTCTCAATTTGGGTATCATATAAATAGAGATAAAATAAAGCAATCAAGACTACTATTGATCCAAAGATCTCACATGTTCACACAAAGAAGATGATAATGATGACATCCAGAGTGAAGTTCAGATTCAAGTTATTTGTTGTTTGTAAAACATGAAACAGATTAAGCAATTAATCAGTGGTAGGCACCAAGTTTGCATTGTGAGCTGAGGATAACAGTGACATCATTTTCATCCATCATAGTTCATTGGGTCAAAATGAGCCTCCTGATTCATGCAACTCTAGGAAAGCATCGTTACAATGCTCAGGAGAGTCTGACCCACCCGGCCTGTGTGATTCTTTTAGCATAGGCATTTGTGCTGTAAGGGGTCTGTTAGGTGAGTTCAGGGGGAGCTACAAAAACCAATTGTGGTCCGGTGCCTATGTGCCAGGTAGGAAGCAATCCTGCAGAGACCTCAGGCACTTGTCAGCACTCTGACCCCAAGCTGGTCACCAGAATCAGTCAATAACTATGACCAGGTAGCAGTGTCCCTCAAACGGATGACAATTCAGTGAACCATATCCCCACACCACAGGCCTATCTGTCAGGGTCCCCAAAGTCTGGTTCCTTATCATGATGCAAAATCTGACTCCCATGTTGATGAGGCATACTTCCGCAGGCTTGCACTTGGACCTTGAGGACCACTGGGGCCTGTGTGCCACCTGAATCCTAAATACAAATTAGTCTCTGCTCCTGGTTTTAACTGTGAGAACATGTCTTCTAGTAACTGTAAAAGTAGTACTGACCTGTATGGTCAAGAAGGGCTGTATTGCTTTAGTGCCTTTCTTATCTATGGATCACTAGCAGACCATATTCTGTGGATCTCAGGAGGGAAAATGCTCAAATATCAAATGCCAAGAAAACCAAGCAAATGTTTTAGCTACAGAGAAATACGTGGATAATTTGTTTTCTTAATGTTACTAATTCGCTGGGACGGTATTATTATAGCATGTCAAACTCATTCATTCTGTCAGCTAACTTTTTTTATTTTACAGGATCAAAACCGAGAACACAATATACAAGGATTACCATTGAGTTGATCAAAATACACAGTGACACTTTATAAGGTTTCTAGAACTATACATTTTTACAGAAACATCTTTCTTCTTCAGCATGGCCAGTGATTTGAACTGCCAACCTTGCAATTAGCAGGCCAATGTTTACCTGACATACTTAATATAGGCTACCGTTTTCCAAACATATGTGGTCTGTTGTCCTCTCTTCAGGAAAAAAAAAAGCAAAAAACTACTCGGAGTCTATCTGATAATTGGAAACTTTAGTACTCTAGCCCATAACCCAAGATAAGTTGTAGGTATCTACCTTTGTAGCCCCCCTGGATCATTCCAGTGCCCCTCAAGGGATACTATCACCCATTTTGGGAAACACTGATACAGGCAATATTAAAATCACTAAACTTGATCAGCATTTCATGATCATTGTTTTGGGATATAATAACAAAATATTTTAATACATGCCATTTTTATTAACTGAATGCCAAAAACATTCTTGGAATTGATGAGATAGAAGGTATTATCTTATTGTGCAAAAGGAAAATGAAGACATGCCACACTAAAGCCCTCTCTGTCCTTTGGGAGAAGGGAAGCTTATTGTTTTATTATGTAATGTGTATCTGAGTCGCCTTCCCACATTCTGTTTCTGACTGGTTGTTGTCTACTGGTGTGTATCCAGTCAACATATGGGAGGTGACAGGCTTGAGTTGTTATTAAATGGGAGAAAGTGACAGGATAGATACATAGGTGCATACTAATTTCAACAACAATTAGAGAGCTCAGGAGAAGCTAGGGAACTCGGAGGTCTAGGCTTTTCTATCTCAAAGGAATAAATGAGTCCTGGATATCATGGAACAACCATGCAGCAGATGATGACATGGCAGTTAAGTAATTTTATATGTATGGAAGGACTCAAATAGTTTTTAGCAGGCTGCTAACTAAAGATAAGTGTTCAATGCCATCGAGTGGTGACACAGTAAGATGACAGTCAAGGAAACCCAACTGAGTAGCAATTCTCTTTGTAACACATGGAGTCACTGTGTCTTAGAATTGACTTGATAGCAAGGAACAACACAGCAGTATGTGATGGAGATGGCTATGTGGCAGGGCAGGTACAAGAATATCTCCCTGAGGGGTTCAGAGGGAAGAGACAAACAATAGGGTACCCAGGAGTGGTTTTGTAGAAGAATTCAAATGATGTGGCCATAATGAGTATAGACAGAATGGTAAACACAAAATCATGGTCCCTTCTGCTCTGGCTTCCCTTCTTATTTGTGGTACCTATACATCGGTCCACTTCTCCAGTGAATCCCCAGACTTGAACTCTGGAAGAGCTTCAAAAAACTATTAGAAAAAAATGATGCATTAAAATAATGGCCAATTTCCACAAACTGTTTGAAGCCCCCAATTGTGTTTGGGAGAGAAGACATGAACATAGGCCCAAGCGGGGGAAGAGTGCGGCAGAAATCTAAATTGGAGATCATTGCCTAAATTACTTTGAATAAAAAGGTAAACAGAAGGATTTTTTTAAATGAATGCATAAAAGAGACCACTAAGTTTAAGGCCTACTGGCAACATACAACATTGCCTGTGAATGTATTCAAAGTTTTGTAGCTGTGTCATGAATTCGTTTCTGTAATGTATGAAAATGGGCTAGTAAGGAACCAGGAGGGGTGAAAGGAATCTAACATCAATACTAATGTAAATGACCAACAATGAAAACACTGGGACTTACATTGGATAATTCCTGTCTACTCGAAAGGGAGAGATTAATGTACCTGTTCCGGAACTGAATTTAGTCAAGGATTGCCCTAGGAAGACGCTTTGAAGAATCATGGAAAAATGACCCTCTTTTTATTCCATTGTCTCCATAAATTTTTTGGAGCCCCCTTGTATATCTAAATTATTGGAGATAAAATTTTACTCCAGAACTTGTGGCTGTCTTTTGTTACCGGAAGATGACCTTGCAACTAAGAAACTGAACATGAGAACTTTAAGATCTAGGTCAGCACAGCTGTTGTACAAACTCAGTGGTAGTGATGGTCATAGTGGTGGTGGTTAGGTACCATCAAGTTGGTTCTGATTCATAGCAACCCCACGTGCAAAATACCAGACCAGGGCCCAGTCCTGCGCCCTCCTCACAGTTGTTATGCTTGTGCTCATTGTTACACTCACTGTGTCGGTCCATCAAGTGGGGGGTTTTTAGCAAGCACGATGTTCTTCTCCAGGGACTGGTGTTTCTTGATAACCAAGTCTCATCATCCTCACTTCTCAGAATCATTCAAGTTGTACTTCTGCCAAGACAGATCTGTTTATTTTTCTGACATTCAGTGGTACTTTCAATATTCTTCCCCAGCCTCATCATTCAAATGCAGTTCTTCTTCAGGCTCCCTTATTCATTGTCCAGCTCTCACAACTGCTGCCCAATCTCTCCCAGTTTCAGCTAAGTGAGAAAATGAATATTTATCATGCACGCTTGTTGAGATGTCAAGATGTAATGACAAAATATGAAAAGCCTGTGTGAATTGTCAATTACTGTTGCTCCTCTGAATTCCGAAAAGAAGTGAAGGCAGAAGTTTCTCCTCTAACACAAGAGGAATAAAAGTTTAACAACCTTGGACAAAATGTGCTCTTTCCAAAAACAAAAAAGATTTACAAAAATAGTTTGATTAATATTTATTATTCAAATTTGGATAAAATATAACATTTTCAACAGGAAAGGTAGTATGAGCTTTCAAAAAACTCAGGATTTCCTTTATGATGTACCAATGACCAGCCAATACACACCATGACCATAAAACCACTCAACCCCATACAAGACCAGGAGTTCGTATCCACTGGCTGCTCTGTTGGAACAAAATGAGGCTGCTGCTCCCTTAAAAATGTACAGACTTGGAAACCCTATGGAGTAGTTCTATTTTGTCCTATTGGCGGTCGCTGTGAGTCAGAATGACTCAATGGCAGTGGGTTTGGACTTGGGGTCTTTCTGCCAGGGTTTTCTGAAATAATGACCACCACTGTGACACTCACTGGTATCAATTGATAAAGATGGACTGGACTCAAGCTGCTCAACGACACAGATGCCATCCTCCTTCACCCTCAACTTGTATTCAAATCCATCTGGAGGGGTAGAAAATTAGAACCCATTCCTCCTGTTTAAGTCAGGGATCCTCTGCTCTCTGTGCCACTATGTCTAGAGAAGATTAGAGAGTGCCCCAAAGCTTGCTTTTGTTTGACTCCTCCCTTGTGAGTTTTGATCTCTATGAAAATGCCAGGCACTAATAGGAAAATGAGGCTGACCTTAGTTCTACTTCACTACTAAAACAGTAGACCTTTATCAGTTCATCACAACCTATGCTAATAAGGTACTGTGTACCCAGGTATGTATTCCAAAGAAATGAAAACATATGCCCACACAAAAACTTGAGCAGGAATGTTCAAAAGAGCATTATTCGTAATAGCGAAAAGGTAGAACCCACCCAACCACCTGTCAACAGGTGATCAAATACTCAAAAGACTATCTGTTGATACAATCGAACAGGATTCATCCACAAAAAGGAATGGGAAATTGGTTTGGGTAAAAATATAGTTGAACTTTGAAACCAATATGCGAATTGAAAGAAGACAGACGCACAAGGACAAATGTCATGGGAACTATGGGTATGATAAATCTACAAGAGACCAATGTTAATTATTGGCTTCCAGAGCTTGTTGCAGGGGGAGATGGGAAGTAACTTAACTGTTAAGCGATACTGAATTTCTTTTGGGAGTGAAGAAAATGGCCCCGAATTAGATAATGTTCCTGCTTGCACAACACTGAAATATACTAAAGACCACCACGTTTTATATTTCAACAGGGTAAACTTTATGTTATGTGAATTATATCTCAAAAACAGAACATTTTTAAAGAGAAATATACTGAGCACCATTCTTACTCACTGTCCGGTAGTTCCCCTTCATTTTCATTCTCCCTTCTAAAGGTAGATAGTTCTATAATGCAGTATGCTAAGATAGAGAACAAGATGATTCATTTTGGAAGTCATTTACCAGCACAACATCTGGTTGCGTCCTAGAAAGTCTTCGGATTCTGAAACTGGAACACATTTGGGCTGGTAACCACAAGGTCAGTGGTTCAAATCCACTAGCAGCTCTGTGAAAGAAAGATGAAGCTGTGTGGTACCTTCACAATTCACCATCTCAGAAATTCTAAGGTGAATTTTCACTCTAACCTATAGTTAGAATTGATTGGATGACAATGGGTTGGACTGAGAAAGCACTTGGAGCCTCCTATTTAGAATCGTTTTTATTTAAATGTAGCTACCTCCCAACCATTGCCATCAAGGGGTTTCACCTTACAGCAACCCTGTAGGACACCGTAGAACTGCCCCCATGTCTTCTCAAGACTTTCAATCTTTAGGAGACCAAACAGCCTCCTCTTCCTCATTCAGAACAAACTAGTGGGTTCAAATTGCTGCCCTATGGTCCGTTGGTTGGGCCCTAGGCCAGGCGTCCAATGTGCGACCCACTATCACACCCTAGCTCCTGTTTTAGCTACCAGAGGTGGACAATCTAGTTCACATTCTCAGGAGCAGCTGCCCCACCAAGAGCTGACAGTCTACTCCAAGACACACTCAACGGATTAGCCTTTTATATACAAGGGAGCTTCAAACTCAGGTGGAAAAATTCCATTACGGCTCCATTCCATTTTCCCACAAAATTTAGGAAGCCTCTCCCCACCCCCATAAAGAGACACAGTGAGAGAGAAATTGACTTACTGCGAAGTATCAGCTTATGTGATGTGGGAGACTGGAAAATTCAAAATCCTGAAGGCAGGTCATAGGCTGGAGACTCATGGCTGGTCCACACCATTATCAAAGGACAGGGTTGAGGGGTAAAGAAATTTGCTCAGGTAGCAATAGCCTGGGTAGATCCAACTCTAAGGAACTGGCCTCTCAACTGACAGAATGAGTGTTTGATTCCATTGTGGAACAACAACAAAATTAGCAGGTAGTCAAACCACTGGTAATCAGACCAGTGACGCTCAATTCCTGACCATACTGATCATTTCTGAAAGGTTCTTCTGAGCACCTTGTAGAGAAAGGATTCATTGAAAGTAAGGAAGGCCTCTATACTGGAGCTGGGAAGACCTGTGAGAAGAGATTCATCTCCCCAGTTCTCAAAAGATGTAGCTTAGCATCCACGTGATTCTGTAGGCCATGTGTCAAGCTGGCTCAAGTTAGAAGGGAAGGCCATCCACAAAGCTCTGTGAATGGAAACCCTCAGTTACCTGAATATTCGCTGAGGCCCATTCTGTCCCCAGAAGCAGATTCACTGTGTTGGGTTGTGAACCACATGCTGAAGTCCTGGTCAACCACCTTTGACAGCTCTGCCAGTTTGGCCCTTTGCATGTAAACCTCAAGGCACAACCTTGTTCAGAGCAATTGTTGACATTTCTAAACTCAACTCCCCACTGAGGGAAGATACCTCCCAGAAGGTATACATATTGTGTGATTTTTTTTGCTGTTGTTTTTAAAAGTCTTTTTATGATGATTTGAGTGAAAGTTTACAGAGCAAACCGATTTCCCATTCAACAATTCATTCACATTTTGTTTTGTGTTATCACAATCACACAATGTATCAGCTTTCTTCCCACTTCCTACCTATGTTTCCCTCTTTCATTGGTCCTTCTTTCCTATTTCTTCCTGCCTTTTGAGATCGTTTTTTCTCCCAACAGTTTTCTTGGCACGTGATTCACATATCATACAGTTCAGTAGTCTAATCACATCAAGAAGAGTTGTACAATCATCACCTCAATGTTTCTGAATATTTTCTTCATTCTTTTTTTTCTACACCATTTCATTAGAGCTAATACATACATCACACCATTCTGTAGTTCAGTCATGTCAGGCAGCATTGTCCAATTGCTACCAACATCGGTTTCAACACACTTTCATACCTCTGGGGTGATTTTAACAAGTGTGGCTACCAAGTCCCTGCAGGGCCCTGGTCTGTGGGTCACCACCATAATTTATAGATGGAAAAACCCAAGCCTTGGGAATACACAGCCTCTGAGCTGATTTGAAGCAGAAAATCACCATCTGGGAGGACAGACGTCAGCAGGGGCTGAGAGCGTTAACACACAAATAGCACCTGTTTAGAAGACTGAGCCAGGGCCACCTTAAGACTTGCTGTTAATTATCCACCACAGAAGAGTGGAAGCTGGGGTATCATTTGCTACACAGCTAAAGAACAGATGTTTTCAATGCAAGGTCTCAAACAAAGCCAGCCTGCCATTCCTACTGGCTCAAGGGGAACATGTTGCAGGCATTTATTTCATCATTGGCTCAAAACCGTAAACCTAAATGAAGTACAGAAGCAGCACATGTTACAAAGCAATCCAGAAAGATACATTTTCCTTTGGTGAGCTCTGGAAGAAGCTCTCAATTCTTATTCTGAGTTCCTTTATTAAAAGATTCCGAGAAACTAATATTTCACCAAGCACGGTTGAGACTTTCAGGACAATGATATTGAGAAGTGTTCAGGAGGGTATGCTCCAAAATGACAGAGCAAAGTTCATGAGTGAGAAAAGGCTTTCGTCTGTGACCTATTCCTTTAAGAAACATGGTGTGTGTGTTTGTTTTTTGTTTGTTGGTTTGTTTGCTCGGTGGAGGGGAGAGGCTCCCTGTTGGACTGACTCCTGATACAATTCCCAATGAGTTGCAGGTTAGAAACTGGAAATTATGTGAATAAATAGCTGTAGAGCACCCTGAAAAATCTCTAGATTCTTCTCAGGACATATCATTTTTGCATCTCATTTCCCTCACATCATTGTCAAAGACATGTATATCACACACCGTAGATCAATTTCCACACCAATTGCTCTCTCACAGGTCCTCACTGTGTACAGCATGGTTGTCTTATGTGAGGTCACTCTTGTGTGCCAACTGAGAGTCTGTGCATTTGATCCCACCTACACTTTTCAGTTTCCACAAGAGAGATGGGCATCGCTTCAGGCTTCCTACCACCTAGATATTGGGAAAACCCTAATTTTATCTGGAAAATATGCTATAATGGGTCATATCCACCTAGTTCTACAAAGATCAGGTCGCATTCTGTCTTTGGAGGCTAGTCTGGATTACATCACATTCTGGTTTAATGCTTAGTCAGTAATAAAACTTTTCTTTCTCTCCTATGTTTAGGGAGAGGTTTGCTGGGTTGTTAGATTTCCTTTTGAATTACATTTTCCCAACATGAGCCACACATCATTCCTGCTTTCAGGACCCTGGCCTTTTGGAATAAGAATATGTAAAGATGAGTGATTAAGCAATCCCAGAACAGCACCAGGAGAGCCAAAGATGGGGACCTCTCTCTAGTCCTTTGTCATTTACCATAGGGGGTTAGAGAATCCCGATTTTCAGTTCCCAGCAGAGTTAAGAACAAAGTGTACTGCCTTCACAAGACATTCAAATAATTGAAACATTCTTTGAAGCAAAATAAAAGGGCGGTTCACTGCCTTGCCTAAACATTCATTCTACTTATATTAGTAGAAGATACTGATTCTTTACCCACTTGTGTGTTTCCTACCACACTGGAAGTACCTTGGACGTGATCATGCAAACCTCCTTAGCATGCTACCAGCTTACAGTCAGTGCTCAATAAATGAAGACAATAGGATTCACCGTTGTCATCAGGTCACTAAGAAATAAGGGGACACACTCTATAGGCCATCCAAGCAAATAAAAAGGCATGATATTTTATAGTCACTTCCTACATGTGTGTAAATAGATAATAGAAACTTTGTTCCAGCTGTCTTTTTTCTCCTAAAGCCACTGCTTCCCAGCTACCTCACCTACATACCCTTGGGTCACTAACCTAAATAAAAAACAAAACCCCAAAACCAGTTGCTTCTCAGTCAACTCAAACTCCTGGTGACCCCACATGTAGGAGAAGAGAACTGTGTTTCATAGTGTTTCAAAGCTGTGGTCTTTGAGTAAATCACTACTGAGGCACCTCTGGGTGCCAACAATTGCAGTAATCGTCATGCTTAACCATCATAGAGACCATATACATCTACAGCCCTGTGATTTATGTCAACTTTTTCACTTCCTAAGAACTATTTTCTGCTACATTGTGTTTTTTCTTCTATAATACATTATTTTATGGCACACATTTTTGAAAAATATTGAGGTGTGTGTTACTTTTGTGTACTCCAAACTATAATCTCGTGAGTCAACCCAAGACGACCTTGTGCTTTCGGAGGGGGATGGTTAGGAGAGCGCAATAATATCAGGATGATTATTTTGTTACAAAGGGAGAAGAGTGTCTAGTGTAGGTCATTTCTGTTCTCAGTAAGACACTGGACTAAGAATTTAGGCTTTGTCTTCAGATACAGGAATTTGAAAAGGTTATTATTCATTTAGCATAACGAGACAGATTTAGGGGACTTAGTGTGAGTTTAAAATCCACCCAATGTTCTATCTCATACAACATACTCTACTCATTGCTCAATTTCTCAAAGCATTTTCTACTTTTCAGTTAGATTCGATAACACATAGCAGTAACCACGAAGTACTCACAGACAATGCTAATAACTGTGGATTTTATTATGGAAGTTAACAATTTATAATTCAGGGGGAAATGCTCAGGAGAGAGTTGTTCAGTTAGGACATATAACAGAACGACTTTAGGGCTGCTAATAAAGGCCCAAAGGCCATACCACTAAGCTGTACACTCGACATAAAGGCACCGAGCTCTGGTCCCTTCGGTCAGCAAACATGGCTGCCCCCAGTTAAGTGCCCAAAGGCACTGCCCACCATAAGCCAGCATCCTACCCCCAACCACAGTTTTACTTGCTGACTTATAGTGACCTTCTGTTTATGGGCGTAGAAAGCCCATTCTTTCTTCCAAGGAGCTGCTGGTGGTTTCAAACTGGTGACCAGGCAGATTGCAGCCCAATGTGGAAGAACTACACCATCAGGGCTCTACCACAAAATGGTTGTCACACAAATGCCCGCCTATTGCCACAACATAAACCAGATGCTGATCCTTGATAGAGGAGGGACACCCAGAGATGAGACTGGAAGAACAAATATGTGTTGGCCCAGAGACAGTCAACTGAAAGATAGGAATGCTGTCTATATATGTTAAAGGTTGCTAAGGACGCGGAACTTCAAATACGGCCACTTAAAAACAAAACATATACAAAGACGGTGAGAATTTCTCCCTTAAAGGCAAGACCAGGAATTCAAGAGCAATACAAGAGCCACACATATGGTAGGTCACACTGGTTAAGAGTTCTCAGCCATTTCTCACTGAGAAGGGTTGACAAGCAGAACCTACCTATCTGTTGCAGTGTGTACGGCAGATCAGTATATGCTTCAATCTGAAACCCAGTTGCTTTGGGTGAATAAACATCTTCTGGATCTCTCACTATTGGGTACCTGTTGAACCAGGAATCCCAAAGTTAAAGGGTGAAATCACCAGCCACTCTGCAGGAGGAAGATGGCACTGTCGGTTCCAGTAAGGACTTACTAAGCCTCCGAAACCCTACATAGAGTTGACTGTAAGTTGGAATTGACTCCACGGCTATGGGTGGGTGGACAGTTACGTTCCTGCCCAAGATTCTAATTGTGCCTGAGCCTCCTACACATCCTACTTGTGCAGAACTTCAAGGCCGGCCAGAACTGTGAGCTAAGGCCTTTCTAAAGTCTTTCCTAAGCACGTGCATAGCCTTATGCACATATGTGGTCATGTAGATTTCCAGGAAGGAAAGCATGGCGACCCTTCGGGACAGAGTGGAATTGTTCTCTAGGGTTTCCAACATAATACATCTTTATGACACGGGCTTATCTTTCGCCCTGGGGATAGCTGGTGGGTTTTAACCTCTGGCCTCTTGATTTGTAGCCCAATACCACGAGGCCATCAAGGTACCTCCAGGAATAGATTGGAGTTTTTCAAAGTCACTGGTGGAAATGTCATTGCCCAGCTTTTGCTTAAAAGCTTTTTTTTTTTTTTTAAGGTTTGCTTATTTATTTATTTATTTTCCCCAAATGATATGTGGGGTCTCAGGCAGCTGCAATATTAAACAATTACTGCTGATTCGTTTTACATAAAGCCTCCTGGGGAAAGGGCTGTTCACAATGGGTCCTCATCTCTGAGTAGTTCAAATCAAGTGGTGAGGTTTCCAGGGACCTTCCAGACAGGTCTTTAAATGACCCCAACCAGTCGTGGCTTGGCTGCTGCTAGTTTTCCCCCTGAGTGTGGGCGATTGGTTTCTATGGCTCCCATGGAATGGAGAGGGAAAAATGGGGCAAAATCCCACGAAGGTCACTGTTCTTGCCAATTTCAACTGCTTCTCTTGATTATATATTCTGTATGGCTGCAAGTCTTTGTTTACTTTCCGGCATCCCAAAATGTTGGCTATGACCATTTTTTGCCCCTTTGGGCTTTTTCTACATCCTTCTGAGTTATTTCTTGGTACACTTTTTCTAGGAATTTTATCTGCATCTTTTAATATAAATTCTTCATAATAGCCTCTTCTTTTAAGCACCTGCAGTTCTTGACTCTTCTGTTCTTTCCAACTGTGTATTGAGGAGCTCTTTTTCTTTCTCAACCTTACCAGGTGTTTATCAGTATTATAAATACAAACGGCAACAATAAACTTGATTTATTTAATTGCAAACTCATAGTTTATGCAAAATCTCACTGCAATGAGAAGGCAACCCCTGGCAGCAGCTAGGACAAATCTAATGGGCAAAAGTGAGGGACAGCACAAAAGCAAACTCAAGAGCTCTAGAAGCATAACCGTAACTCCCAATGTCATTGCTAATCCTTAGACCAGGAAGAATGACATAATGATAACTTGGGCTATCATGATTCCAAGATAGTAACACTTGGAGACTTCTCGCCTATTTGGGGCTTAGTCTAAGGCGAGACTAACCCCTGAGGAAGGACATCATGCTGGTAAAGTAGAGTCTGTCAAGAAGAGGAAGACTGTCAGGACATGTGTTTTCACAGTGGCTACTACCATGAGCTCCATTGTGACAATGGCGAACATGTCGCATGGCCGGACAATGTTTCATTTTGTGGTACGTAAGATGGTTATGAGTCAGAACTGACTCAACAGCAGCTAACAACAGGTCGTCAAGAAGAGATGGTATAAAAAACAGAACATTTTTTTGCCATTCACTTTTTTCAAGTTGAGGAGGCTGAGACTCATGAAAGAATAAAGTTTTAAATTGAGAAAACTGATGAGGACAGAACCGGGGCTTCTGTTCTGTCTGCTAAGGGGCTGAAACAAGTGAGGAGCAAAAGACTGTGAGAACTGGCTCTGCGAACACTTTAACCTTGAAGCCAGGACGCAGTAACATTCTGGCCCTGGACTGCACTAGAAGATAATTCTGGGACAAGCTGACGCAGAGCAGCAGCCCACATAAAGCTGAAAGAAACAATTTACGCGACCCAGGGAAAAACTGAGTAACTAATTAGAAAGTTACTTGACCATCTGCAGAGGGGCAACCCCTTGCTCTTGAAAGTGCCCTATAGAAACTAGAAGTGTTCCCTTACACTTGAGGGGGACCCGCTTCCCTCCCAGAGAGAAGTGTATCTTATGTGTGTTTACGCTGCTCCTTCTCACATGGAGCGAGGCACCGGTTCATTTGTTGTACAGTGACTCTATGCTTTAATGAACTTGTGTCTTAACTCGCTGCTGCGTGTGTTTGTGTGTGTGTGTGAGAGAGAGAGTTTGACTTATCTTTGTACCCTAAAAAACCACACCAGTATGGAGCTTGCTGGTTTCCCAGTGGGCACGCAAACTTCACAAAAACCAAGGCCAGGGTTATTCATCCATCAGTGGAATTTAGTGACCTTAGAAAACTCTTTATCTGTTTGACAGGGCAGGCCAGGCATGGTACAGTAGAATCAATTGTGTTAAATCCCACAGAGTTGAAGGAAAATACGGGTGCTTAATAAGGTAAATTTCATTTACCCACAAAATTCGCCTACACACACATATATATTTACCAGCCATGTCACAGCCAAGGAGCATTTTCAAGTCCTGCTATGAAAAAAAATGTCTCCATTAATCCACTGTGTAAAGACAACAATGTCTGTGTTGACAGGTTCCAGGTAGTGGGCCTAGATGATAAGCAGCATGTCTTATCGCTTTGGGTAAATCCAGAGTCTTTGAAACTGATGACACTTGGAAACAAATCTTGTGTCAAATCCAACCCTAAATATCCTAATTTTTTTCATTTTGGCTCTGTTCTAACATTAGCTGCAACAGGCCACACTTCTTTCTGGTGGCGCTACCAGGCAAGCATCAGGCTGCTAAACTCAAGGTGACAATAATGGGTTATGCATTGGCTGCTAACCACAAGGTCAGTGGTTTGAACCCACCAGCCCGTCCACAGGAGAAAAAGGTGGCTTCCTGCTCCCATACAGATTTCCCACATTGGGAACCCACAGCAGATAGTTCTAATCTGTCCTATAGGACTACAGTGACTCAGAATTGATGTCATTGACATATTTTTTGTTCTGTTTTGTTTTATGAGTGAGCTACCTGGAGCTAGGTCACATGTCAGTCACAAGTTTGGAAGTCCATAGGACCCCTTTTCTTCTAACCTGTGGGCTCAGAACTCAAGGAGAGTGTGGGACTTAGCTTCCACAGCTGTGCTGTAGAAGTCTAAGGAGGAGGAGAGGCAGGGATAGGTCTGGCGGGTTCACCAAGTCAGAGTTCCTAAGTCTCAAAAAGGAATTTGTGCTCCCTGGCACCCACCTGTGCAAGGATGTCTTTCACCAGCCAGGACCCCTACAGAGATTCTACACTCCATGTCTTTCTTAGGACCTGATTCCTAAGCCACTTTGATTACAATGAACCCATTATCCTTTGAGGTCAGCTGATTATCAATCCTTGGGGTGCTCTTTCTGGCAGACTAACTCACAGGCCTTAGCACAAACCCTCAGCTGTGGCTTAGATAACAAAGGCCTGTCAGGGCATATTTTATAGTTACCTCTCAGGATAGTTAAATATTTACCACGTGGCCCCTTTCTACTTTGATGACATTTCCAGACAGATATCTAGAAGATAAAAAAAAAATTCTTCAGACTTCTGTGTGGTAGCAAATCTCTACACTGTCTTCCACATTGCTCTCACCACCACTAATGTCATTAACTTAAATAAGTGCTTGTTTTACACCATTCAGCACATAGCAAATGCCAAGGGCCAAAGTAGTCCAAATTTGTTCCAGTTGAATGGAGCCTCATAGCAGTGTAAGTTACCCAATTATAGACCTCTCAGACTGACTGTCCTGTCAACCCAGTGCTGTAGGAGGCACTAAAACCACTAAATGCTCCACCAAATAGACTCCTGCCAATTTACTGGGGACCAGAGAGCTGGCACAAATACTTGCCTCCGTGGGGCACTAGGCCAGCATGAGCCTAATGTGTGTAATGGGAAGGCTGAGCAATGAATTCTAAAATGAAGTCATTGATTCCTTTTATTTGTAGATACTTGAAGAAGCAGCAAAAAACCTCAAATCTATTTAATTCAGATTAATTCCTTAAGATGTAGCCAACATTAGCCAAAAAGAAGAGACCAATATGTTCTCCTCTAGAGACACGTAACATCAATCATTGTTTCCACTTCAAATTATTTTAAGAATACAGGCAATCCCTCATTACAGATATCCAATATAAGTCGGCACTTTTGCTTTAATATAAATTTGCCCTCATTTTGCATCAATTATTCTACTAACCCCTACTTGCAATAAAGTCTTCATCTCAGTCACTTTCAGTTGCTATACATGCAGTTTCTCAATCATTCAAATGTTTCCAACCCTTTCTTGGACTAACGTAAGGGCTCAATAAGAACTGCATGCACCTGCTCTGATCTAACTACAAATTCAACTTAAAGACACACTTATACATTGATCTCATTTGTTAACTCTTGGGACTGCCTATGCTTACAAAAAAGCCCTTTTCCATTGCTGCTACACTATCTCCATGTTATTCTCTAGAACAAAAACACACACATATGTATATAATATACATATGTTTAATTGAAACATATATCTCAAACATATACACATGCAGGCATTCAAATCGCTTAGCAAAACTATACTAAGCAAAGCATCCGCATACATGAAAGGATTTCAAAAAGTTTGGGGGGACATGGAATTGAATGGAATTCAGAGATTATAGCATTTTCCTATAAACTTTAAAAAATAATTTTACTGCGAGCTCGTACAGTGCTTATTACAATCCATACATCAATTGTATCAGGCATATTTGTACGTAAGTTGCTATCATTCTTTTCTAGACATTTACTTTCTTTTGAACCCTTGGTATCAGCTCCTCTTCCCCCTCCCCTCGTGACCCCTTGATAGATTATAAAATATTATTTCCATGTCTCACACTGACCACTGTCTCCCTTCCCCCATGGTTTCTGTTGTTCTGTCTCTTCGAGGGGTGTGTGTGTGGTTGTGTTTCGATCAGTTTCCCCTTCTTCCCTTCCTCCCCCCCACCCCACACCTTTCACCCTTCCCATATGGTATCTCTCTTCCCATTCTTGCTCCTGGGTTGCGTGTGTTCTGAGCTCCTGTGTAATCCGAAGTGAGAGGCATTACTGGGGTCATGATAGTGGGGGCCGGGGGTGAGGAAGTCTCAAGGAACCAGAGGAATATTGTGTGTTTCACCAGTGCTTTACTGCACCCTGGTGACTCATCCCTTCCCTGTGACCCCTCTGTGGGGGATGTTCCATTGTCTACAGATGGGTTTTGGGTCTCTGCTGTGATCCTCCTCATTCTTGACCATATGACTGTGTTTGTTTGATTGTTAAGGGTCTTCTGATGCCTGTTACCTGGTCCCAATGACACCTCAGGTTCACACAGACTAGTGTGCTTCTTCATTGTGGGCTTGTTGTTTCTCTGCTGGATGGCCGCTCGTTTCACTTCAAGCCTTTAAGACCCCAGATGCTGTATCTTTTAATATCCCCTAAAGAGCCCCCCACAAATAGATTTAAGGCTAGGAGGGGCAGTTCCCAGAGTTCCCCCAGGACCGATGGGGAGATAGTCATAAAGGTCAGTGGACAGACCTGGAAACATGCATCTTTTGTTTTGTTTTGTTTTGTTTTTGCTGTGGTTGTTGTGGGTTTTGTTTGTTTGTTTGTTGGTTGGTTGGTTGGTTTCTGTTTTGGTTTGGGATTTTTTTTTCTCCTTCTTCTCTTATTCTTTTTGTCCAACCATTTGTTTGAACTATGGCATTGTTTGTATGCCTACTTGTACAATACAGGCATGGGAAGCAAACTCGAGGAAAAAACAATGGGATCAATGGTCCCTGGGGGACTTGTGGGGAGAAGGGGGTGGGGAAAGGTGCAATGGGCAAACAGCACCATAGACAGGAGAACAACTAGGGAATAAAAAACAATAACACGGAGGATATAGAGATCCTGGGAGCGCTAGCACAACAGCAATCTAGCTGAGAGGAAATACTATGAGGCAGAAGTACAGCAAGCATGATGGTGGGGCAGAAGGAAGATTAAAGGAAACAGAGGAAGTATCTAGGAAGCAAAGCTATGGATAGAGGCATGAGCATAGGGGTGTCCATATGTAATTACATTAATCCATAAATATAGACGTTTGGGCCTATGTACGCATATTTATACTGCAATACACTGAGGTAGTAGACAGACTTTGGGCCTCTGCTCACACCCTCCCTCAATAGAAGAACGCATTGTTCTAACAAGTTGACAATCTGAGGTGCTCACCTCCTGACACAATCGCTGAAGACAAAATGGGTGCATAAGCAAATATGGTAAAGAAGGCAGATGGTGCCCAGTTATTAAAAGATATAGCATCTGGGGTCCCACAAACTTTTGAAGCATCCTCACCCACTGTACAAATGGGCAACAAAGCTAAGGACAAAAGACTGAGCATGCTTCACAGAGACACCGCACTCTGTGGGATGGAGTCAATTCCAACTCATAAAGACAAAAGAGAACTCCCTAGGGTTCCTGAGGTTGTATATCTGAATGAGAGCAGACTCCCTTATCTCACTGCCCACCTGACCCCAGGAAAGACTGGGGGAATTAACCAAAGACCTTGTGATTTTGAGCCCAATACATAGCCCACTGGGGCATTGGGGCTCCTGAAACAGATGCAAGGTAAGGCACATGAAAGTATCTCATTTGTTCAAGATGAATATGCCTCAAAAAACTAATGTTGAAAAACCAAAATGTATCGCCACAGACAACTTTCCTACATAGCTCTACTCTACTGACAGTCTTCAAAGGGCTACACGGATCCAAAGGAATGTCACAAAAAGGAAGTAGAATTTGTTCTTTGATTAAAGGGCAACATGGACTAAGTAATACTAAAGGCAAATGTAAGGGTGGTCAGTTTGCAAAAAAAGTGTCGCTTAATGATGCTGGCAGTCAAGAGACTACAGAGGGGCTGGGGATACCTCGCAGAAGCATGGGGTCCGCTGCTGCTCCTTCAGAACATGAGGCCCAGCACAGAACACGAGGCCCAGCACAGGTGTTCACTAGCATTCACAGGGAAGTGGGCACCAGCACTCTTCCCCCGTGCACATGTGTAGTAGATGGCAAGGCAGGGTGCATGGAAGACTCAAGTGCTCAAGTGGAAGTTAAGTGCAAGTTGAAGGTCAAGTGTTCCACTTCAGGTGGGAACATTTCCTCCGAAGAACCTATTCAAGGACTGCAAGCCAAGCTGTGCATACTTTATGAGAATGCACTAGACCGGCGACTTTATATCTTGATTTCTGGGCATCAGGTCTTCCATTTGAAAATATATAGTATTAATTCAGGCCAATTCAAGTAATATAGCCCTGCTGCCTGGAGCAGCATGCCAAGTGAGTTTGCAGTCATCAGCACCACCCCCAAAGACACATTTCTCAATGGGTGTACCCCAGGGGCCCTTTGCATTCACTTCTAAAATAATATTTAGGCAAAGCCTGCGCATCTATTATAAGGGGAGTAGGCAACTTGAAACTTGTTACAAATGAGCACAAGGACAAACTGCAGCTCGGAATGAGATATAACAGGCCAAACGGAGTGGCTAGATGTCACAATGGCACCTCTAACATGGGGGAAGGGAAAGCAAACCTTAGAGACAGACTTTGTATGGTGCAGGCTGGTACAATGGCCATACCCATTTTATAGATAGGCTGACAGAGGTGAGTTCACACATTTAAATGACTTCTCAAAGAATTGCAGCTAGTCATCTGCAAACTCCAGGCCTGTGTAATGACAATTCTCTTTGAAATACATGCTGTGGCTCCTCTGAAAGTTTCAAAAAGGTACACTGCCCAAAACAGGGCAAATAAAGTAATAGCTGTATGGCAGGCAGAATATTGTGTCCCTTCCCCAAAGATATCCCCAGGACTAGGGACTATGTTACATTATGTGGCAAAATAAGATTAAGTTTGCATATGAATTAAGTAGCTAATCAATTGTAAAACCTGTTTGGGGACTTCTGATCACCAGGATTATATAATAATAAATTGGTGGTGTTTCCAGCATGATATTCTTAGTATTATTTATTATAGCAGCCACAGGAAAAGTGATGCAGACTGTGTTACTGCATCTCCTGGAAATGGCCAAGCCCATATCAAATAGAAGATGCCATGTTTCTATTGGGCAGATAATTTTCAACACTAACCAACATGGCAATGAATGGAAATTCACTGCCTTAGAGTCCTTTCTGACTCCCAGCGGCCCCAAAAGACAGAGTAGAACTGTCCCTATGGGTTTCCAAGACTGTAAATCTGTACGGGAGTAGAACGCCTCATCTTTCTACTGCAGAGTGGCTGGGGGTTTGAAGTGTTGACTTTGTAGTTAGCAGCCTAATATGCAGCTCACTACGCCACCAGGCAGAAAAAAATAAAGTGATGGCCAAAGAAGAAGGTAGAAATTCATCAATACACAAGAAAACAACTAAGTAAGAAGATGCATGAGGCAGGCTTCAAAATATTTGTGGAAAAATGTTTTCATTGTATTTTTCCACAAACATTTTGAAGTCCCCTCATTGACATCATTCCCACATATTCATAAGCACTCAATGACCAGGTTATAAATTTGAAACTAATCCCAGGATGGGTAAACAATTATAAACTTATGAAAGCATGGTCAGCCTCACTCATGATTGGAGTAATAAAAACTGAAGCACGATCGTGTGCTTTCTTCAGATTTGACCACAAAAAAAATATAGTTTGCTGACATTCAGTTCTGGAAAATCCCACACCAATTTAGGGGCATAAACACCATGCATACCTTACAATTCTAGAGGTTGGACGTCTGAAGTGGTTCTTACAGATCTGAAAATCAAGGTGCCAAGGAAAAACTGTGTCACCTTGTCTTTTCTGGCTTCTAAAGGTCACTTTTATTCCTTGGTTTATGGTTACCTCTTCATACCTCTCCTTCTCTGCTTCCAGTATCACATCTCTTACCCTGACTCTTCCGCCTTCCTTATGTAAGGCTCTTTATGACTACACTGGAACCATCCAGAAAAATCCACTATATTCTCTTCATCTGAGCATCATTAACTGGCTTTGGTTTGAGATGAACTTGCGTGTCACAAAAAATCCAAGGCTGTTTCACTTGTGCCTTTTCTCCTTTTATAGCCACTTAGACCAATGTTTAAATTTGATGGATAAGGAATCTAGAGGGCTTTACAAGCTGTGACTCTTTTCTCTCTTAAAAACTTTTTAACTTATTTTTCAATTGATTTTTCTGTCTTTATTTGATTTTTCGTTGTTTGTAGAATATAATACGAAGAAAAACATGCTCTAAGTCCTTGCACACCCATTTCACCAAATCAGTAACTCATTCACTCCCATTGAATCAACGAACACGTAGCAACCCTATAGGAAAGGGTAGAAATAAATGTGTGGGTTTCGAAGACTATAACTCTTCATGGAAGCAGAAAGCCTCCTCTTTCCAGCAGAGGGGCTGCTCGGTTCAATTTGCTGACCTTGTGGGGGTTAGCAGCCCAATGCTTAACTACTACACCAGAGGCTCCTAAAGTAGTAGTATCCCATTAAACCCCATGTATGTGGTTCTTTTATTGCCCCACCCTCTTTTCCTCCATGGATTCCTGACTATTCCCCCTGTCATCCTCCCCATCCCCACCCCAGCTTCTTAGTAGTCTTAAAAGTCTTCTCCTTTGGTGTGAAAACACTTTTTTTTCTTTAATAATCATAAAATATTTATCTCTATAAAATTGACTAACTTTGCAAAGCACAATGTTCTCTTAATTGTGTTCATGTCTTAAAATGGTTGCTTTTCAATGGTGCATAATATTCCATCGCATGAAGGTACTGGAGTCTGCTTACCCATTCCTCTATAGAAAGTTTTTTTTTTATGTCTGTATTTTTGCTATGATGGAAGTGGCTGCAATGAACATAGGTCTGCGTATGTCTGTTGAGTTTTTTTTTTTCTTTAGAGTATACACCAAGTAGAGTGACTGCAGGACCAGAGACTATTTGTGTTTGCATTTATTTAAGGAAGCCCCATGCTGATTCCCATAGTAGCTGTACGCTTCTACAAGGCCACTGCCAATGGATGAGTACTCCAAGCTCTTCACATTTACTGTTTTCTATTACTGTTTAAAATTTGGCTAAGAGTGTCAGAGTGAGATGGTACCTCGGTATTCATTTAGTTGGTTTATCTCTTATTGCTAATGATCACAAGCATTTCTTCACATGATTATTGGCTGCCTGCATGTCATCTCTAGTAAACTCCACTCACATCTCATACCCATTTTGATTGGGTTAAATGTATTTTTCTTATTAAAATGCCACAGTATATATAAGATCACCATGAGTCAGAATGGATTTGACAGCAGTGAGTGTTGTTTTGTTTTGAGTAAGTTTTCTTACAGATTTTTGAAATCAGTCCTTTATATGATATAAAATTGCTAAACATTTTTTCCAAACTGTGGGTTTTCTTTTTGCTCCTTTAGATAAAGTTTTTGCAGTGCATAAATGTAGTTCTCAGTCCTCTATTTTGTCTTCCACGGTGTGGGTATTTTTCATTATGTTTTTAGGGTTTCTTTTGCCATAAAAGGTAATAGTCAAGAGGTTTTGGGAATTATGACATGGCTTTTTTTTGGGGGGGGGGCATCACTTCCTGTCTACTACAAAAGATACTAAGTTATAGGTTCAAGAATTCATAAGTGTAATTCATTCATTTACAAAATCATTTACAATAGTAAAATATTTGGAATGGTCATCAGTAAAAGACTTGTGAAATAAATTATAGTTCATTTGTACAATGAAATACTCTACAGATTTTAAAACAATGAGATCTACATTGTTAATGAGGAAACATGGCCAGAGATACAAAATATAAAGATCCAGGTGCAAACTTACACATAGTGCAGGCTACAATTTGAATGAAATACATCTATGTATGCTTTTGGGTACTGTGATAGGTAGGTTTATTGTGCCAACCTGACCAAAGAACACATGTGGGATTAATTGAAGGGCAGAGAGATAAATGGCTTGAAGAGCTTTGCCTTTCTTGTCACTTGATTTTTGATGATCAGACTAGTGTGCAGCTGCCATAGCTTGTTCTCTGCCTCAATTTTCAAGCTACACTACCTGTGGGACACCTAACCGGTGAACTGTGTTGCTGTAGTTTGAGGTTCCTTTAAGACCTGCCTCACCACGCGACTGGAGTATACATCACTTGAGCTGGGGACTGTCGGACCCTGTCATCTGGCTGACTGTTGGTAACTACCTTGCTGTCTGCTGCCTGTGCCCGGATAGCCTGAATTGCTCTACAGAGGATTCAGCTGTCTGTTTCCTTGACTTGCACCCGGTGGCCCTCAAGACTTGAAGGACTGCCAGTGTATTAGCTGTCTCATGGAAGTGAGTTGCACTGAGCCATTTGAACTGCTATCTAGGGTAATTAGCTGTTCGTGTCTTATGTTATATCTATGTATCTATCTAAATATATATATAATAATAAGTGTCCTGGTTTTGTTTCTCTAGAGAACCCCATCTAACATAGGGATATATAAAATTTCTAAAAAGGTAGACATATGCATACATACATTATTAACATGGTTTCCTCTGGGGAGCTCAGCACAGATGTTTTGCTGTGGTGGGGTTTTTTTGTTTGTTTTTTCAAATTGATGTTTGGGGCAACCCTGCTCCAAACAAGTCTATAGGCACCATTTTCCCAACAGCAGGTGCTTACTTCAAGTCTCTGTGCCTTATTTTGGTAATGCCCACTGGAGTTCAAACTTCATCGTGTTATTGCTCACTTCATAGACTACAATATAGTGTATATAACTTGTAAATACACTGGGAAACACAAAGTCATGTGACTCACTTGACTGAGATTGTCCCTCCATTGCGATGATCTGTAACCAAACTTGTAATATCTCTGATGTCTCCTTGCAATGCCTTTCAAATATTCTTCTGTTGTGTGACTGCTACTGGATTGAAATCAAGTCCGTTTTATTTTGTCCAAGGTCATGGAGTTTCCCATGGTTGTTATACCGTCATGGCAGTTTGCTTTGACTGTTACGACAGCTAGTGGTGGTTTGAAAGGCCAGGTGAAGCTCATTTTTGTTCCTACAGTTGTTCTGTCTTTTGTGATACTGGCAGGACCTCAAACATTTTAATGATCTAAATAGCACCATTAAAACCAAGAGCAAGTGCAATGATAAAGTTGTCTGAACAGCACTAATAACAGTCATAATCAAAATGCAATGTTGGCCAATGTGTAGGCAACACCTCCACAAACATAGCTGTGTAGTTTGTGTTTGAGTAGCATCACAGCATCTTCATTACAATCCTGATTCTACAGGGACCTTTGATTTGACATGATTGGCGGTAGTCCAGCTCATTTTCTATTCTTCAGAGCCCCGGTGGCCTGGAGAGTTAGAAGCTGAGCTGCTACCTACAAGGTCACTTGTGAAAACCCACCTGTCACTTTATGGGAACAACACAAGGCTTTCTGTCCCTATAAGATGTACAGCCTCAAAAACCCACAGGGGATGCTCCTACTCTGTTCTATACGGTGGCTACGAGTTGGAACCAACTCAATGGCAGTGTGTACTCTCTCCCGGTCTTGTTTACTCACTTCATCAAGATAACCTGATTATACTCGAGTAACAAACACCACTTCCTCCCCAAATTTTATGCCCTAAAATGCAACGGTTCATTCCGCCTCCCTACAACATATCCATACTTAGCACCGGTTGCTCTCAAGGTCTTTCTGACTCAGGGCAACCCCATGTGTATCAGAGGAGAATTGGGTGCCAAAGGGTCATCAAGGTTATGGCTTTTTGAAAGCAAACTTTCTAAATGTCTCTGGGTGGGTGATCACCAAAATGTTGGTTAGGACTTTACTGTTTCACCAGGTGCACTACCCAGGAATATAATTATAATGAGTTAGGTATAGGGTTTGGATGCTCTGTGTTATATTACTACCATTCTCACTCAGAGTGAAAGCTGATGGTACAGTTATCATCCTAAGCCCTGTTCGTCACAGCTCCGGGGGTGGGGGGATTCCAGTACAGTATGCATCATTTTTAAAGTGTCTTTGTTGAAGTGGTATACATCATTGCCTTCATTCATATATTTCATTGACAAAATGCACTCATTTATGCACTCCTGAGATCAACAGGGGCAGGACCGTAGAAACCTTCCATGGAGAAAGGCCCTGGATATTGGTTAACAGAAATAGAATCCATCCCAACTGAAGGTCCACCCTTCAGATTCAATTCACTGAGCAGTTACGATTGAGAGCCTCAGAAATGTGTGTCAGATTTGAACTCAGGTTCTGGAATCTGTCTGTTTGGGTCATACACTGCTCCTGTCATGAATGACCAATTTGATTTCTGCTTAATTATCTTCTCTGTACATCCAACTCTTAATTTTACAGAGTGAGGATGATATAAATAATATTAACTTTAATAGAACCATGGTGAGTTTTAATTTAGATGGTATGTATGATACACTTAAAGAAGCCACAGTGGTACAGTGCTAGAAGCACTCACTAGTCTATGCCATGATATTTGAAAGACAGCTAGCAGGCCAACTGACTAGAACAGAACCATATATGCATCATTCGAAAGAAAGATGAACTGACAGAAGTTATCAATCCATCTCACATGTAGCTCGCTAAAGGAGAGGGTCAACGAAAAAGAAGAAGAAGACCCTCTAGGAGATGGATTGACAGAATGATTACTCCAATGGACTCATAGCAACAATTGTGAGGAACTCGCAGTATTTCTTTCTGTCGTACACAGCATTGGTTCAGGTTTGAGCTAAACTCAGCAGCACCTCATGAACAACTGCAACAACAAAATCAAATTCTCAGATATATGGCCTACCTGAATTCGTTTTTAAAATAAATAAGAATATTTTCCTGAGTGGTATATAAGGAAGAAATAAAACAGAAGTAATTTTTAAATATATATATCACACGCAAGTTAAATTTTGATGATAGACATTCGAAAGCAGCTACAGCTGTACATCAACAATTATGTGCCAGAAATTCAAGCCAAATTCAAAAGAGAATGTGGAACAAGGCATGATATCATTGTTAATGTCAGATAGATCTTAACGGAAATAAGTCTATCAGAAAGATGTGCACTTGTGTTTATTGACTATGTAAAGCCATTAGAAAGTGGGGATCATAACAAATGATTCAAGATATTGGAAATCTGGATACTTAATTATGCCCTTGTTAAACCTGTATACAGACCAAGAGATAGTGATTCAAACAGGGGGATATTGAATGATTTAAAACTCAGGAATGTTGTGTACTGGAGTGATATCCTTTGAGCATATTTTCTCGGTGTGTATGCTGTGCAAACAATTCAAGACACTGGACTATATGAAGAAAAGCATGGCACGAGGCTTGGAAGAAGGTCACTAGCAACCTCAGGTAATGCAGATGACACAACCTTGTTTGCTGAAAACCAGGAAGCCTTGAAACACTTGCTAATGAAGATCAAAGCCTGAAGCCTTCAGTGTGGATCACAACTCAGTGTAAAGAAGACCCAAACCTTCACAAGTGAACCAGTAGACAGCATCAAGGTAGAAGGAAGAAAGATTCAAGCTGTCAAGGATTCCATCTTGTTTTGATCCACATTCCATGTGCGTGGAAGGAGAGGTAAGATGTAGAATGACGTATTCATTGGGCAAGTCTGGCACCCAACACACCTTTATAGCGTTGAAACACAAAGATGCCATTTTGAGGACTAAGGTGCACCTGATCCCAGCCATGGTATTTTCAACCCTCTCAGATGTAAGTGAAAGTTGGACATTGAATAAGGGAGACTGAAGAAGAATCGATGCATGTGAATTGTGGTGCTGGAGAGGAATATTGAAAGCACTTTGGACTGTGAGAAGAACAAACAAATCTATCCTGTAAGAAGCAAAGCCAGAATACTCCTTTGAAGCAAGGATGGTGAGAATTTGTCTCGTATAGTTTGGACATATTATCAGGAGAGACCAGTCCCTGGAAAAGGCCATCACACGCGATAGAGGGTAGCAAGAAAAGAATAATACGCTCAATGAGATGGATCGACACAGTGGCTACAGCAATGAGCTCAGACATAACAGCAACTGTGTGACACAGGATCAGGCAGTGTTTCATTCTGTGGTAAGAGTCTGCGTGAGTTAGAAGGGACTCAATGGCACCCAGCAACAAGAAATGGTACAATGGCTAAGTGCTCAGCTGGTAACTGAAAGGTTGATGCTTCAGCCATCCAGGGGCTTTCCAGAAGAAATGCCTGGTGAGCTGTTGTAAAGATGATAACCCATGAAATCCTACAGGACTGTTCTATTCTGTATGAATAGGAATCAACTCAAATCAACCAACATCATTACCATTACATGGCAGGGATTGCATATGCTATCTCATTTAATCTCAATGATGTCTTAGAATTCCATGAGAGGTATTTACAGTCCCTTTTGAGAGATGACATAAAAGAGGTTCTAAGTGGTGGCATGAAAGATCCAAGGTTATACAGTTCAAATTTGACAAAGCTATAATTTGAATACAGACCTGTCTGACCACAAACCGTCTGCAAGTCCCCATGGCAATTATCTATTCAATACTTAACTTGAAACATAATTGAATATTGATGATAATTTCCGTTGACTTTTATTCAGGCACTGTCATTCTGTACAGTACATTCTCGGTGGCCTTCTGTAAGCCCAGGCCTTCTAAACTTGACCTTACACCTTCAAGCTCTGGCACTGTGGGGATGAAAACAGGCAGGACTGCCTCTACCTCATTTTAACCCTAAATTCAATGCTCAATGGGTTTAGCAGAAATTATTTTTGCATTAATGTACTTGGTAGTTACAGAATTTCATGTCAAGTTTTAAGATATAAAAGTATAGAGGTACATTCTAGCCTGTCAATCATGTCACAGCCTGATGGTGCCACCTTGAGACGTGATCTTCTCATAAGGAGGGTTCATGGATCAACCCCCTCTCTCTCTGCCTTTACCTTCCTGTTGACAAGCCACACAGAGCCCTGCCAGAGCCCTGTGATGTTTCCACCTCCAGTGGATCCACAAGATTTTGCCCCCACCGGTTTGTGATCTTCCTGCATTCTGCATCATTGCATGTGGCTGCATGAGTCTGAACAGGGATTTATGGATTAGTATCAGAACTTGAGTTGGACTTGGCTGAGATGGTTGCTTCATATATAATTGCATACTTCTTGATAGATAGCTCTCTCTTACACATATCCAAGTGTCACTGGATTCGTTTCTCTAGTCACCCTGGCCTAACACAATTTATAAATCCCAGCTGTATTCTGACTGAATGCCTCCTTACGCTGGTGGTGCTGTCAGTGAGATGTTATGGTAGGGAGAGGTTCAACCTCACCAGACTCCACAGGAGAAGGAAAAGACTGTTTGCCACAGAAAGCCTGTATCAGGTTTCTATGAATCAGAATCCACTAGATGGCAGTGGGTTTGGTTTGGGTTTGTGTTCCTGGATAAATTCGGTTTGCCAGACATTATTTAGCATCCTTGGCAACACTAAGAATGTCCATTATGTTGGGCAAATCCAAAGATCTGTCTTTATATATGAAATGAAACCTGTATATTTCAAATTATTTACCTCAGTGTTTTGGCTTTTACTATATAGGAAATATTAACCTTTATGCTTTCACTTAGTTGTTCAACAAATAGAATAAAGCATCCACTATATAGTCATAATATTGTATGTGACACACTTCCTGCCCTCAATGAACACACAGCCTAGGGACGTCTGAATGACTCGAGGACTACTTGCATCCTAGTTCTTTGAAATGCTCGTTCAAACTGCCGTATCTTGAGTCTCACCTCTCTTACTGAGTTCAGATTCATAGCTAGGGCTAGGCTTTAATAATCTATGTGTTAAGGAGGTTTCTTAAGTGACTTTGATGTAGATTACAGTGCATAATATATGGGTGAGTATATATAGTTCATACTATATGAGAACTATGAGTCGATCAGGGAGCCATGGTAACACAGTGGATTATGTGTTGAGTGGCTTAACTCAGGTCAGCAGCTTGTAAACCACCAGCGTCATCTCAAGAGAAAGAGGAAGCTTTCCACTCCCACGAAGTGTTACAATCTTGGAAACTCACAGGGGCAGTTCTACTCTGTCCTAGAGGGTGGCTATGAGTTGGAATCCAGTCCATGGCAGTGACTTTGGCTTTGGGTTTTGGTCTAACAACCCTTATCGCTAAAAAATAACTTGGAGAGATCATCTAGTACATATTCTAACTCCCTTCTATTTACGCATCAGAAAACTGAGACCCAGAAAACTGCTTGTCCAAAATAATTTATACTCTGGTTATATGGAGACTGGGAATCAGGTCGCTTAATCATGCTAGGTTGGCCAATTTATTTATTCCCTAATTAGGTACAATTTTAAAAAGAATAAAAGCAAATTACTGATTGTTTCCCTGGAACAATAGATACAAATTGGAACTTGTCTGGGTAAATCAATGCTTCTGGTCTCCTTACCTCATCTCCAGGTGATTTTCCAAACCCATGTTCATTATACAGGTTTTCTTTCTTTTAGAATGTGCTTCAATTGACATGTAGCACCACTGCTATATCTGCTACTTACCCCTGCTGTCGTTTTTATTTTGGAAATGAAAACTACCTTCCCTTTTCTAAAACAGAAAGATATTATTTTTACCTTCCCAAGTCACATTAGGGCCTGGTGAATGGAGAACCTATTTGCTTTGTAAACTTTCACGTAAATCATACCTAAGAGTTCAGGCTTAGAAATCCCATAGAACTGGGTTTGGATAATGGTTATCAGTGTGTGACTTCTGACTTACAAAACAACTATTGTGAGGGTTATATGGATAAATGCAAGTAAAATATTTACAGCAGTGTGTGATACATGGGAAGCACTTAGATGCACTTCATCATTATTGCTATATATAAAATTTGCCACACTGATTTTTAAAGCATTTGGGGGGTAGGAGATATATGAAGGTGGACTAATTAGATCATCAAACATTTTAGAACAAAAGTCATTATTTGTATTCTCTCAGTGTCTTGGGATCAGGCTAACCTACGTTTGAATTCTGACTTAGCTACCAATTACCTGCTTGTCCTTGAGGAAGTTATTTAGACACCTAACAGTTTAGTTTTCTCAACTCTGAAACAGGAATAATGCTAGGAACTGGCTTACTGATGATTCAGAATGTGATTTCTGCAGTATTTTGCATAGTTGACTGGAAAATTATCAGATCTAATTATTATTGTTATTACTGTAGATCATAAATTCTTATTATTTTATAAGACATCCAAAGTCTAGAATGTTTGCTCCATAGGCTATTCATAGTCCAACTCTTAGACTGCTTTTGTACCCATATTTATGTGAACTACTGGATCTCAACTCCTAGCTCACCAATTTTTAAATATTTTTCCCACTGGCAAGTAAAACTGGACAAGTACTAAAACTCAACTCTTCACAGTAAGTTATTCAAAACGAGATAAATGGCCAGTAAGTACTTTCATATGTGCAATGTTGTGTTTGTTTTGTTTTGTAGGAGGATAAACTGGATCCCCAAGATAAGATTCATTTTAGAGGTATAAACCCCAAAGCTTGCTTCTCTGGAAAGTACTAATCCCTTTATAACACTGGGTATCAAAATAAGGCACTTGCAACCAACTTTCTATCCTGTGAAGATTTTAGCCATGCTAGTGAGATAATGAGAACTTAACTGGAAATGATAAATTTTTGAAATGTGCATCTTCTTAAAAGATTTGATGAGATTCCAAGGCCAGTGAATGGGATCATTAACAAATCCTCATTACTTAGCAGTGACCTCTAATAGCATTCATTTAAATTTGCCTTTTGGGGATTTTAATGATACTGCTGAAGTTGATTATTATTTGAATATCATGCATGTCATTGTAAACATTATAAATCTCATTCAGAGAAAGATTTTCAAGAGTGACATTATAATGAAACCCGACCTTCAAATGTTAGAACATGTATTTGAGGGCATTGGAATGGGGTGTGTTCCCAAGAGGGTCAGCTTAGGTGTAGGCATGCATGAATGCACGTGTGTATCCAATTCTATACTGTATATAAAACAAGCATTTTATCCTTGAAATTGTGAAAAATCTATTATTATTAGTTTGGTAACATGATCATCCCACTACGTACCCATCTTCAGTAAAGACGAGCTCAGGATTGTTTCTCTAAGGACAGAGAGAAGTTTGCACAAAACAAATTCAGAGATTCCAGCAGGGACTCTTGTACAGAAAACAATTTTGCTAGGTACCTGGATTGGAATGGAAGTTTCCTTTTTGTTTTTCCCCAAGCACCAGCCTGGAGTTCCCAGTGCAAGGTTAAATGTCCCCTCTGGAAAAGTAATTAACTACCATGTTTAAACCCAAAATATTGTCTTCATTGGTCTTAATTGTGATATACAAGAATGTTCAGAAATCTCATGATGTTTTTCATAATGAAACAATATATGAGTACATCTTTATTTAAGGAACCCTGGTGGTACCATGGGTTAAGCATTGGGTTACTCACTGGAAGTTTGAAAATTCAAACCCACCAGCTACTCTGAGGGAGCAAGATGAGGCTATCTACTCCCATAATTATTTATAGTTTGGGAAACCATATGGAACAATTCTACTATCTTCTATAGGATGGTTATGAGTTTGAATCAACCAGACGGCAGTAGATGGATTGAGTTCCTTTACTTTTATTTTCAACTCTGGGGTATTTTAAATTAATGTCATATATGATCAGCCCCTCAATTTTAATACTATTCCGATGATTATGTGTATATTTTAAACTATCTCTTATAACAAAACTAAGTTTGGACATTGTATTAAAATGCTTTAGATACTAGAGGAAAATGCTTATTTAAGAGTTTCAATATTTTCCTTCTACTTTAGCCAACCAAATATATGCTCTAGCAAGTACAAGTCGACTAGCAAGTCCTTGTTATGACTGTTCAACTTATTAAGATGTTGAAGATGTTCATGAATATTTCATAGGAGCACATAGTCTTAGGAATTTCTAATTGCAAACATGATTTCTTGAAAGGTATAGAAATGATACATTAGTGGTAGAGGGCATTGTTAGAGGTTGATACTGAACATATCAGCCACGTTCATCCCATAACCTTGGGATATGAATCAGCATGAACAAGATTGGGATTCATTCAAACAATTTCTGAACACCTACTATGTGTCAGATACTGTCCTAGGTGCAGAGGAGAAGAAGAATATGAGACCATCATCTACTTTGGGGGTATCAATATCAGAGTTTATTTTAATATGTTTATCAGAATTTATATTTAATATGTTTAAACCATTTTATATCTCTTGTCACACAAAAGTATTTCCAATACTTCAATTGTACTTCCTCTCCACTGCAGCTGGAATTCCCCTGAAATTAGGTTAGCAAAAGTACCCATAAGGAAACAGCGCTGTAAACACATGGCATTTCTTTCCGTACTTAAGTTTTAGAAATATGGGCTGGGTGCAAAATTGTGTTTCTCATCTGGCTCCTGCTTGCTGCCAGTTCTTGGCTTGCTCTCATTCCAATAGCTATCTGCAGCTTCTCCGCCCTCACAAGCACTGGTGCAAGCGTGGTCTCCAGCCAAATAGCTCTGGCGGGCTGTGCTGCTTCTTGAGAATTCCAACTTGGCCAGATGTTTTCTCAGCTTGTCTTTTGGACTCTGAGCAGGAATCCAATCCAGATTTGAGTAATGTCCTCTCGTGAAAGCTCTAGCACCCCAATAGAAAATGACCAATAGGCACAAGGAGAAGGGAAAAGAGCAAGGTCACAGAATGATGCTGGGAGCCCCGCCTTCATACAAATGAGTTTATGTTGTAATCCTAGTTCATGCGTAATAAGAGAAACTTGACACTTGGATACATGTTTAGCTAGCCAAAGGTCAATAAAAAGTCATCATGGCAGGAAATGTTCTGCACTCAAATTAGGGGGTCGTATGAATCTTGAGAGGTAAGAAACATTGATAGTAAATCTATACCAAGGTGTAACATATGTTGTAGTAATGTTCACATCTGAAGGTTTTGTTTTTCATGAAGAATCAGGCATGGGACAAGGCTTCAACATGTTTGTGGATGATTCCATTATCTTTTCATTCCTTTTATCCATGAACTTTTTAAAACCTCCTTATCTGGTATTATTTAAACCTTTGAAAAAATGAGCTAATTGTAATGAAAACAAAGAATTTTCCTGATTGTCAGAAAAACACCTTGATATAGAAAACAATTTCTTCCAGAGAAGCAAACCACATTCATTTCAGGTTTATGATAACAATGCGCATAAACTAGTGCTCAGAAGCTTGGATCAGTAGGTTGAAGTAATCCTGGAGAATGCACAGAAGTCTAAGGTAATGAAATGGCTCCTTGAGTATTTGTTCCCATGCCTCAAAATGGAGCTGGACTTATCTGGTGCAGTAATAGGTGTGCAATGAATCTCTAGGCAGCCACATAGAACTAAGAATGCTTTTACCACCAAGCATGACATAGAGGAAAGACAGGGAACAAAACAAAAGACAAGTGTATTAGAGGGAATGTCAGTTGGTGGAACCTTTCTGGAGAGCAACTTTTGAGCATTCAAATGATCAAAAATCAATAAATACTTTGGGCTCAATTACTCTAGTTTTATGATTATGTCTGAAGAATATCTATATTTCAAAAGAATTTGTTTTATCCCTCGAAAGGGGATCATCCTAAAACTTCTTCTTGAGTAACTAGCACCCTTTCTTTGTACCTAATGGGAGAAGAAACAGAAATGGATGAACACATCTGTACAACTTGCAGTGGCATTCCCATTACGTGGGCCTAGGCTCCAGATGTACTTGACCTGGAAAGATGCAAGACCTATTGTTTCAATATTTTGCTTCCACTGTTGCCAATGTGTCTTTGTGCCCAGTGAACCAAATTAATAAAGGTCTATTTGTTTTCTGCTCTGAATATAATGTTGAGTCAGTGGATGATCAGAATCTGGAGAACATTCAGATCTGTCTACTCCAACCCACTCTGTAGATAGAAAATGTAATTCAGAGAATTGAAGGCACTTATTAGAGAATATACAGTCAATTAATAATTGGCTGGGTATTCAATATATGTCCTTTCCAGTTCTGATCCATACCTACCCACCCACTCCTGTTCCTACCACCTGCCCCACTGGGCTAGGTTACTTTTCTTTCTCACTAATTTCCATTATGTGCTAACTTGTTTACATAGTAGGGGCAGGGACATTGTTTTCATCATCTTTCCGTAACAGAGTGCCTCTCACAAGAGAGAGATATACAAAGCTGTGCTCTAGATATAGGAATCAGCAGAGAGGTGATAATTGAAAGAACTGATGCAGAGACAGGCCTAACATCTGAGTTTGAGCCAAGGAGCCCACTTCCTAGTTGCACAGCAGACTGAGGGAGAAGCCAGTGGAGAAGTGGGAAAAAAAGTAGAAATAAATCATAATCTTAATGAAACCAGTTTAGAAGCTTAAGAAACTTCCTCATTTACATAGTCCTGATGTGTAGGGACCCTATTCTCTCTCTCTCTCTCTCTTTTTTTTTTTTGCAACCTCATCATATTTGACTCAAATAGCCCTAAGCCTCCTGGACTTAGATTATAGCCAATTTATATGTTGAAGAGATTTGTACCCCACCCCCACTGGCAAATAGTTGATGCATTTAATGAATACCTTAAAAAAACTGTAAGTTGCAACTCGGGAACTTTCTACCATGCTGCCAAAGCCACAAATGAGCATATGTTTAGTAAGCATTTCTCCACGCTGATGAGAAAAGTTGTCTTGGAATAGCATGTGCTCGAGCAGACATTACATTAATGAGCCTCAGGTTTATAATGCTCAAGATATCTATGGCCAAAAAAAGAACCAAGGTAGCAGAATCGTTATAAAAGCAAGCTCTGAAGTCATGCTCTAAGCAGATAGCAACCAGGAGTAATCTGGCCTTGGCCTGGGTGATTGTGTAGCACACTACTAGTTACATTGTAAAACTGTTATTTCTGTTGATAACCCACTAAGTCGACTCATAGCAATGTAGTACAGGCAGTCTCTGAGTTACAAGCAAATTCCTTTCCTAACTGTGTCTTCCAGCAGAATTTGTAGGCAAGTTGGAATAAGTGCATACAGATCTTACTTGACCTTACTTTAGTGCAGGAAAAAGCTCAGGCCTTCCTTTACAGAGATGTGAAAGTGCATGGTGATTGTGCTGAAGAATTTGTTGTAAGTAGGTATTGGCTTCAAAATCATTTCAAAATGATAGAAAATTGTCATCACATTGAAGGGCAAGAAGGAATTTTTATTAATTCAGAAGTTCCTTACATGGGCACTTATTGTACTTCATGATTGAGCAATTAGGCACCAGACAATAAAAGCTCTATGGAGCATATTTCTATTCTAAAATAAGTGGAGTAGCCTTGTGCCCATATCAATTCCATAGCAACATAGGATTTTAGTTTTTAAATAAAAACTAACCCATTAATGCATTACCATTGAGTGGATTCCTTATAGGATAGAGAACTGTCTGCAACCCCCCAATGGGTCCTAAGGATCTAACCGTTCGGAAGCTGAGTGTCACATCTTCTCCCACAGTGACTGGCGGTGGAAGAAGTGAGGGAGGGGCATTCCAACCTTTGGATTAGCAGCTAAGAGCTGAAGCATGGCACCACCATAGCTCCGAAACCATGACACCGAGGGGGATGATCTCTAGGTCTGACCATTCCTCTCTATGTGGAAAATCAAAGCATTTGTTTTGAAGGAAGCTTGAGTTGGGACAGGTACTTCCTCAAAAGTCCTGCATCCAATATTGTTGGGAACAAGTCTTATGGGTAATCAGATCCCCCCCCTTACAATAGCAAAGTGAGCTTAGAGATAAAGCCTGCATGAATTCCTACAAACACCAAATGCACCACCCTGACTCATACCCACACTCTACAGGGTTTCTGAGGCTGTAATGTACACCTAAACAGAAAACCCGCATCTTTCTCCTATAAAGGAGCTGGTGGCTTTGGACCAGCCACTTGTCGCTAATAGCGCGATGCTTACCTAACAGCACCGCAAGTGTAACTTGGCTGTGTGAACTTTAAGAATACCTGTTTCAATTAACTATCCAATGTAAGGGATATGCATATTTTATCTCCCACTCTTTTCAGTTAAACTCTTTTGAAGTAAAGCATTTCATTGATGTAAAAATATATACATCAACTTAATAGACATGGCATAAATTATTTGGATAGCGACTTACATGGTTATATAAACTAATTAAATTCCCAGTGACACACAATCGGCAGAATGGTGAAATACTGCTTGCAGCAAACATATTCCAGAAGGACTTGGGTCAATTACATGTCATTTGACACTTTGGAAATAAATTCCTTGTTAACTGGCAAGTGATAAATTTGGTTTATAGCAATTATATATACACCATATAATTAAAATGTAATAACATTTCAACTCTTAAAATTAGTTCTATTTGGGATTTAACATTGTAACAACTTGGAGATAGCATAAAATATAAACTTATTTTTAATCATTTTCTTAAAAATTCTAATTAAAAGGAGAACATGGTTCTGAAACTAAACTATATCAATAATGTAATGGAACTCTTGGATGACTGAAAAAGGAATACAGAACAAAGAGATAAAAGACTTTTTAAAGTTATGAAAATAACTCACTCTGACCCCAATCACCTCTATATTTCATAGAGGGGAAGAATTGCATAGAATATAGTTCTTTAAAATAACAGGTAATCTAAAAATAATTCACACTTACATTCTGGGAATTCACAACTTTTTAAGTAAAATATTGAACTATAACTTAAAGAAAATCATTTGGAAGAATGTCAATTGAATTCAAGTTAACAAGCATTTACTGAATACCTAGGAGGGGCTAAGTAGTTTCTGGAGGTATAAAGAATAATAAGACCAAGGTTTCAGCCCCTGAGAATTACAGTCTCCAGGGAAAATCAGATGGGTAAATAAAACCTTCTAGCAAATGTGATGTCAGCTGTAATCTATTTACATACCACATAGTGTTACCAGGGCACAGATGAGCAATTAATTAATTCCGCATAGTTTGAGGGATTCAAGGGAAGCTACAGAGAAAAAACCTGAGATTCGTCTTCAGAAAGGAGTTCACGTGGTAGAGAAATGTGGAAAGTGCATTCTAAGAAGTGGCATCGTGGTCAACGATGTGTGTGCAGGATAGAGTGTGCTGCCGAGTAAGTTGGCTTGGAGCTTAGGACATTGATTCTTAAGAGAATCCATCTTTTGAGAGTCTTCTATAGAGTTAACTGAATATGGAAGGTGTCGTACTTCTAAACACACAATTTCGTTAGGTCTAGGATGTGGTTCAAGGATTTCTTTAAAATGCTCTCAGATAATTTTAATGCCCATCCGTTTTGATTCAGTAGATCTAGATCAGTGATATCATAAACAAGTATTTTCCGTTAGTCTGCTGAAGCATGTCTCTGGAACCATTGATGAAGCATTAGTTTATGTTGTTCAGAGAGGGGAAATGACTTAAATTGAGGCTGTAAATCTCAGCTAGGACAATAATATGGAAGAATTAGTATTTCATGCTAAGGGGGTTGGTCTTTATTTAGTAGGCAATGGAAAACTACCAAAGAGGCAGTCCCTTAAAACCACCACCCTGAATTTAACTCTCATTTATGCAGATTGCCTCAGCTGGACGGTACTTCTGATGGTGGCTAGGCTTCCTCATGCATCTGTGGCCAGATGTGGGCGGGGTCAGCAGCTTTGCTTATCTTTGGTGCCTCAACTAGAACAAAGGGGTTAACCCAGCTCGGCCTCCTGTTGGTTCTCATCTTCTAGAGCGAGCGCTTCTCCGGATTTGTTCTTACAGTAGTGGCAGGAGTCCAAAAGAGAGTGGAAGCATCCAAGGGGTCTTGACACTTAGACTCGTAACTGACAAACACTAATTTTGACACATATTATTTGTCAAAATAAGACACAAGGGCCACCAGTTCAAAGAATAGGGAAGCAGACTACTTCGGATTTTTTTTCTTTCACTTTTAATTTACTATTAGTCGGGAGTTAATATATCATATCATTCCATAGTTCGATCACATCAAGCAGCATTGTAAAATTGCTACCACAGTCACTTTCTTAACATTCTTTTTCTTCCTGGATTCCTTGACATTGTCTCCCTTTTACCCACCACCACCACTGTACTGCCTCCCCACCCCCGCTGAACCACTATTCTACTTGCTGTCTCTGTAGGTTCATCAATCCTGGTTTTATCTACTGAAACACAGAAAAACAGCACAACTTCAAGAGGGTGACCTCCAATGACATAACGCCTCTGAGATACACCCCAATATGAACTAACGACATCACGGAAAATATTGAAAACCAACTCACAAGATTGTAACTGTTCAAGTCAGATTTATGCTGTTGACCTTCTAACTCATCTCTTCAATGACCTCTGTTTAGTAATCACTGTCCTCCCATCCCACCATGATGGACAGAGGGAGTTCACTGGAGGCTTATTTTCCTGTGTAGTTCCTACAAATGTGTCTGGGGCTCCCACTGTCACCCAGAGCCTTCTGCAAACCAGAGGAAGACAGCCAACTATTCATCTGGGCCATGGTTGCCTATTCCTTCCCCACAGAAGTCAGCGCAGCTCTCTTTACTGTATTCTCCATGTTCAAAGGTAAAGCCCTTAGAAGGGCCTATTGTGCAAGTTAGTAATTCAGTAGATGGCTGTACCTTTCCTCCCCTACTTTTAATCAGGATAGAGCTGTTCCCATAACTCTGTTTTAGGAAGTTGCTATTGACAGCAGTGTTGAAAACTGATTCGAAGTCATGGAGGCTGAAGAAAAACTATGTACAACCTTGAGAAGAATGGGCATTGCAAATCACTTCATTGTGCTCATTCAGAACTTGTACATGGATCAAGAGGGAGTTGTGCAAACAAAACATGAGAATATTGCATAGTTCAAAATCAAGAAAGTTTTCTGTCACGATTTTATCCCCTTACTATACCTATTCAATTTGTACACTGAGTAAGTAATCACAGAAACTGGAATATATGAAGTATAATATGGCATCAGGATTGGTATGGCTTATTAGTAACTTGTGATGTGCAGATGACACAACCTTGCTTGCTGAAAGGGAGCAGGACTTGAAGCACTTACTGATGAAGATCAAGGATTGTAGCCTTCAGTATGAATTATGACTATATGAAAAGAAGACCAAAATTCTCACAACTGGACCTCTAGGTAAAATAAACGGAGATAAGACGTATGGAGAAAAGGCTGAAGTTGTCAAGGATTTTATCTTGCTTGGCACTACCAGCAGTGCTCTTGGAAGCAAGAGATCAAAAGACTCAGTGCATTAGGTAAATCTGCTGCTGTAAGACCTCTGTAGAGTATTGGAAGTTAAGGATGTGATTGACTCAAGCCACGGTATTTTCAGTTGCCTCGTATGCATGTGAAAGTTTGACATTGACTAAGTTAGACCAACGAAAATGCCACTGGATCCACAAGACTTCCCACCCACTGGGCTGCGACCTTTCTGCATTCGGTGTCATTGCGTATGTTCCATGAGTTTAACGAGGACATTATAGATTTGTATAAGACATGTGGGCTAATTATCAGACTTATGGACTTGATCTGGACTGAGCTGGGCTATTTTCTCAATGTTCAATTGCTCTTATATATAAAGCTCTTTCTTATACACATAAGTGTCTATGGATTTGTTCCTCTAGTCTACCCAGAGTAACACAGCAGTGGAAAAAAAAGAAGACCTTCAGCAAGATGGAATGACACAATGACAACATAGGAACACTTGTGAAGATGGCACGGGACTGGGCCGGGTCTATTTTCCTGTTTTGCATAGTGTTGCTATGGGTCAGATCTAACGTGGTGGCATCTAACAACAACAAAAGGCTCTAAATCTTGATGGGAACAGATAGCCTCATCTTTCTCATGTGGTGTGGCTGCTATGTTTGAACCCACAGACCTTGTGTTTAACAGTCCATTGCTTATGTATATATACACAAATAAACCAAACTCAGTGCCATTGATTCTATTCGGACTCATAGTGATCCTATAAGGACAGAGTAGAACTGCCTCTGTGGGTTTCTAAGACTATATAACTATTTTTTTAAGAAATCATTTTATTGGGGACTTTTACAGACCTTAGAACCATTTGTGGCAGATACATAAATTCCTGTCAAGTTGAGAAGGAGTGGAGTTGAGCCTGTCAATTGGGTCATAGCCAGTGAGGTGTCTGTGTGGGCCTGGTCTTCTCCTGAGGATTCTGGGAACTCCTATCTTCCTCCCGGCTGGTGGAACACTCTCTATGAGACATTCCTGATGACAAGACTCATGGAGCCTCGCTGATGTGGAGACCCACACCAGATGCTTCTACCACCATTGAATCCACAAGCCTTTCCCCGCGCTGGCCTGTGATCTTCCTATATTTGGCATCATTGCATGTGTTGCATGAGTCTGAGAAGGGATTTATGGACTTGGTATCAGACATATGGACTTGATCTGGACTGGGCTGGACTGTTTCCTTAATATACAATTACTCTGTGATATCAAGCTCTTTCATATACATATATGAGTCTCCCATGAATTTGTTTCTCTAGTGTACCTGAACTTACACACAATCTATTCATCAGTTGTCAAGCACATTTGTATATATGTTGCCATCATCATTTTCAAAACATTTTCTTTCTACTTGAGCCCTTTGGTATCAGCTCTATTTTTCCCCTCCCTACCCAATCCTCCCACCCTCATGACCCCGTTGATAAATTATAAATTATCATTTTCATATCTTACACTGTCCACTGTCTCCCTTCACTCATGTTTCTGGTGTTCTCCCCCCGGAGCGGGAGTGGGGGGTGGGGGTGGGATGATACGTCAATCATTGTGAGACTGCAATTCTTAACAGGAATAGAAAGCCTTAAATCCATATATGGTCCTGTTGCATATATGCAGAGAAGTTTTTATCAAGGAAATGCCCCACACAATTGCAGAGGCTGGCAAGTTCCAAGCGCACGGGTCAGATTCAGGCTGGACATTTTTCCTGATTCATGTAACTGCAGGGACTGATGGACCCAATATCCTCCTAGCGCCGTTCCCTCCCACCACATCCCTCTCCCTTATCGCTCTTTGCCCCTGCTGGGTCCCTTGCCTGAGCCTCCTTCATCACTGCCCTCTCCGTTGGCTCTGACCCCACCCCACTCCAGGACTCACGCCTACCTCCCTGTCTGGTCCCGGAAGAGAGCCAGGCAGCAGCTGAGCAGATCTGAGAAAGTCAGGTGCCGCGGACTCTGTGCTGTCCGGAGCTGGTCTGAAGACGTGATGCCAACACCCCCTGCCTCCTGTGCCACAGCCGCCCACTGAGAGACCCAGATAGAGCCCAGAGCCTAGTGGTGGCAGCGGCAACTTTGATTGCAGCAGACACTGCCATGGATGGTAAGTTTCCCCAGCCGGAGCCCCGGCCTGAGCCCAGCGTCCAGGATGACCAGCCTCCCCTGCAGCGCCCCCTCTGCAGCTCCAGTGTTGTGAACACCATGCTGCCCTGCTCGGGGTGGGACAGCAGGGTCCCTTCAGCACCTTCCCCAGGCTGCCCCAGAGACAGCCAAGAGTCTGGGACCTCTGTCTCCAACCCGTACCCAGCTGTGGGGGGTCAGCTCAGCCCTGAGACCAGCTATGTTGCCACCTATGACCGCAGCAGCTTCCTACCAAAGAGCAGCCACATCAGTGAGGACTCCTCAAGCCTCAGCAATGTCTCCAATACTTCCATCCTGCCCTCGTCCGCGGACAACCTCTTAGACATGATGGACACAGCCCACTCCCTGCCCACTGATGGCCTCGGCCAGGTGCCCACCATGTGGGAGGTGAGCACCACCTCACCCGCCCAAGACAAGTTTTCCTTGCCTAGTGGGCCATTCCGGGGCCTCCCAAACGCCTTGCCCACCCTCCCTTCCCCTCCTGGCCACCTTAGCTCCCAGGCACAGAGCCAGCTGGAGGAGGAGGAGGAGGAGGAGGAGGAGGCCGAGTTCGAGGAGGCTGATGAGCTGGGTCACAGGGAGATCTATGCTGACTATGTGCCCTCCAAGTGCAAGATCGGGAAGCACCACCCAGACCGAGTCGTGGAGACCAGCACCCTGTCAAGTGTGCCACCACCTGATGTCACTTATGTGCTGGCTCTGCCTGCCTCTGTCGTGGACAGTGGGGTGCTGTCTGCCCTGCAGCTCGAGGCCATCACCTATGCCTGCCAGCAGCACGAGGTCTTGCTCCCCAATGGGCAGCGAGCTGGCTTCCTCATTGGCGACGGGCCTGGCGTGGGCAAGGGCCGCACAGTGGCCGGCATCATCTTGGAGAACTACCTGAAGGGCAGGTACAAGTCCCTGTGGTTCAGCGTCTCCAATGATCTAAAGTACGACGTGCAGCGAGACCTGTGCGACGTGCAGGCACCCGGCATCGCTGTGCACACTCTCAGCAAGATCAAATATGGTGACGCCACTCCCTCCGCGGGCGTCATCTTCGCCACCTACTTGTCGCTAATTGGGGAGAGCCTGGTCGGCCGGCAGCACCGCACGCGCCTCCAGCAGCTCCTCCAGTGGTGCGAGGCCACCTTTGATGGGGTCATCGTATTTGACGAGTGCCACAAAGTTAAAAACGCCAGCTCCACCAAAATGGGCAAGGCCGTCCTGGACCTGCAGCACAAGCTGCCACTGGCCCGGGTCGTCTATGCCAGTGCCACCGGGGCCTCGGAACCCCGGAACATGATCTACATGAGCCGCCTGGGCATCTGGGGGAAGGACAGGCCTTTTAACACCTTTGAGGAGTTTCTCCACGCCATCGAGAGGCGGGGTGTGGGCGCCATGGAGATCGTGGCCATGGATATGAAGGGCACCGGCACGTACATCGCACGCCAGCTCAGCTTCTCCGGGGTCACCTTCCACATCGAGGAGATCGCGCTGGCCCCAGCCTTCGAGCGCGTCTACAACCGTGCGGCCCTGTTGTGGGCCGAAGCCTTGGCCTCATTCCAGCAGGCGGCCAATTGGGTCTGCCTGGAGTCGTGCAAGTCCCTGTGGAGTCAGTTCTGGTCGGCTCATCAGCGCTTCTTCAGGTACCTGTGCATCGCTGCCAAGGTGCACCGTCTGGTCCAGCTGGCGCGCCAGGAGCTGGCCCAGAACAATTGCGTGGTGATTGGGCTGCAGTCCACGGGCGAGGCGCGGACCCTCGAGGTGCTAGACGAGAATGATGGGCACCTGGATGGCTTCGTCTCTGCGGCTGAAGGTGTCTTCCTGGCGCTCATCCAGAATCACTTCCCGTCCCCTAAGGAGAGCAACGAGCGAGTTGACAGAGGCAAGCGCAAGCGGTGGTCACAGGGCAGTGGACCCAAGTCATCCCGGCTGCTGGGCCAGGTGGTGGGCGTGATGGGCACTTGTGACGGCAGCGGCAGCACAGTGGCAGGCGCTGGCCCAGATAGCAATTTCCTCGCCAACCCCGACTCCCAGGCCCATGAGGTCAGGGTGGAGGCACAAGGTCTCTCTGTTGACTACAGAAGCCCCCGCTGCCCCCCACAGGGAGACTCGCAGGACCGGGGCTTGCTGGAGCCCCTGCAACGCCTGAAGCAGGACCTGCTGGACAAGGTGAGAGACCTGGGTCGGGAGCTGCCGGGCAACACCCTGGATGAGCTCATTGACCAGCTTGGAGGCCCCAAAGCTGTGGCGGAGATGACTGGCAGGAAAGGACGGGTGGTGTCCAGGCCCAATGGGACAGTAGTCTTTGAGTCTCGGGCAGAGCAGGGCTTGTCCATTGAGAACGTCAACCTAGTGGAAAGGGAGCGCTTCATGAACGGCGAGAAGCTCGTGGCCATCATCTCCGAGGCGTCCAGCTCGGGTGTGTCCCTCCAAGCAGACCGCCGGGTGCTAAACCAGAGGCGGCGTGTCCACCTGACACTGGAGCTGCCCTGGAGTGCAGACCGAGCTGTCCAGCAATTTGGCCGCACTCACCGCTCCAACCAGGTCTCGGCGCCCAAATACGTGTTCCTCATATCGCAGCTGGCAGGTGAGCGGCGATTCGCCTCTATCATAGCCAAGCGCCTGGAGAGCCTGGGAGCGCTGACCCATGGAGACCGCCGCGCCACCGAGTCCGGGGACCTGAGTAAGTACAACTTCGAGAACAAGTACGGAACACGGGCCCTGCACTGCGTGCTCAGCACCATCCTGAACCAGACAGAAAACAAGGTGCCGGTGCCCGTAGGCTACCCTGGAGGGGATGCGGCCTTTTTCCAGGAAATGAAACAGAGCCTGCAGTCGGTGGGCATAGGTGGCCGAGAATCCAGGTTGGGCTCCCTTGATGTGGTGAAGGACTGCTCCATCCCCAAGTTCCTCAACCGCATCCTGGGCCTGGAGGTACACAAGCAGAACGTGATCTTCCAATATTTCTCAGACATCTTCGACCACCTCATTTCGGAGGACAAGAAGGAGGGCAAATACGACATGGGCATCCTGGACCTGGCCCCGAAAGTGGACGAGATCTACGAGGAGAGCCAGCAGGTATTTCTGACCCCTGGCCAACCCCAGGATGGCCAGGTGATCTTCTACAAGATCACGGTGGACCGTGGCCTGAGTTGGGAGAAAGCCTTCGCCAAGTCCCTGGAAATGACGGGCTCCCAGGATGGCTTCTACCTCTCCCACAAGGTCCGCGGCAACAAAATCAATTGCCTGCTGGCTGAGCAGGACCGCAGCAATCACTTCACCGTGTACAAGCCTAACATCGGCCGGCAGATCCAAGCGGAGACCCTGGACGGCCTCTTTCGTAAGTTCTACCCAGTCACGGCCACGGAGGTTCGGGATTTCTGGGAGAGAAACTATGCTTTCGCACTGACACACTGCAGCCACACAGCCCGGAACCGGCCCTGCCGACTAGTCCAGGAAGGCAAGGACTGTGTGCAGGGCCTGCGCCTGCGCCACCACCACTTGCTGTGCGGGGCCCTGCTGCACGTGTGGACCCGCATTACCGCCATCCTGTTCAAGGTCACCAACAGCACCTACCTGCAGATCGTGCGCCTCAAGACCAAGAATGAGAAGAGGCAAGTTGGCATCAAGGTCCCCGAGAGCTGTGTGAGCTATGTGCTGCAGGAGCTGCAGCAGATGGATGCCGAAGTCAAGCGCAAACGCCAGTGTGAGAGCAGCCCGGGCCTCCCTGCTTCACAGCCACACACCCCACCGAGCCCTCGGCCGATGCCCTGCTGGCCGGGCAAGGTGCTGGACCTTACCTATAGCCCGCCACCCGTGCCCTTCCCTCCGCTGCCCGCTGAGCTACCCCGTGCCCCTAGCCTGCTACTGGGTACCCCTGACCCCTCAGCACCTCCCCCAGACCCCGTTGACATGCAGCAGAGCAGCTGTGAAATCAACTTCAAAGAGGTGCTGGAGAACATGCAGCGTTCCCTGCAGACCGTGCCAGCTGCTGAGCCCCTGGCCCAGCAGCCGCTGCAGGGGTCAGCTGGGGTCCAGAGCTCTGGCGTGTCCTCCAATTCGGAGCACCCTTCCCTGACTCCTAGGCGAGCCCACAGCCCTGACCTGGGTCACTTTCAAAGGCCTATTTATGTGCCAAGTGTCCCCCCATGGGGCCGGGGTGCAGAGCAGTGGTCCCCTTGGATGGGAGGCAGGGAGCTGCTGCCCATCCACCTACCCCACAGGATCCCACTTCAGGGCCGTCCCAGGCTGACCCTCCAAGGGCCAGCTCCTGTGGACATGCCCCTTGCCCCCGTGGCCCTGTTTAGGGGGCTGTCAGGGACTCCAGAGGCCACCCAACTCAGGATTGGGGGTGAGTATGCAAGGGGTCAGGAAGGCCCTGGGGGTTGGGGCCCAGGACCTTCTGTGCCTCTTTCCTCTCCTGACCCCTCCAACCCTGATGGCAGGCACCCTGAACAGGGGCCTCCCTGATAGACCTTCCTATGGTCACACCCTGTCAAACTGGGTGGTCCAAGAGCTGGAGACTCAGGAAACCCCAGGTGCTCAGGGTCAATGACTCCCCTCCCCCCTTAATATATGCAATCCCCTGAGCCTCTTATTCCCCAAGTTATTGCATTGCCTGGCTGCCCTCCAGGCCTGGAAGTTCCCTGGGGTGGGGTCTTTCTATCAGACAGTATTTATAATAAGTCATGTGTAAGAAGGTAAAGAGAATTTTAAATATACATCCTTTTGAGCTGCACAGGCAAATAAAAACAACCCTGGCAGGTTAGATGGCAAGTTTCTGATGACACAATTGGCAGATTAAGAAGGCAAACTGGTTACCGGAGTGGATGATTCCAAGGTCAGCAGGTAAGATTGGGGGGCTTCTGACAATTCCCAGGATAAGCAGGCATGACAGGAGGCCTTAATGATCCAAAGAACCTTAATGATCAAATCCAAGGAACCTTAATGATCACAGTTGCTATCAAGGTTCCCTGGCTTAAAGGCAAGAAAGATTGTGATTTGGGGGAATATGCTGTAATGAAACCCAATGTGATTACTAAAGTTTTATATCACCTTTAATTGTTGGGTTATGATCAAGTGTGCAGGTTGTGACTTTAAATGAGAGGGCACACTGTTGGTCGAGCAGGAGCTACAATGTATAGCAGGGAGTATTGTGACTATTTATTGAACACCTAGACCAGCTGTTCTCAACCTGTGGGTCGCAGACCCCTTTGGGGGTCAAGGACGTTTCAAAGGGGTTGCCTAAGACCATCTGAAAACACACATTTCTGATGGTCAGGAACTGAGGCACAGCTCCTCTATCCATCTCCATTGGGGTCCACCCACATGCAGATACACCCTCATAAGAGTACCTGGCTCACCTGAGTGAGGACGGTACGATATTAGCAACACATTTTGTACAGGAGAAAACAGAAAAGGTCCCCGCCAGCTAAGTCTGCTGACTGTCTCGTGACTTTTAGCATGCTCTTCCTTTCCCACTTTGGGTACTGAGCATCAAAGCATATAAAACAGGTGTTTGTTTCACCGGTCCTATTAAGACATCAAAATTGCACACATCATCTGCTTATCAGTGTTGATCAAATAATATGGATGGTAATGAATTTCATAACCTTAAGGTTATCATTGAACTTTTTAAAACTATAAATCTATAAAATATCAATCAATTGAATCCTAAACTCTATTCTACCTACTCCAAAATTATGAGTCTAAAGTTAAATTGTGAATATAATAGCATTTTAAGGAGTTTTAGCTCCTCTGCATGAGCCAAGATTAATCAAGTAGAAGACTTGCTAAATAGAGGCATATCTCCTTTCTTTCAAATCTACCTTTACCTCAAAGAAACCCGCTCATCTCTTTCTGGATGCTGTTCTTTGTATTGCTGCTGTATCAAAGGGAAAAGTCAATCCCCCTTTATCTGGAGTTTCTTTCTCTGATCCTTGATGATGGTTAGAGCAAGTGAAGAGAAATTCCTTTGGGTGACAGTCACGCTCCTCAACATGGGCAGAGACAGACAAAACTGAAAAGCCAGGGGACAGAGGAGTTGAGAAAGCACATGTGAAAGTGGATAGTGCATCACAACAGGGAGAGAAAAGTCGCGCAGGAAAGGGTGACTTATACGCAGACCATCATGCCCTTTGCAGACCCAAGAATTCCCAGCAGCAGCAGTGAAAGAGAACTCATCTTGGCTCAGCAAAGAGGAGAACATTCATGAAATGCCAGCTTAGAAAAAAGGGGTATTAGTCCCAGAGAATTACTGTACTTGGGGGTTTCTAAAAGTTTCTGGGAAAAATAGTATAACAAGATAATGGAACTCTTTCACAAACTTTTAGAAGCCCCTTTTTATACTGTTGATTTTCAATGCAGATAGCTACACTTCCATTTCTTAAATCTCAAGCCATAATTAGACATGTAAACAGCTTACTTGTGCACAAACTAATTTCTCTTTCCTTTTTTTTTAAATGGATTGTTTCTCTTGAGCCACCAGATTGTCGTTGTGCCAACTGCGGGATCTTTTTGTAGTTTATTAATATGTTGTAAAAAATACATTGCTAAAAATACTAATGTTGTGTCCTGCCTTTGTTCTCCTTCCCCATAGATAATACTGAGCACTTGGCATTTCACTTAAAGAGACTGTTGTGATCTATCTGCAAGATATGGACTCTTTCTATATTGCTTCTAAAATGTCTTTCAAAGTGTCATCATATGCATTAAGAACTTTAAGTGGGTTGAAAAACATAGGGGTCAAAGTTTAGTAGGATGGTATCTATTTTCTGGATATCGAAACAAAGCTCTAAGAGTTTCTGAATCTTCCCTAAGATTATCCAGCCTGTGGAGATTAGAACTTTCAATACCAGATCTGGTCAATTCCAGAGTGCAAGCTCTTTTTGCCACTGTATTTTATATTAAAAGAGAACGCTCCCAAAAGAACAGCAACAACAATACTAATAATAACTGATGAGATGGGTAATGAGTTTCACGAGGACTACTGAACCTGGTGATTGTACTTAGTATGACATGTTAATAGAGAACAAATAACCAATACCTCTACATCTTTTCAGTAACTAAGAAAAGAAAACTTTTTTTAAAGACACAGGAAAAATAAATAAAAAACTTTAGACAACAGGAAAATGTATCTATATAAAAGGGAGGAAATGTTTCTACTGTAAGCATGTGAAAGCCCTAGAGAACTAGACTGATGGACATGTCTCTTCCCGGAGCATTGCACGCTCAATATGGAGAGGCTCCCTTGTAACCTGCCTGGAGAGAATCCACTGCAATAGATGATCTCCCTATGGCTCTTTCTGCTTGATTAGTCCATAATTATATTATCTGATATTTTGCAAATTTGAAAGTCCGCAGTGCCTTTTGGTCAAGACCTTTGTGCCTGGCAGTAGGGTAGGTAGTATGCATCATAAAAATCACTACCTTATTACATGCAGTTAATAGGAACAGAGTATAATGAAATAGGAGATGTTGGTCCTAGTATGATTTAAGAGCTCTAGTAATAAAATAAGGTGTGCTCAAGCAGAATCGGTGAAACTCTTTTTCTCTAAAATGCCATAGAGTTAAGAGAGGGCCTATTTTGACAGAGTCGTTTATATAAACCTTCTTCTCTCATGCCGCAAAACCTAACTCGTCAGACATCAATGGCATAATGGTTTAATGAACCAAGATTTCCCCCCAAGTCGTAGGTCATAAGGAATGAAAGAAATAAAAATATTCCATTACTCATAAATATCGTCTTCAATAACACAATTTTAATAGTCTTTTTTCCTCCTGGCCAACTCTATTAGATTGTGTTAGCTTGTGGTTGAACTACTTTCACTCCTTATGGAGTTCACTTAGTCTGCTGAGAGGATTTCTTTGCCTGATCAGAGTTGAGAGCTCACTCTTCAAAGTAGACTGCTTACCTGCTCTAAGGTATGTTTTTTCTATAAAGCCTGCAAAATAAACAGACACTCTCACTGGCGGGATAGGGAAGCCAACAATTGCAGGAGAGGTAAATATATCACCTCCCTACAAATGAAAGGGATTCCACGAATAAAAGGGTCAACTAAATTAATACAGCGGCAAATCTTGAACTCCATTCTTCTTTATACTGCATTTGGATAAAGAATCAGTGGTGAGAGTGGTGATACCGGGAGGGTAGAGGGAAAGTGGGGTAGAAGAGGGGAACCGATTCCAAGGAGCTACATATAACCTCCTCCCTGGGGGATGGACAACAGAAAAGTGGTTGAAGGGAGATGTCAGACAGTGTAAGATATGACAAAATAATAATAATTTATAAATTATCAAGGGTTCATGAGGGAGGGGGCAGTGAGGAGGGAGGGGAAAAATGAGGAGCTGATATCAAGGGCTCAAGTGGAAAGCAAATGTTCTGAGAATGAGGAGGGAAACAAATGTATAAAAATACTTGACAGAATGGATGGATGTGTGGTTTGTGATAAGAGTTGTACGAGCCCCCAATAAAATGATTAAAAAAAAGAATCAGATGAATGTGGAAAAACTATAGTGCAAGGACTTTGCGGAATATGACTGCAAAAGGGTATATGAACCAGTGCCCACCCAATGCCAATGCCCTTTAGACTAGCCAATGGAAACCTGAGGAGACCTGGTGGCAGAGGTTTTATGCATTGGGTTGCTAACCACAATGCTCACAGTTCAAAACTACCAGCAGTTACTCAGAAGAAAGATGAGGCTGTGTGCCCCCATAGAGTTACAGCCTTAAAATTCCTCATGGTCAGTTATATCTGATCAGAATCACCTCCATGGCAATAAGTGTGTATGTGTGCTTCAGCACTGGGCACCCACTGGGTAGAGCAAACAATTAAACTGTGGGCTACTTAATCAAAGGTTGATGTTCAATCCACCAGAGGCATCTCAGAAGAAAGACCTGGTGATCTACTTTTGAAAGACCCTAGCCATTAAAAACCCTATGGAGCACAGTTCTACTCTTATACACACAGAGTTGTCATGAATTGTAATCAACTAGATGGCCAATAATTTGGTTTGGGGTTTCACATCCTTTACAGCCACAAACTGAAAAATATCCACTAAATGAAATTCAAATGAGACCGCTTTAGATAGGAGACAGATGAACGCGAAATAATCACAGAATGTATCATTACAAGCCATAAAGAGAAGCGAATAGAAAGCACATTAAGACCTCAAATGTCAACTAAGTCCTCATGGAAGAAGCACACTACTTGTATGAAATCGAGAGGACAAGAACAGAATTCAAAGATAACATAGGGAAAAAGTATTAGAGCCTAAATTGCAAAAGCCCAATGTGTGGAAGGTTGTGGGAGCCCCAACCCAATTTGCAGAGTAGCTAGTCAGATTAAGCCCTTGGCAGATCCCCTCTAGCCACAGGCAAGGGTCTTTACTAAAGACAGAGATCATTGTAGCTGTGACTATACTGGATCAAACTTGATACATGGCCAGTTGACCTCCCTCAACCCAACCTAAAGCTATGCTAGGTTCAAGTATTTCTTGCTTGTTCCTAGACAAAAATTTCTTGCCTGGCTTTTTACATACTGATGGTGGTCTTTTCTTTCTAAGACATTATGTGTATTTTTATCTTTGGATTACCTTTACCACTAGTTTTTTCTGTTTCTTGTTTTTCCATTGGGTTCTCCAGTTTTTGAAGCACAAAATGAGTAGATGTATAGAGATAATAACTGATGCAATGGTTTATGAGGAAGGTAGGAGTCTGGGTGAGGGAGCATACAAAATATAAATTATCAAGGGGACATATGGGAGGGAGGGTGGTAGAGGGAGGGGGAAAATGAGGAGCTGATGCCACCGACTCGAATAGAAAGAAAATGTTTTGAAAAAGATGATGACAACATATGTACAGATGTGTTTGACACAATGGATGTATGTATGGATTGTCATAAGAGCTGTAAGAGCCCCCAATAGAATTTTTAAAAAGGACAGAAACAATATGCCAGAGTGGGGAGGGGAGCCCTAGAACTGATGGCGATGACACAACTCATTGTAAAAGCAATTTAACGATGAAAAAAATGTTCAAAAAAGGAGTGGCATGGTGATTGTACAATTCTTCTTCATATTATTGAACTATGGAGTTGTATGAGATGTGTATTTCATGTGCCAATAAAACGATAAATATCTGTATTTAAAAGACCTCAGGCATGGCTGGGGTTACTTGAGAAAGGTAGGAGGAGAGCAGGCATCAAATCTCAAAGGAATTCAACATGAAACCACCAAACGTCACTGTCTTCAAGTTGATTACAACTAATAGCCACCCTATAGGGCAGAGCAGGCCTGTTCCCTAGGGCTGCGAAGACCCCATCTTTACAGCAGCGGATCATCACATCCTTTTGTCTCCAAGTAGCTGGGGACTTTGACTTGCTGACGTTTTAGCCGCAGTCTAAGATTTAACACACTGTACCACCTGGACTCATTTCGAATATGAAAGGCTATATGCATAAGGAGACAGCTCTCATACTGATGATGAGGAAATGAAAACATACTTGTGAAAGGTACACATTGCCCCTGTATGAAGTCAACATGAATTGTATCTAAATAATGTATGAACAATCCATACACACGGGTTTGTATACATACTTGAACATGTGTGTGTGTGTGTGTGTGTGTGTAGATGGATAGACTGATTGTTTAGTGTATAGACGATAACTAAAATAACATTTGAGATGAGCATCCTCTCAGGAGAAGTCAGACAAGTTGGAAGAGGAGCACATATGAGGCTGTTATTTTCAACATTCTTCTAGTTCTAGTGAAGGGTAATGAGTTCATAGGGATTTATTTTACAATTCATGAATAGATAAATAGACGCTTTGAACAATGAGGAGAGGGTTTTTTTGCCCCTGAGTCATTACATATGATTCATTCAATGCAGTATGCCAGAAATCCAAAAGGAAATAATGATCATAAAACGAAGCTAGAGAGTATAATTAAAACCATCAAGGAGGAAACCTGGTAGCCTAGTGGGTAACATCTTGGGTTGCTAACTGCAAGGATGCATTTAAAACTCACTATTCCTCCACAGAAGAGATGTAGCTTTCTACTCCCTAACAGAGTAAGTCATGGAAACCCAAAGGGGCAGTTCTACTCAGTTCTATTGCTCAAAGGCAATGAGTTTAAGTTCTTTGAATACCATCAATGTCTCCTGTGTATCCTACCTCATTGCAGTCTTATCCATGTTTCCCTAAGGAATACTCATTCCGAATTTTGCCTCAATTTCTCTTTTATTCTGCTTATGCCAAATTTTATTTGCTGAACTATAATACTAATGTTGTTGTTTTCTTCTACAGAAATGAAATCAGAATGAAATATATGGTTGTGACATGATTTTCCTTAGCATGCTGTCTTAAATATGGTATTGTAGAAAACTACAGTCCATTGCTTTACACTATTGTGTAGCAAGCTGTCATATGAATATAATGTATATTTATCCATTCTAATATTCAGTGACATCTGACTTATTTCTAGCTTGAGGCTCCAACTAACAAGTTTGTTTTCAGCATTCTCTATGTATCTCTGGTAGCCCATGTACAATAGTTTCTCTAAGGAAATATACATAAAGGTATAAAAATATATGAGTACATGTGCATGTTCTTGTGCTGTTACGTGCCATCAAGTTGGTTCCAACTCATAGCGACCCTACGTATGACAGCATGAAACAATACCCAGGCCTGTGCCGCTGTACACCATCTAGTGAGAGTCTGCCTTGTTTATGCTGACTCTGCCTTTAAGCAAGCACAGTGTCCTTCTCCAAGGATCAGTGCCTCCAGATAACTTGTGCCTGAGAAAGAAATCTCACCATCCTGCCTTGGAAGGAGCATTCTACCTGTACTTTTTAAAGGGCAGATTTGTTTGTTCTTCTGATTGTTGATGGTACGCTCACTGTTCTTTGCCTACACTCTAATCTAAATGCATCAATCCTTCTCCAGTCTTCCTTATTCATTGTCCAGAGTTTATATGCATATGAGTTGATTGTCTCAAGTACATCTTAATTCTTAGTGTGATATATTTGCTTCTTAACACTTTAAAGAGGTCTTGTCTAAACTGCCCCTCTCCCCAGAAGAATTTACTTTAGAAGACGGCACTGAAGCTGCAGTTCATGGAGAGGGGCATGTCTGATCAGAGCACATGGGAGCAAATGAAGGGGGAGGAAGAGAGAGTGGAACACATCCTGGCTGACCAGGCCTAGAGGATGATATCCCCGCTCTGAACAGCCAATGTACAGAGTGGACCAAATGGCTGATCCCACTATGAGACACGACGTCCCTTGCTGACCCATGGCTCTACAGGGGACAACACTGGAGACACAGTGTCTGGATTGGCCTGGGATGACCCCACCACACAGAGGCAAAATACTAAGGGCATGCAGCAGAGCAACGGGGGGAACAGAGCAGGGAGCTCCCAAGTGAGTGTAAAGGATAGACTCTGGGGCCAGAGCGTGGCACCCCTTCAGATTCGACTGGAGGACAGGCCTAGAGGTCAAAAATCAGACCTTGATCTATTTACAGGTTTTGTTTTTTTCATTTCTTTTAATTTATTTATTCCTTTCTTGATCATTGATTTTCTTTGTTGTCGTCATCGTTGTGTTCTATTTTGTTATTTTGTCTTTCCATGCCTTGTTTTTTGATACATATTATTATCTCTGCAGATCTAGTCAGGAGGAGAAAACAACAGGAACAATAGTTCCAGAGGGACATGGCAAAGGGGGAGGTGGGGAAAGGAGGTGATGTTGATAAACCCAGTGACAAGGGAGCAACAAGTGATCCAAAACTGGTGGCAAGGAGGGTATGAGAGGCCTGGTAGGGATTCAGCAAGGGCAATGTAACCAAGAGAAATTACTGAAACCCAAAAGAAGACTGAGCATGATAGTGGGACAAGAGGAAAGTAAAAGAAAATAGAGGAAACAACTAGGAGGCAAAGGGCATTTATAGAGGTCTAAATACAGGCATGTAAATCTGTAAATATATTTATATAGGATGGTGGGGAAAGAGATGTATGTGCATATATTTATAGGTGTAGTATTAAGGCAGCAGAAGAACATTGGACCTCCACTCAAGTACTTACTCAGTGCAAGTAAACTTTATTCTATTAAACTGGCATTCCATGATGCACACCATCCTGACATGATCGCTGAAAACAAACACGTGCATAAGCAAATGTGGTGAAGAAAGCTGATGGTACTTGGCTAAGAAAAGATACAGTGTCTGGGGTCTTAAATGCTTGCAGGTAAACAAGCAGCCATCTAGCTCAGAGGCAACAAAAATATATAGTGTCTGGGGTCTTAAAGGATTGCAGGTAAACAAGCAGTCATCTAGCTCAGAAGCAACAAAGCCCACATAGAAGAAGCACACCAGCCTGTGTGACCACGAGCTGTCAAAGGGATCAGGGATCAGGCATCAAAGAACAAAAATCATATCACCGTAAATGAAGGGGAGTGCAAAGTGGAGACCCAAAGCCTATCTGCAGGCAACGGGACAAAACCTTACAAAAGGGTCGTGGGGAGGGTGCAGGGTAGCAATGATGAAACATACAACTTTCCTCTAATTCTTAAATGCTTCCTCCCCACCACTATCGTGATCCCAATTCTACCTTACAAATCTGGCTAGACCAGATGTACACTGGTACAGATAGGAACTGGAAACACAGGGCATCCTGGACAGATGATCCCTTCAGGACCATTGGTGAGAGTGGTGATGCCAGGAGGGTGGAGGAAAGGTGGGTTAGAAAGAGGGAACCAATTACAAGGTTCTTCATATAACCTCCTCCCTGGGGGATGGACAACAGAAAAGTAGGTGAAGGGAGACATCAGACAGTGCCAGATATGACAAACTAGTAATAATTTATAAATTATCAAGGGTTCCTGAGGGAGGGGGAGTGGGGAGGGAAGGGGAAAAAAGAGGAGCTGATATCAAGGGATCAAGTAGAAAGCAAATGTTTTGAGAATGATGATGGAAACAAATGTACAAATGTGCTTCACACAATGGATGTATGTATGGATTGTGATAAGGGTTGTATGAGCCCCCAGTAAAATGATTTTTAAAAAATAGGTCGTGTCTGGCATAATTTAATTTATTGACTGTTTCCATGAGTGTTTGTGCTTACAAGTAAAATAAAATCCTTGATAACTGTAACTTTTTCTCTTTTTATCATGCTATTGCTTATTAGTCCAGTTGTGAGGATTTTGTTTTCAGTATGTTGAAGTGTAACTTATACTGAACACTGTACTCTTTGGTAATTTGTGCTCTCAGCAAGGGCGTGTCGTCTACATATCATTAATGGGTCTTCCTGCAATCCTGTTACAGCATTTTTCTCCATACCGTCCTGTTGGGATAATTAGAGTTGTGCATCAACTTGACTGTTCCAGTATTCTCTGTGGTTTGGCAGTTAGTATGTAGTCATTTTGAGATGAGATCTAGTATGATGTAATTACTTTGATGATGATATCTACTATGAGGTGACAACTGATTAAAAAGGGTGTCTTCTGGGATATAGACTGCTTCAAATATATGTGGATGCTGGAGAAAACGTGCTTGTTTTGTGCTGGGTGTGGATCCTGCTTCAGGCTCATCATCTGACCTTCGGTTGTTTAGATTTGGGCCAGTGGCCTGCTACCTTACCTGCTGATTCTGGGAGTCATCAAAGGTCTGCCACCTTACCTGCGAACCTCAGATTTATTCTCTCTCTGCAACCAGAAGCCTGATGTGCCAATCTTGGGTTCAACAGCCCCTGAAGCTATATGAGTTAGGAGAAGCCTCCAGTTTGACATCTGACCCTAGGACTTGGAACATGTCAGCCATTGCAACTGTATGAATCATGTCCTTGACATAAACCTCCCCATATATAAGGATATATAAGCTTTATTGGTTTTACTTCTCTTGAGAACCTAGTCAAAGGTACCAGTTTACAGATTATTTGTTCAACACTGAACATTTATAGTGAAAAGACACAACCCAGATGCATACCTTTCCTAATTTTAAGCCATACAGTATCCATTTTTTTATTCAAAATGACTTCTATATAGAGGCTAACATGAGCAGAATGATAGAGATGAGAAAAATGGGTTGAATTTGGTGTGTAGTTCTTTCCTTGTGAGGCTGTTGGTGGTTAACATTCACGTTCACAAGCAAGACCAGCTTATAGCTTTTCATTTTCATTTTTAATGCCCTTTTCTGTGTTTGATATCAAGGTTATACCAGCCTCATTAAATCCACTGGAAAGTGCCTTTTTATATTCTCTGAATGTTTGTAAAGTTCAAAGTGTCTTTTCATTAATTAAGAAGCTCTGGTGGCACAGTAGTTAAAGCTCTTGGTTGAGTACTAAAAGGTCAGTGGTTTGAACCTACCAGCAGTTTCATGGGAGAATGGAATGATGTGGCAATCTGGTTCCATAAATTGTTCTGCTCTGCTAAGCTTGACATCAGTGAGAATCAACCAGAGAGAAAATATTTTGGCAGGGACGGGGACGGGGGTGGGAGGTTCATTACTTACTTGGTAGAGTTAAACTCTTTCATCTAATTTTGGTTTGCATAGGCAGAATAATTATTTTATACAAGATGTATTCTGAGTATTTACTGCTTGGTTTTCTTCTGATTTCCATTTTTGTAGTTGCCATTCTCAGATCTGTCAGGCCTATATGTACAGGCTCTTGCACTGTTTTTGATATCATCCATTTGGATGAATGTTATTTAATGTGTTTTTTAGGAGACTTTGGGGTGCAAAGCATTAAGCACTTGGATGCTAACTGAAAAGTTGATGGTTTGAACCCACGCCGCAGCTCCTCAGAAGGAAGACCTGGCAATCGACTTTCATAAAGGTCACAACCAAGAGAACTCTATGGGGCAGTTATACTTTGTCCCACAGGGTTGCTAGTAGTCAAATCTGAATTGATAGCACACAACAAGCACCACAACCCTCTGTTATTTCATGTGCTCAGGTGTAAGTCTTATCTCTTTTATCCTACTTGTGATTCCTTAGGGATCCTGAACTTGAAGATGAGTTCTTTTATCAATTGTATAAAATCCTCAGCCACCAAGTGAATGAAAATTTCCTCTCCGCTATTCATCCTATCCCAGTCCTCTAGTATTTTGAAGAGATGAATATTAGTCCTTCTTAGTCTGCCATCAATTATTCCTGATAGCCATGTCATATTTCTGCCTCCTACTTTATTTGAGCTAAATTATAGGTGATTTAGATGTATCAAGTCCACTAATTCTCTTCAGCTATGTTTAATAAGATGTTTAACCGATTATAATAAGTTTCTATGTTAGTGTTATCATTATTTTTAATTTTTAGATCTATTAGGTACTTTTCCAGATTCCTCTAGCCAAATGTGATAGCTGGTTATTTCACATTCTTACCTCCAATACCAAAGTTTCATTCATCTAAACTTGCTAGATATACTCATGCATGTTTTTTGTTTTAAAAATATGACATTGACAATATTGCAGGCTGGTGTAATTCTGCCATTTTTTATTTCTTTTGATGATGTTAAGACTTCTATATTTGTGTTTTATGAATTTTGTTCATAAGCTCAAAATCAGGTATGTAAATTCATAAATAAAAGAATGATTTAATATTGGATGGAGCACTGGTGGTGTAGTAGTTAAATATCAGACTGTGACCCACAAGGTCAGCAGTCTGAAACCACCAGCCACTCTCCTGGATAAAAATGAGGCTTTCTAATCTTGTAAACAGTTACAGTCTCAGAAACTCAGGTGGACAATTCTACCTTACCCTATAGGGTCACTATGAGTTGGCTTTGACTCAATGGTAGTAAGGTTGGGTTGGTTTTGGTTTTGACATTTGAATTTAATGAAAAGAATTCTTCTCTTTGTTGGCTGAAATAAGGTAACGTGTATGACTTCAGCGTCTTAAGAGATGCTGAAAAGACATTTGATTGTAATAGCCTAAGTAAAGCCATTTTATATAAATGCAATGGCCTAAGTAAAGCCATTTTATATTAAGCAAACAGTCTGCACCAGACCATAAGTGCAACCTCAGGCCTTTGTAGCCCCTTGTTCCTCAAACTGGGAGTAGCCCCTTGTTCCTCAAACTGGAAATAGTTCCTTGATTTCAGGACTGGCAGCAGACTATCTTGTGACAGTAAATGGTGCTGAATTGCTTAACTGCAAGTTCTGCTTCTGTACCAGCTTGCTTGCACAGCTTCATAGCTCAACTGTTTGATGAAACCCTGTAAAAACCCAAGTCTGGAAGCGATCGTGGCCAGTCACTCATTCTCTTTAGACTCAGGTGGCTGGTCCCTGCGCAGGTTCTTTTTTTCTTTTCTGTCCCCCTTTCATAAACTGTTTTCCTTTGTACCAAAGACTGAGTTGTTCTTGTCCGGTTCATGTACAACATGATAGCATCATTCATTCTCTGTCTCTATTTTGACGCAAACAGTAAAATTAGAACATAATTGTTTCCTAGATACAAGAAGAGTTATGTGTATCTGAAACAAAATACCAGTTACTTAATGATGAAATGGTGATACTAGTAGTAAGAAGTCTTAAGTATTATTTCAAGAGCTGTATATTGCACAAATGTAGAGACAAGGGCTTCCCGAGATGCTGGGAAGCTGGAGAGGGTTACTTCTAGACATTGACTATTTTGCTCCTGAGGTGAAGATGTGACCTCATTGTTATTAAAGCATAGGTCAAGGAGCAGGAAATCCCAGTGATTTCAAACATTCCCTTACAATGGGAACATTAAGCAGAGATCTATAATTTTCTTTGAATTCTGATCTGAACTGTGAGTGTAAAAAAGCTGCATAACTGAAAATTAAACTTTTCTCACCTGGTAACACTGACTCTCTACCTTTTTCAGACAGTTTCATCATGAGCTGGGTGCCACTCTGTGGGGGACTGAGAGTCAAAGGAAGCCACACTGTTACATGCCAGGTCTGCTGGGTTTATGTGTCCTCAGCTAAATGAATCTGGATGCTGCATGGAAAGGTGAGTGGGTATGTTATCTTTCCCAGTCAATCAATAGCGCATCTAAAATCACACAGCAGGACACTGATGCCAGGGGCCAATAGGGTGAGTCAAAAATGGTACAATGATCAAAACACTTCAGAAATAGTATGTATTGAACACATCATCCTCTTGGAAATTTACAAAACACAGGAGATAATGAAAAGATCTGTGAATTCTGAAAGTAGAGGAAACTACTTAGTTTAGGCAAATTTTTCTGTAAGAGTTGGAAACACTTTTCAGCTCCAAGGTCTTTGTTGTCCCTATTCAACTTCACCATTGTGGTGCAAAAGAACCCAGGGAAAGTACTTGAGCAAGGAGGCCTGGCCCTGTGGCAGTAAAACTGCACTTAAAAGACCAGGAAGTGGGCAGAATGTGCCTCTGCATTATGAAACTCTCAAACCAAACATGCCAGGGTCAAATTGATTCTGACTCATAGTGACCCCAAAGGGCAGAATAGGGTTGACACCTGGGCTTTCTAAGACTGAGGTCTTCATGAAAGTCAACTGCCACATCTCTCCTGCAGAGAAGGTGGTGGATTTAAGCCACCAGCCTCTTGGTGAGTAACCAAGTGTTTAAGCACGCTGTCACCAGGGAACAGTGGTTATAGGGCTATTTCATTTTTTAAAATCAATTTATTGGGGCTCATACAATTCATCACAATACATAGATCAATTGTGTAAAGCACATCTATACATTTGTTGCCCTCATTATTCCCAAAATTCGCTTGCCTCTTGGGTTCCCGGAATCCACTCATTTTCTTTTTTTTCCCCCTCCCCTCTCCCCCATGCACCCTTAATAATTTATAAATTATTATTGTATCTTATATTACACTGTCCGGCGTCTCCCTTCACCCACCCTTTTGCTGCCCGTCCCCCAGAGAGGAGGTTATATGTAGCTCCCTGTGATCCATTCCCCCTTTCTACATCCCCTTTCCCTCCTGGTATCGCCACTGTCACCCCTGGGCCTGAGAGGTTCATCTGTCCTATTTCATTTTAGAAGAGTATCTGTTCAGCTGCTAACACAAATTTTGGTTGGTGATTTACGTTCACCTAAAGGTGCCTAAGAAGAAAGGCCTGACAATCTCCTTTGAAAACCCAGCCATGGGAAACCTTATGTAGCACAGTTCTACTCTAACCCACGTGGAATCCACTCCATAGTAAGTGATGGCAGAGTTGAGATCTTTTGCCAGTAGGTTCGATAGGACAAGAAGCTCATCTTTAGCAATTCCCCGTCACACTTTTTTATTTCTTTCTCTGTTCCCAATTTCTGTTGTAACCAAGCATTTTTTTAAGTTGTGAGTAGTCGTCTTCAATTGGTTTTTACACTTATCTCTTCAAATGTTAAAATTTTGTTGCACACAGAGCAAGCACTCAGGAAAAATACCCACTGATGTTATAAGCGCTTATTATATGCCAGATACTGTCCTAAAGATAAGACAGGAATGAATTAATTTAGTCATCCACAACAAGCTTATAGGGTAGATAAAATGACTCCATTTACCCATGGGAAAACTTTAGCTCAGAGGTATCAACTAATTGGCCCCCAATCAAACAACTTATAGTGGGGATCGGATCTAAGCCTGCCAATCTGTCTCCAGATGATCCAGATGAGTATTAAATCAGTAATACGGGATTTGAATTGATTATGCTATTATATCTTTAGTTCTAGCTTTTTCCTGTTGTGTCCATGGATATCTTCTTGTTTGTTTATATTGTGAGGTGGGTGAATGTTTACAGAGCACATTGGGTATTCCATTCAACAGTTCATAAACATGTTTCATGACATTGCAGATTCTCTAAGGTAACAGAACTCTTCACGCTCAATGTTTACTGCTCACATTAGCCTTTCTTTCTTATGCCTTCCTGCCTTCTGAGCTCTATGAGGGGGTACCCCCCAAAACAGAAATTATTTTCAAAGCTACGTATTTAAACTTATACTCATGACATTTGTCAAATCTGTGATTCCATTCTTGGAAATATTTTGCAAACTCATATGTTTACATGGCTGACAGCACCTTCCTCATTTTTGTTCTTCACCTCTTCTAAGTCATCAAGTCATTGTCCTTTCATGTTCCTCTTCTTTCGTGAACACAAAAAGAAGTCGCAAGGTGTGAGGTCAGGTGAGTCAGTTGCATGGGACAAGAGAGGTGTGCTTTCTTTTTTGCCAAAACCTGGCGCACTGAGATACCTGTGTGAGCAGGTGCATTGTTGTGGTGGCGAAACCAGGGCTTCAACTTCCACCAATCAGGCCTTTTTTGTCCAACACTGTTATGCTATCTTTTCAGAACCTCTAAACAGAAAGCTTGCTTACAGTCTGACCTGGTGGAACAAACTCCAAATGCACTAGGAGTTGACATTTTCATCAGGCTGGGAAATTGACAGATGTCCAGAATGAGGTTTGTCATCAGTCGACATTTTATCTTTTTTTGAAATGAAAAAAAATTAACAGTTGTACACTTGAGTTTTTCCCATAGTGCTGTCATTGTAAGGTGTTTAACATCACAACAGTTTCTGTGGCATTTTTCCCAAGCAGGAAACAAAATTTCACAGGCACACACTGTTCTTTTAAATCTGCCATTACAGAAAATGAGGTTCAAGCAAAACTGCTTTTACCAAAAAATTCACTGTGACCAGAGAGAACCTTCTTAGGTGACACCACTGGGTGCACTAAGCTGGAACAAGTTGCTGGATGCTCGCCTAGCAGGAAAAATTTGTACTATAAAAGCTCCGCCAGGAGATTTTGGGGGGTACTTCCTCTAATGCCTGGAAATGCTGCCCTTTTGGTTTCCTATAGTTGATTGTTCTAAGGAGTGCATGTCTCTCTGGTGTCATTGTTCACCTGTCTTTCCTTTGGCTGAAAGTGTACCCATGAGGATGAGTTGAGTTCTTGGCATCAAGGGTGTCCCACTGTTATCTTGGGTTTCTGTGGAATAGTTACACCTTGAGCCATATTTCTGGTATCCCAGCACCATTTTATGAGGGGGCTTCAAAAGGTTTGTGGTAAAATTCCAATATCTTCTCATTCCATGTTTCCAAGAACTTTCTTTGAGGCCTCCTCTAATATATATACACAGGTTCACTTCTTGCATATTTAACCATGTTCACAATTCTGTCTTATTTCTATGAGATTATGAGCCAAATGTCCAAGGTGATTTTTATTAGATGTGGAGTAATTGTTTAAGGTTTTAAACAAAAGTGTGATGTTTAACTTTTTCTCGACTTTATAAAACACATTTTGGGTTACTTAAGTAGTTGCTATGTTTTATAGAATTTCTGGCTCTTTGTCTACCATGTTGCATGACAGACATTTCATGGACTGCCAAAACTGTTCATTTCATCAAGTAGGAATATACATTGGTGCAGGCCTCACAAGCATCAAGCATTGAGCACAATGTAAAAGTTCTGGATATAAATAATAATCTGTGTTCAATATTTCTTATTTCTACATCAGAGGATTCATTCCATATTATCCAAAAATATCCAGGTAGTAGAAAGTGTTTTTTTTTCGCCTCTTGTACTCAATTTCATTCTGTGTGGCCTTCAATATCCATTTCTCACTCAAACTGCTCTCTTTAATGATGTATCTGTCTTGTGATTATCTTTATTTTGTGTAAAATCAATATGAAGTCATGATATCCAGTGTTGAGGCTAAAACTGAACTGAGAAAATGAGAAATGAAATTACAAGTTAAACAGACATTTATAATGTTAGATATTTCAGTGTTTTAAAAAGTGGTTTTATTTTAAACCCTTATCATGGTAACAAGTGCATGAACTGAAGAGCCAACGCTGTGGTCTATGCAAACGTTTGATACATGTTAACTATGTGCCCACCAAGTTAAATATGTGACATTGTGCCCCAATTCAGGTTGGCTATAATTTGTATCATGTTATTTGATACTTTAGTTTTATCAAGCAATTCAATCAATGAAACCAGAAAGGTACTATGAACAAATTTTATGGATTTTCTCTTACTGTTATCTATATTTAATAAATAATTTCTTTATCTTTCTGCTAAATTGTCATGTACGAACAATAGAATTCTTCATTTCGGAATATTAACAGTATTTCAACACCAAGCATTCCTGGGGATTTTAAAGAAACTCTAGTATTCATATGGAAGAGGAAAAGGTTCATTTAAAGCTAACTACTATAGCCAGAATTACAAACGGATCAGACATCAGTTTCATCATCTGTAAAAGAGGATAGTTGAACTATAATCACATGGTTATTATGATAATATCAAAACATCATCTATGTGGAAAATTGAATAAAGTTCCTGCTTTGTAGTAGTAGTTTAGAAAGGATAGCTACATCTGAAGGAGGGATAGAGCACCAGTAATTCATCTTGATCATTGAAATTGTCAAGGATTCATTTTACTCGGGTCCACAATCCACACCTAAGGAAGCAGACTTCAAAAAATCAAAGTACATGTTGCAGTCGGTAAATCTGCTGCACAAGACTTCTTTAAAATGATGAAGAGCAGATAAACGACTTTGAGGACTAAGGTATACCTAAGGCAAGCCATGGTATTTTCAATCACCTCATACACATGTGAACGCTGACCCATGAATAAGGAAAGCTGAAAAAGAATGCATGTTTTTGAATTCTGATGTTGGCAAAGAATGGTGAAAGCACCATGGGCTGCCCAAGGCACAAACTGATCTGCCTTAGAAGACAGCTCCTGAGATGCAAGAATGACAAGACTTCAGCTCACAGACAGTATCTACTCGTGTCTAAGCCGAGGTGTGGGGCACATTTTTATGCAGTTTGTGGTAAAATTAGGTGCCTCGGCTGATACTCGGGTTGGCGTATACTCAAGTCACTCTGGTACTGCTTTCTCGTGTTGTCAGGAGAGAACAGTCACTCAAAAAGGACATCATGTTTGACATAGTAGAGGGCCAGTGAAAAAGAAGAAGGCCATCAAGGAGATGGAGGGATACAGCAGCTGCAACAATGGGCTCAAAAATAATGATTACGAGGATGGTTCAGTGCTTCGTTCTGTGGTACACAGTGTTGCTATAAGTCAGAGTTGACCTGACAGCGCCTAATAAAAACAGTTATCACAACTGATTTGTAGTCTCAATATGTTTAGAAGGCATATTTTATCCTGAAAAGAGTCAGTTAAGGGTATCAACAGAGTAATTAAATATATTTTCATTCACATTTCAAAACAGAGTATCAGGAGGATGCCCAAAACGGATGAGAAAGCCTTCATCATAGGGCATCACTCTGGTAATAGTGTCCGAAACAACACAGTGATCACAAAATCTCACTCCCATTAAAATTTCTGGGTGAAGGCCACGCTTACATTACTAATAGTGATAAGCCAGTGCTTATTTTAAAATCATTCGATCAGCAAAACCTCCCTGTCCACTAATGATTTCCAATCACAGCCCTCTCTAGGTGGACTGCAATGCATTTCTCATTATGAGATTCTACCCCACCCCACTTCCAGCTCAGCCATCCTCATCTATTTTACTGCAGATTAGAAATACACCACCTCTATTTTACTGACCTTCACAGATCAAGAAACAAACCCAATTCCAGTCGACACAAAAATAGTCAATCCATTACATAATGCAATTTATCAAAAGACGACGTGCTGCCAAAAAGTTAGCTTAGGCCAAACTTACATTTTAAAGAGCTGTTATAATGCTTGTGTGCGACAATTCAAAATCTTAGTCCATTTTGTTTAAAGCTAGATTCTCTGAACTATTCCTCCCGACAGTTTTTGACAATCACTGCCCCGTGTAAGCAAACCTACCTGAACATCGCCAATACGCAATCTGGTTTGCTGTATAGGCCTATTTACATAGCAGTTCCAATTAGGGGACCTGGCTTATTCTTAAACTGGTTCCACAGGACATAATCTAATACTAAACTCCAATCTTCATTAGTACACCATACTTTCAAACCTCAATTTCCCACCTAATTTAATTCTGTTCATCTACTCTTCTAGTCTGACCTCTACAAAACCAACTTTAAGTTTTCTTTGCATACTTGTACATATCTTGTCTGGGAGAAGGGTTGTTGAGGATTTCAATCAGCAAGCTAGATACAAATGTCATAACTGTGGGTTGTTTCTCCATCCAGCCATGTGCACTTAAATCTCCAATGGACCTCTGCCTGAATCGTCGTATTTCTTTCCTTCTTTCTCTGGCCAGCTCATGGGAAGGTTTCCAAATGAAGCCATTTCTGACCTTCCCAGAGCATATGTCTATATAGATTATTTCCTTTTATCCTTCACTAGACCCCAAATTCCTCAAGGCCAGGATACTTTCTTATTTATTTTTTCCTGGACTGAGATATTATATATGTAAGGATTTACTTAAATGAGAAAAACCCATGGTGGATGGGAAATCCTGAAGATGTAATATGTCACTTTCCTCCCAAGAAACTTGCAGGTTGCCTTCACTCTCCACTTTCTCTGACACGCCATTAACCATTCATGTACTGCCTGTGCCACTTGCTCTTGCTCTTGCATCCTAAATCTCATGAGTCAGAATTGACGCCACGGCAGTGAGATTGGTTTTTAGTCTCATGCTGCTCAAGTCTTCTATACGTAACTCTTTCTTCTCTTTGGATTGTCAATTTCATAAATGTTGGTGGTTTTTTAGTTATTTGCTTCAATACCAGTTTGTCATGAATTGAACTGTTATCCCCCCACATATGTGCCAACTTGGCATGGCCATGGTTCTCATTGGCTTTGCAATTATGTAATCATGTGATACAACACCCTTAATCCAGTCACTTTTCTGATCCAAAGTAAGTGACAGTTCCCTGGGGTGTGGCCTGTAGCGCCTTTTATCTTATAAGACAAACAAGGAGTGAGAGGCCAGTAAGAAGAGCCAGGAGAGGAGCATATCCTTTGGATCTAGAATTCCAGCACTACGAAGCTCCTAGACTCAGGTGAAGATGGTTACCAAGATTCCTGGCGGTCTCCAAGGGATGCTGGGTCTTTGGATGTTGAAAGGAGACAAAGACCTCCCCCTGAAGCCAACACAGAATGAAAGCCTTCCCCTGGAGCTGGGGCTATGCATTCAGACTTCTAGACTCTTAAACTGAGAGCAAAGAAATTTGGTATATCTAATATAGCTGAGCCAGATAAGTGAGACAAAATTCTTCTCCTTATTAGCCACATGACCATAGACCTCCCATTTAATCTTTTCCTTTCATGGGCCATAAAAATAGATTTCTTTGTAACTTTCTCATAAACAAAAATATATTTGATACCCTAACACTTCAAAGGTCTGGCACAAGATAGGCAATCAGTACAAGTTTGTTGAATAGATGATCCCCCTCAGTGTGCTGTGAGGGCATAATACATTCATTGATTAACTCTGTTGGGCTTGAGGATACTCGCCCCCCCCCAACTAATATAGCACTTAAAAATGAAATTCTGGGTTTTCACTTAATAGCTGTGCTGTTTCCTACTGAGATTTCTCTACATCCAATGTCTCCACAGGACTGTAAACACTCTGAGGGCAGAGAGTGTCTATTATTCATCTTGGAGTCATTCTGTTTTGAAGATGGATCGAGGTGACTGACAAATATGAGTGTAATAAAAGTGCTTAATGAAAAGCTAGTTGCAAAAGCAGTAGAGAACGAGTATAAGGTACTTTAGATAAACAAAACCTTTTCATGATCACTGCAATGGACCCCCTCACTCTACACTTTCTCTGGCAGTCCTTCCAGGATTTATAGGACATTTATAACAAGAAAGAACTGGCCTTCAATTCCTGCTCCTCTAATTGCTATTTTGTAGCGTTCAGCAAATCACTAAGTGTCATCTGCCTCCATATGACTTGGGTAGGATAAAAATTCCATTTGCTAATGTCTTTAGCAGGACAGAGATGAGGTTATCTGTTCCTGTAAAGATTCACAGCTTCTGAAACCCTACAGAAGGTTCGCATGAGTCAGAATCGACTAGATGGCTGGCAGTGGGTTTGGGTTTTAACGAACTTAAGGCCCTAGCATGTAGGAGCTAATTAAGTAAAGTTTTGTTTCCCTTTCTTCTCCCCTTTGGCTCCACAAAGATATTGGAAAATAGCTGACATAAACCTATTTTTAAGTAATGAAGTTATATTTATTCTTAATAAGTAGGCAACAATCAGGGCTTTAAACTGATTCATTCTTGGTCCATCCCTGCTGAGCATTTGCATTTCCACCCCAGACAGATAAAATATGAGTCTATATTTTAACAATAAGGATTAACTTGGAATCTTGGAAAATCACTTGAGGATCTTATTACAGTTGATCTGGGATGGAAACACATATTCTCAGCAGGGCCCAGAACCAGAATAACACGTTCAAATCCCTCGCAGAAACATACTGTATCTAAGTAGACTTCAACCACATAGCTTGTAACTGTCAAATGCTTACTGTATTCTAGGTACTAGGGCTGATACTCTACATGTGTTATGTCATTTAGTCCTCACAACAGTTTGCATGGGCCCAACTGACATATGCCATCTGATAGATTAGAAAACCCACAGTGAGGGTTAATGAATTTATTTAAGGTTCTGGATTTGGAATTATAACCCCAAATGTCTGTTCTATCATTAGGGCACTGGACACTTATTTGGGTGGGTGGGGGATTACCCAGCATTTTGAGCCTAATGAAGATTTCATTGGAGAGTCAAGGATTTGCATTTCTGTGATTGCAAAGGGGAGTAGAGGGGTCGAATGCAGTGGTTCACTAAGGCAACTTTCTGACCTTGTGCATTAGAATAACGTGGGGCACTCGTCCAAAATGGAGCCACTCAATCAGAATCTCCATTGGTGAGGTTCACAATTATGTTTTGTTTTTGTTTTTAAAGACTTCGGCATTCCTAAAGAAAAGCTAGTTTTGAGAATGAATAGTGTGTTGTGGAAACAACTCAATATTTGGAATCAGACAGGGGGAAGTCAAATCTCAGCTCTGTCTCTACTTACTTAGATGACTCCAAATTGCCCTCCAAATCTCAGGTTCCGAATAGGTAAAATAAAATGTGATGAACTCATCTTGGTCTGCCCAAGAAGTCCCCTGTTTAGCCCAGTAAATCCTGCATTCCAGAAAAATGTTCATTTCCAGGAAAAGCAGAATGATTGGTCACAGTAGTAAAATAAGAATATTACAACATAAGTTTTATCTGATAGTATGAAAATGTCTAATAAAGTACTCAAACCATAACCAAGCTCTCTGCCATCAAGACCTTTCCAACTCATACAGCCCAATAAGACAGTGGCGAACAGCCTCATCTTTCTCTCCCGGTGTAACTGGTGGCTTTGAACCACTGCACTTATGGAAATCAACTTAGTGTGTAGTGTACTATGCAACAAGGCCCCCAGCACATATTATATTCTCATCACATCCATTTCTTTGAGCTCTTAATGCATATGAGGGGGCTGTAAAAGTTCATAGAAAAATTCCATTATCTTCCCCTGCCCCCCAGAAGATACTATTAGGAGCTAATCCAGACATCATATCATTCCGCATGCCAATCATGTCAAGCAGTATTGTACCATTGCTACCACATTCACTTCCAAAGCATTCTTTTCCTACTTGAACTCCTTGATATCAGTTCCCCTTTACCTCCGAGCCCCTCCCCTGCCATGCCCTCAGGAACCCTTATTCCATTTGTTGTCTCCATTATCTTTTAATTCTATTTCTCCACAAACTTTCTGAAGCCCCATCGTGTGTTAATTGGTACGTTTACTCCCAATTGTTCTGCCACTACTCATCAGGTCTTCCATGGCTAATCCTTCAGAAGTAGACTGTTTGCCTGACCAACCGCTCCAAAAGTACCTTAAAGACTCGTCAAGCTTATTGTTGTGGTTATTTGTCCTGGAGTCCCCTCTGACTCATTGTGACTCCACATGTGCACAGCAGATCTGCTCCCTCGGGGTTTCAAGGCTGTGAACTTTCAGAAGCAGTTCACCAGGCTTGTCTTCTGAGATGTCTCTGGGCGTGTTTCAGCTAGAGGTCAAGTGATTTACCATTTGTACCACCCAGAGACTCCTTCACACTCAGTAGTGGACACCACTCTCTTCCTCACTCCATCTATCTAAGTGCCAACAGGAAAAATATAAGAAATAGAAATATCATTTACAAATATTGTGGTCAGGATTATAGAAAACCCACAAGGCATCATAAAGCACCCAAGTCCAGCAATAAAAAGACAATAATGGCTGAAGGGGGACACAGAGAAAAACAACTGGAACTGGAGAGAACTGCCCTTCAAGAACAATGACCATAGGTTATAGGGATGAAATCCCTAGCAAATTAGTGGACAAGCAAAAAGGCCTGGAAATAAAAGCCCTACTTCTCTCTGTTTGCCCAATAGTATGTTGCCATATCATTTCATTGGTCAGACACAAGTAGAAGCCAGATGACACAGGAACCAACGAGATTCAATCTCTCCAGGGGCCGAGAACAAGGTGGAGAAGGGTAACAAGTGAAGTAGGAGAGATAAATGGAAGGTATCTAGCACAATCACGAAAAGCAGATCTCTTCTGGTAAAGGTCATCACAGTCATCACCATACAGTTGCATAAGCCATGGCCCTAACTAGCACTTATCCTCAACACCTATGTTCTGGACTGAACTGTGTTCCCCTTCAATAGGTTTTATAAACACTAACGCCTATACCAAGGAGTCCTTGGTGGGTTATGCATTGGTCTGCTAAGTGAAAAATCAGCAGTTGGAACTGTCTATTTGCTCCCTCAGAGAAAGATGAGGATTTCTGCTCCTGCAATGAATTACAGCTTTGGAAACCTTAGAGAACAGTTCTAATCTGCCTTTTTTTAAGATCAATAACAATCTACTTCATGGCCATGTTTTTGGTTTTTAGGTTAATCCTACAATCATGAAAGTAATCCCATGTTGGAATAGGGGTTTTCAATGTTATATTAACATGACTACAAGAGTGTAGGGGGTGTATTAAGCCAATTACTTTTGAGATGTGAAAATAGATACAGAAGAAAGCACACAGATATGGAGAATGATTGATAAATATGGAAATTACCAAGGAACTGAGGAAGAGATATTCAAAGAGAGGTCCCCTCTACCCCCGCAAGAGCCAACCAAGAAAGTATATGACTGGAGTCAGTGCCATGAATTCAGACTACTCATATCCTAAATTGTGATAAAATGAATTGCTACTCATTGAGGTCACCCACTTGTAGTATTTCTGTTACAGCAGCACTAGGAATTTAAGACAACTACCTTCTCCATTATTCCTCGTACCCAATTTAGAGGAAACACATGTTAATTTTATTGTCAAATTCATTCTTGAATCAATCTACCTTTTCCCCATATCCACTACCATCTGTATAGTGTTTCTAAGACTATGAATCTTTATGGGAGTAAACAGCTTCATCTTTCTCCTGATGAACACCTGGTAGGTTCGATTCACCAACTCCTAATCCTCATAGTCACCAGGTGCTGATGGCAGCCAGAGCCCTGGAGCTGGAAGAGCCACGCGGAGCCCCACACCAACACTGAGATGCTTCCACCACCACTGGATCCACAAGATTTTCCACTCACTGGCCTATGATCTTCCTGCACTTGGTGTCATTGCATGCATTGCGTGCGTCTGAAGAGGAGCTTATAGATTGGTATCAGACTTATGGACTTGATCTGGACTGGGCTGGGATGTTTTCTTAATATACAATTACTCTTTGACATAAAGTTCTCTATTACAAACATATGAGTCTCCCTGGATTTATTTCTCTAATCTACCCAGATTAACAAGCCAGGGCTCCTTACAGTTGCCAAAGTACTCTTTTGTACTTCCATGATGAGTCTGGGTGCCTCCTAACTGATCTGTCTGCACTCCCAATGATCTTCAAACAATCTGTTCTCCAGGAAATGGGAAGTTGGGAGAGACGAGGTGTGTTAGGCAGGGTTCTCTAAAGAAAGAAACCAGGGCATGGAAAAATATATATATATATATATATAATCAAGAAAGAATATAATTGGTGAACACAGAAGTCCAGAGGGTTCAGTTCAACTCACTTTCATGGAACATTTCAGGTACTGGAAGTCCTTCAACTCACGAATGCTGCCAGGTCCAAGGTCAAGGAAGCAGACAGCAAAATCCTAGGCAAGCAGCAAGCAGCAGGGTGGATCACCAACAGTCATTAGCTCGGGAGCTTAGCGAAGCAGGCCTGGATGGGATATCTAACACAAGCAATGCAATGCAATGAAATCCACCAGCCTTAAGCCCAATGATGTGCGCAGCAGCAGCAGCGTAGGGAAGCAGGTCTCAAAGGAGCCTCTACTCTCGTGACAAGATCCACAAATTTGCCTGGTCCACAGGTAGTGTAGTTCACAGGTTGAGGCAGAGAATTAGCTACTGCAGCAGCATGCATACTACAGCACATTCTGATCACCAGAGAGCAAAAGAGAAAGAGGCGGGCCTTGTAACACCATGTATCTCTTTGACCTCCAATCAAACTGCAACCTGATTAATCCCACATGTCCCTATTGGCCAGGATGGCAAAATAAACCCACCTATCACAAGAGGCTAAAGAGGTAGAAAGTGACTAGGTCTTGCAGTGCTTTGTCCCTAAACAATTTGTTGCATGAATGCTGGGATGATGATGACTACCTGATCTAAATAATGGCAGTAGGGATGAAAGGAATGGAATATTGGATAGACATTAAAGATAGCAAGGGAGCAGATACTGTAGAGGCTGGTGATTGATGACTGAGCAGATGTGTCAAATGAGAAAGGATTGGTGCTGATTTTCATACCTGAGCAAATGGATAAATGAGGAAACCTTTCACTGAGAGAAGAGAGACACATGGGTTTATGGAAGACACTTGCAGTGGAATTGATTTATAGACAGAGAGAAAATCAATAAGCACACTTTATCTGATTAGGTACACTTCCTGTAACAGAGTACATGCTATGAAATAGCCCATTTGATCTAGAATTAGCTAACTAGAGGGTGTGATAATGGTGTGGGGCAGCTTCTGACCTTGCTCTTCTGACTTCACAAGGAAGGAGAATTGAACTCAACATTAGCTCATGGTCAATTGCTATGAGGCAGAGGTCAGGCATCCCTCTAACCTCCAAACTTCTTTACTAACCCTGACACGAACTATTGGTCCAAAGGCACATGGCACTTGACTTCTTTTCTGGCTCAAATAATCTATTACAGTGTCCACGTGGAACTCATAGACCATACTCATGACTATGAAGTTTATTAGGGAAGTTAACAGGTTACAATAGAAGATCACAAATGCTAAGATACTGTTGTTCTGGTCAGGGGCACATCTTCCCAACAGTACCCACAGGCACTCCTCCCTCTGGTCCTTGGTTTCTCAAGCGCATAGCCACTTTTCCTCTGCTCTCCTCATGCAATATCACAATGCTGTTTTTGTGCTGCCAATAAATGGCTAAAGGTCATGCTACTCTGCCACCTGAAAGTGCTCAGGTAGGTCAGCAAGTGGCAGGTAGCAACCCATTCCATGAGCTTCTTAGCTGAAGGTACTCAATTTTCTTAGTCTGTGTGTGGGCTGGGAAGCTCATCACTCAATCTTCTGATCTTAGTGCTGCTACCTCTACAGTCACTGCTTCTCCAACAGTTTTCTAGTGTCACAGCTGTTTCCTCAAATCTTTGGATCAAAAAACAAAGCAAAACCAACAAAAAAAACCTGCTCCTGGTTCTTTTTTCTTGATGATAGTGAGATTCCCTGTTTCTGCTTCTGAGATGGCTCATTGAAGTCCAGCAGGGTAGTAAACTGGCCAATCCCCTGATTACATTTCGTCCAACCCAGTCATTTGTTAGGAGTTACAAAGCTAGCCATAGTGGCTAGAAGAGCCATATCAAGTAATTCATTGAACCACAGATGACTTTCAAATTATACCTCATGTTTTGCCAGGGAATATGTTAACTAGAATATTAACTTTCGTAATTCTGGGAATTAATTATTACAAAGTTGCTGGTATCACGTGATTGGTTTTCCTCACCAAAACTGAACAAGAGAGCATTTTCAGCCATTGCTTTGGTAAAAAATACTTGAGAAACAACAGAAAGCTAATGGGTCCAACAGTCTAGTTCATATGTTTTCAATAATTAGAAACAGAACTAAATAATACTTGGGGAATTTTTCTTTGCCTTACTAGGATTCCTGACCCTTGTCTTCCAGTTTCCTTGTGCAACATTAATGTTCTTAAATCTAAATTTGATATCATTAACCCATTTAAAAGAAGCCCCGGTAGCTCAATGATTAAGTGTTGGGCTGTTAATCACAAAGTAAGCAGTTCGAGACTACCAGCTGCTCTATGGGAGGAAGATGAGACTTTCTACACTTACAATGACTTGCAGTCTAGGAAACCCACAGGAGCAGCTCTACTCTATTCTTACAGGGTTGCTATGAGTCAGAAATGACTGAATGGCAATGAGCTTTTGAGAACCTTTTTGAAATTCTTCAGAGTTATTTTTTTACCATACTCCTTAGTATGCCTTCAAAGCTCTCCTATTATCTGGCCTCCTTTATCTCCAGCATCATATCTTATCACCACCATCATTCCCATGTAGAACACTTCCCATTCATTCTGAATTCTTACAGAGCCTAAAAAATGAAGACAACTCTGGCCCTTTCCTTGCATATGCCCTTCATTCTCCCAGGCTTCTTTCTTTTTTCATCCTATAGCACCTAACTTGGGTATTATTCCCCCAGGGAGCCTTTCTAAATCCCCAAAGACTGGGATTTCTGGCCATCCTTGTGGCCTATAGCACAGTAGGCTTATTGGCATCTATCTCTGCACTGTTGGCATTGTTTTGTAATCGACTATCTACTTTCCCATTATCAGCTTTCCCATTAGAGTGTAAGGCTCTTGAGGGCAATAATCATGCTTTGTTCATGATGATATCCTTGGTACTAGCCTAGTGCTTCATACAGAATTGATATGGTTTGGCTTTTGGTTTCTATCACTCCCCACAGCAGCAAATCTTGAAAAGGCTTTTGGTATAAACAGGCTTAATTCTAATGTTGGGAACATTACTTTACAGATATGAACCTCCAGATCAGGAAACTGAGGCCCAAGGAAGTTAAAGAAATTGCTCAATAATTAAAAGGGGCAAAGGGCCCTCCTACTTCCCTCCAAACTCATGTTCTGCTATCAGATTTTTACCACAGCACCTGATAAGATGTCTGCTCAACATGATTTGGTATCATTATTATTGCATAGTATTTTAATATCTTTTAGGTGATAGCTCATAGAACAAATTAGATTCCCATTTAACAATTTTTATACAAGTAGTTTTTTTATATTGGTTGCATCCTCATTTTTATTAGATATCAGGTATTCTCATTTTTATTCTGTTTGTGTTATTACCATTAATTTGCCTTCCATGCCCTCCTTCCTCTCTACTTGTGGGTCAATGCTGAAAAGTTTTGGTCACTGAGTTGATTTTTGAAGGAAGCACACAACACACAAGTGACATGAGGGGGCTTCAAAAACCATAGGAAGAGATCATGAAGTTTTCCACAAATATTTGGCCAGGTTGTTTATTTTTAAAGCCAATCTATTATTGGGATAAAAGGTGACTTATGGGAGTGGCTTCAATTCCATGTTCAAAAAGGATTTTAGTGCCATAAGCTCTGTTATGGTCTTTGTTTTTTAAATGACACTAGTATGTCTTTAACCACTTAGAAGCAACGTGATTCTATATTATTCCCTCCTTTATTTCTAGAGGGGGGAATGCTTTTAAGAGTGGTGGGAAGACACGGCTATTAAGACAGACAATTTCATTTTTGTAGTGTTGTGTCTGACATGTCAAATATTGCATTGCATTATTCTCCAGGATGTATTATAGCCAATCATCATTTTCTTTAAAAATGTTTGGATTGAAGACTATTATGCCCTGAACTCACCCTGGAAATTCAAAACCAAAATACCAGGTTTTAGTAAAATTAAAGAGATAATTTACCTCTCAAGAAGAAAATAATTTATTTTTCACACAAAACTGGTGGCAGAGGGTGATAAAGATGGTTCTCTTGGACGTGAAATTATACTCCAGACTTCTGGGTTAATAAATCTGTAAAGAATGCCACAAGCTATGGGATATTAATATAAATTGCCATGGATGCACAATTACTATTAAAATAAAACACTTTAGGGCCCTATTTAAGTGGCATATGTGCATCGACTTTAAATTCAGTGTAGATAACCTGACAGTTTGAAACATCCTTCAGTCTACAATAGACGTATATAGAGTGTCTAGGGGATGGGCAAACTTCATTTTAAAAATACTCTTATAAATTCTTATAGGTATTCCCATATACCTCAAATACTACCTGAAATGTAATACATACAAGCTCAACCCTATTTCTTCTATCCTCAGACTACATTAAAGAAATGAAATTCTGTCTCACAACTTACCCTGTGTGACTGAAAACTGGATCCTCTGACAATTTAACCAAGAATATTAATTATGTTAGAGTGCATGTATGATCACTGGGCCTTTAAAAGCCTCCACCATCATTTTTTTAACTGCTTCTTAGCTTCACAGAGCTGAATTGTGTTTAAACAGAGACTTCTATTTAGGGTTTTGGAAAATGTAAGGCTCAATAACTATTTTTTTAGATGAGCTCTTTTAATGTACTTAACATCACCCAATGTCAAACATTCGCTATTTTAACCAAGAGAGCAAACCAATCAGAAAATAAGGTAAGATCAGCTCACAAAATAACAGATGAGCTTTAAGTATTCCCTAAAGCTGTAGGAAACAATCACAGGGTGTCAAGCACCCTGTAGCAGCTCAAAACCCTCCTTATCTGGTGGAGCTCCTAGTAAACAAGCAGCTATTTACTTTAGAACACTAAGGCTTTCAATCAGGTAATTAGAGAGAGCTGGGGAATTGGCACACTTGCAGAATCAATCAGACCTATGGGGAGTCAGGAGTCTTCTAAGTCCTCTCTCCTGTAATTGGACAGACCTGCCTGGAGTCAAGGGAACCAGGTATAAAACTACCACAAATTCAGGCCACTGCAAGGCTTCCTTTTCTTACTTAGACTTATCATTCCCCCCTTCCACTTGGTACGTACAAGGGAGTATGGCTTCCAAGAATGGGTTCCTGAAAATGTGCGTGAAATGGATGGGCTTCTTGACTCCCGTGTCTTTCCTGAAACGTGCAAAATCACCTTTTGTATTTTTAAGGGAACCCTCGGGGAACTTGTAAGATGGCAATATCTGTCTGTAAAAGAACTATAAATCGTAGACATGGTAATTCTCACCGTTCAGGGTCACTGGATCACTCTGAGGATATGCAGAAAGTTATGGATCTTCCTTCTAGACAAAAGCATAAGGACAAGCACCCAAAGTGTACATGGAATTTTTGAAAGTTCAAAGTCTTCTCCCCAAAGTCTCAGATTTAAAAATAAAAAATCTCAGCTGTAACTCATCACTTCAGGTAACATACTAACATTTCGGGGATTGAAGGTGAAGCAAGAAATATTTCCCATTATAGGAGAGGGCTACTAAAATTTCATGAAAAAGTGGAATTTAACGATAATGCAATTTTTTCATGAACATCTTGAGTTTCCTATACCTATCTAGTGGAAAAATACCTTTGACTGTGTTGATAGCATGCTTCTTTCATTCATGAATTCAACAAATGTTAGCTGTCACCTATTATATGCCACTTGTCTGTCACTTTGTTTACTGTGGTGGTGAATGTTTTCCTATAATGCTAGACGCTATGTCACTGGTATTTCAAAGACCAGCAGAGTTATCCAAAGTAAACCTGTTCCAGCAAAGTGTCCATGCTAAGAACGGACTGTGAAGAAGAAATAGGCTGCCTGCTTCAGAGGAAGTAATCACTGAAAACCTTATGGAAAGCATTGAAAAATTGTCACATACGGAAACATTAATGAATAGATTAAGAACATTGTCATAGTCCGCAACAGAAGCTGAGCCTTCATGTCAGAAGGCACTCAAAAGATCACTGAGTAATCCCTGTCTTCTTAAAGGAGAGTCGACCATAATGAAACTGGTGGAGTAAAGCCCACAGGAGTAAAACCTTCTGGAACTTCATTTGCTGATGGGGCACAAGTCACAACGGGAAGAAATAGCTGCAAACATCTATAAAACATTGGAATCCGGAATGTATGAAGTATGAATCTATGAACACTTTTTAATCAAAAAAGTGAAATGGAAAGCATAAAGATCAATATTCTAGGCATTATTGAGCTGAGGTGACCTGGTATTAGACATTTTGAATCAGAATCAAGAAGAATTGTCACATTCATTGTCTAAAAGGACATTTCAAGACCTATGTGGCTGTACAATGCTGTCGGGGTAGGGCTATATCTAAAAACATACGAGGGAATCCAGTCAATGAAACTGTTATTCAATGTTATACAAGAAACACTAAAGCTAGTAATGAGGAAATTGAGGAATTCTACTAATATCTTCTGTCTCAAATTGATCAAACAAACCATCAAGATGCATTGATCACTCTTGGTGATTGGAATACAAAAATTGTAAACAAAGAGGAAGGATCAGTATTTGGAAAATATGGTCTTGGTGATAGAAATGAAGCTGGAGATCATATGATAGAATTTGGCAAAACCAATGACTTGTTCATAACAAATACCCCTTTTCAACAACACAGAAGGTGACTACACATGAACCTCACCAGATGGAATACACAGAAATCTAATGAACGGCATCTGTGGGAAGAAGCGATGGAGAAGTTCAATATCACCAGCTAAAATGAGGCAATGGGCTGAGTGTGAAACCAGTCATCAATTGCTCATACAAAACTTCAGGTTGAAGCTGAAGAAAAGTAGAACACGTCCATGAGTAGAACAAGGCCCATATGACATTGAGTCTATCCCACCTGAATTTTTAGAACATTTCAAGAACAAATTTGATGAACTGAGCACTAATGAGCTATGTGGTGAATGAAGAGCACCATATATGACAAAAGCAAAAGGTCATTAAAAGGACAGGAAAGAAAGAAAATATCAGTGCGAATGTCAAAAGAGACTGAAAATTGTTTCACTTGTAGAGTTGCTAAAGCAAAGGTAAGAAATGATGAAGTAAAAGAGCTGAACAGAAAATTTCAAAGGGAAGCTCAAGAAGACAAGATAAAGTATTATAAAGAAATGTACAAAGACCTGGAGTTAGAAAACTCAAAAAGAAGAATGTACTTAGCTGAAAGAACTAAAGAAAAATATTCAAGCCTTGAGTTGAGATATTTAAAGTCTATGGAAAAATTTTCAACTATTGAATGATGCAGGAAGTATCAAAAGAAGACGCTAAGAATGCACAGAGTCACTGTACCAAAAAGAACTAGTCAACATCAAACCACTTCTAGAGGTAGCATATGCTTAAGAGCCAATGGTACATAAAAAAGATGTCCAAGCTCCACTGAAGGCATTAGCCAAAAAGAAGTTTCCAGGAATTGACAGCATGCCAATTAAAATATTTCAACAAGCTGATGAAGCACTGGAAGGACTCGCTTACCTGTGCCAGAAATTTTGAAAGCCAGTTGACTGGAAGACATCCATGTTTATACTAATTTCAAAGAAAGTTGACCCAACAAAACAGGCAAGTTATAGAACTATAGCATTGATATCACCTGCAAGTAAATTTTGGGTGGATCATCCAACAATGGTTAGAGAAGTACAATGAAAAGTAACTGCTACTTTTTGATCACTAAAGACAAAATGGGTGCATAAGCAAATGTGGTGAAGAGAGTGGATGGTGTCCAGCTATCAAAAGATACAATATCTGGGGTCTTAAGGCTGGAAATTAAACAAGCAGCCATCCAGCTGGGAAGCAAATCAGCCCACATGGAAGAAGCACACCAGCCTTTGTGATCATGAGGTGCTGATGAGATCAGGTATCAGGTATCAAAAGATCCAAAACAAATGACTATATTGATGTGAATGAGAGGGTTTTGAATGAAGACCCAAAGCCCATCTGCAGACAATTGCATATCTCCTCTCACCATCCCCTACCCCCATCCCCACCACAGAAGGGTTATAAGGAAAGGGTGATTCAACAAAACTGCAGTACAGCACCGAGGAAACACATCATTCCTCTAGTTCCTGAATGTTTCCCCCTCCCCAATTACCATGACCCAGTTCTGCCTTACAAATCTGACTAGACCAGAGAACACACATTGGTACAGATAAGAGCTCTTGGCACATGGAATTCAGGATAGGTAAACCCCTCAGCAACAGTAGTGGCAGTAACGATATCATAACAGTAGGGGGATGGTTGGGGAGGGGGAAGGGGGAGAAACAGGGAAACCATCACTAGGTTGGATACATAGTTGCTGCCCCCTAACAAAGGGGACAAATAAAAGAAATGTGGGTGAAGGAAGACAAAGGACAGTGTAAAATACGAAATAATAATAACAATATATAATTGATCAAGGATTCACGAGAGTGAGAGGGTAGAGGCGGGAGGGGGGAAAAGAGGAGCTTATACCAAGGCTTAAATAAAAAGTGTTTTGGAACTGATGATGGCAACATTTGTACAAGTATGCTTGATACAACTGATGTATGGAATGCTATAAGATCTGTGAGAGCTCCCAATAAGATGAGTTTTAGAAAGAAAGTAAGTAACTGCCAGAGGTTCAGGTCAGCTGCAGAAGAGAACTTGGAAGAACAGATATCATTGGCTCAAAGCAGAAACTACCTGAATGAGGTTTACTTGTGCTTATTGCCTATATAAAGGCATTTGACTGTGTGGAACATGACAACATATGGATAACTTTGAGAAGAGTGGACATTCCAGGACACTTCTTTGTATTCGCATGGAACTTGTACATGAAACATGAGGCAGTTCTGTGACCAGAACTAGGGAATACTACATGATTTAAAATCAGGAAAGTTATGTATCAGGGTTGTGTTGTCTCACCATACATATTCCATCTGTATAGTGAGCAAATAAACAGAGAAGTTGGATTATATGGAGAAGAATATGTCATCACGATTGGAGGAAGGTTTATTAACAACCTGAAGTATGCAAATGACCCAACCTTGCTGGTTGAAAGTAAGGAGGATTTGAAGCACTGCTGACGAAATCAAGGATTGCAGCCTTCAGTGTGGATTACAACTAAATGTGAAAACAAAGACAAAAATCCTCACTGGAGCAATAGGGAACATCATAATAAATATTGAAAATACTGAAGTTTCAAGAATTTCATTGTGCTTAAACTCACAACCAATGCTCACGAAAGCAGCTGTCAAGAGGCTGTATAACAAACACATTGCATTAAGTAAATGTATGGCACAATACTTAAAGTATTGAAGTGCACTTTGAGGACTAAGGTGTGCCTGACAGAAGTCATGGTATTTTCAATAGTTTCACATGCTTATTAAAGTTGGACATTGAATAAGGGCGACGACTGAAACATAACCGATGCATTTGAATTCTGGTGCTGGGGAAGAATATTGAAAAGTACCATGAACAACCCAAAGAATAAACAGATCTATCCTGCAGGAAGTACAGCCAAAGTGAGCTTTTGTATTTAGTATTTTGGACCTGTTGTCAGGAGAGAACAGTCCTGGAAAAGGACATCATGTTTGGTGAAGAACAGGGTCGGTGGCAAAGAGGAAGGCCTTTAACAAGATGAATGGCTCCAGTGACGGCAACAATGGATTCCAGCCTAGGAAGAATCATGTGGACCGTGCAGGACTGGGTGTGGTTGTGCTCTGTTACACATAGGATTGCTATGAGTTGGAACTGACTCGATGACTTCCAATAATAGCATTATGTGCCAGGGCACGTTTCAGATATCAGAGAAAAACGAGCAACACAAAGACCCATCATCCACAGTGTTAGATCTTGAAATACTATTCAAGGAATCTCAAGTGCATGTGGTAAAATGAAGCAGGCCAGAATTACCCTTAAGTGGTGATCCTCAAACTTGGTTGCCCATTAGACTCGCCTGGATAACTTGTAAAACTCTCAATGTTTCAGTTGTTCTGCTAAAATATCCTCTACCTTTTGTGCTACTAAATTTTTGGAGAAAGTAGTACACACAGAAATGCAATGTATATTTTGTTAGTGTACATGCATGTGTGTGTGTACAGGTACATGTGTCTGCTAGTTTATTAGCTTGTGGTGGCTTGTAGGTTTCTGGGATGCTGGAAGCTATATCACCAGTATTTAAAATTTTAACAGCATCACCTATGGTGAACAATTTTCAATGGAATGTCCAGACTCAGATAGATTAGGAAGAAAGACCTGGGAATCTACTTCCAAAAATTTGACAGGGAAAATGATATGGACTACAACAGAACAATATGCTATGTAATGCTGGAAGATGAGTCCTCTAACCTGAGAGACTCAAGATACGCAGTGTTTACAGGTGTAGACTCAAGTATTGTAACGACGATGAAGATGGTGCAGGATATGCACTGTAGTGTTATATATGTTGTTGTTATGAGTTCAATTCCACTCAGTAAGATGTGATGACAACAACAACAACAATAAATGTATTTTAGAGTTGGATCATCGCGTGTGAGTTGGGGTGAGGTTCCAGGAATTATATGGAGGATTCAGTGTACAAATAAGCTCAGAGACAGAGGTGCCCATGTCAAATATGGCTACTTGTAGAAAAATAGAAAAGACTTCCAGAGGCTATTGAACTCTCACAGGGAACAGTCCTTAAGAAGTAAGGACCAGAATAATTCTTTGAAGAGATGGAGAAATGAATTATCAACTTTATATGGAAAGGAAAGAGACCCACTTATTCATAGACAGAACCCTTTTTTTCCACAACACAAAAGGCAACTATGCACTTGGATTTCACCAGTTGGAATACACAGGAATGAATTTGACTACCTCTGTGGTAAGACACAATAGAGAAGCTCAAAATCACCAGCTAAAACCAGAACAGAAGCCTACTATGGAACAATTGCGCATATGTAAGTTCAGCATGAAACTTAAGATAATGGAAACAAGTCCACAGGAGCAAAAAGAAAGCCTTGAGTCTACTCCACCAGAATTTCAATAAGATTTCAAAAACATATTTGACACATTGAAGACTAATGAAAGAAGACCTGATGAGCTATGGGTGGACATCAAGAACATCGTGCATGAAGAAAGCAAAAGGTCATTTAAAACAACAGGAAAACAGAAAAGATCAAAGTGAAAGTCAGAATAGACTCTGAAATTTGTTCATAATCATAGAGTAGCTAAGGCAAATGGAAGAAAGGATGAAGTTGAGGAGCTGAATAGAAATTTTCAAAGGACGATTCCAGAACACCAAGCCAAATATTACAACAAGGACCTAGAATTAGAGAACCATAAAGGAAGAAAACATCCAACATATCTGAAACTGAGAGAAACCAAGAAAAATTTTAAGCCTTGAGTTGCAGTTTTGAAATATTCTATAGGCAAAACATTTGATGATTCAGGAAGCGTCAAGAGAAGATGGAACCCATACACTGAGTCGTTGTAACAAAAATAAAAAGTGGGCATTCCACCATTTGAAGTGGTAGCATATGAGCAAGAACAAATGGTGCTGAAAGAAGTTCAAGCTGCACTGAAAGAATTAGCCAAAAATGAGGCTTCAGGAATTGATGGAAATTTGGAAAACAGTTGCCTGGCCAACTGACTGGAAGAGATCCGTATTTCACCATATTCCAAGAAAGGTGACCCAACAGAATACTCAAGCAAAAGAACAATATCATTGATATTGCATGCAAATGAAATTTTACTTCAGATCATCCAACAATGGTTACAGCAGCACACTGACAGAGAACTGCCAGAAATTCAGGTCAGACTCGGAAGAGGACGTGGAACAAGGGATATCCTTGCAAATGTCAGATATATCTTAGGTCAAACAGAGAATATCAGAAATACAGTTAATTCTATTTCATTGACTATTCCAAGGTACTTGGCTGTGTGGACCATAATAAACTGTGGATAACCTTGAGATAAATGGGAATTCTGGAACACTTTATTGTGCTCATTCAGAACTTGTAAGTGGATCAAGATGCAGTTGTGCAAACAGAGCAAGAAAACACGCATAGTTTTAAATCAGGAAAGCTGTGAGTCAGGGTTGTATCCTCTCACCCGACTTGTTCAATCTATATGCTGAACAATCATCAGAGAAGTAGGTATGCAGATGACACAAACTTGCTTGCCGAATGTGAGGAAGAATTGCATCCCTTGCTGATTAAGATAAAAGATTATAGCCTTCAGTATGGATTGCAACTTAATGCAAGGAAGACCAAAATCCTCACAAGTGGACCTACAGATAACATCATGATCAATGGAGGAAAGTGTGAAGTTGTCAAGGGTTTCGTCTTGCTTAGATCCACAATCCATGATGACAGAAACAGCAGTCAAGAGATCAAAAGACGTAATGCATTAGGTTAATCTGCGGCACAACACCTCTTTGGAGTATTGAAAAGCAAGGATGCTTCTTGGAGCTGCATGCAACGCAAGCCATAGTATTCTTCATTGCATCATATGCATGTGATATTTGGACATTGAATAAGGCAGACCTTAGAAGAATGGATGCATTTGAATTATGCTGCTGAAGAAGAAAGTACCATGAACTGCTCAAAGGACAAACTGATCTGCCATGGTAAAAGTACGGCCAGAGTGCTCCTTATAGGCAAGGATGGCAAGACTTTGCCTTACATACTTTGGACATATTGTCAGTAGAGACCAGTACCTAAAGAAGGACATCATGTTTGGTCAAGTGGAGGGGTGGCGAAAAAGAGGAAGGCCATAGAACTGACATCAATGGGCTCAGGCACAGGAACAATTGTGAGGATGGTGCAGGACCATGCAGTGTTTCATCCCGTTGTGGATAGGTTCTTTTGTGTCAGACCTATAAAAACAACAAACAATTCTCTATGATCAAAGTTGAGGGATGTGAATAGCCTTGTTATCAGGCAGAGAGCATTCTAAGGTTGATTATGACTGGCATAGTTATGTTGATTATGACTGGCATAGTTAGGTTGACTGATTCATAAATTGTTTCAGTTTTTACTATTTTCTGCTATCTTTCCATTTGAGGTTTTGCTGTGTTTTGTCTAGTTACTGCTGTTGATTTTTTTGTTTACTTGCTTGCTTCCTTCCTCTTTGTCTTTTGTATGATTTTCTGTACATGAAATTCTGGATCTATTGATCGATAGAGACAGTAATTGGATTGATAACTACCTAAGAGAAAGGCAGGGGAGGCTGGAATGGGGATAAGGAGCTAACAACAACAAGTACAAGAGTAAAGTGTTCTGAAATTGATTGTGGTGATGCTTGCACAAATATTCTTAATATAATTAAACAATTACATTTTATGATATGTGAAGTGGAACCCAATAAAATTATTTAAAAAGAAAACAAGAATGTAACCGGAACTTGATTTAAATGCTGAAAGAAATGGGAGGACTTTGTGGCTGTTGTTTGCCATTTAGAATGTTGAGCTTTTTAAATCATGATGGCCCTGTGCATAGGATAGTAAAGTTGTGCTTCAGAGGGTTTTAATGTCTGGTTTCTCAGGTACAAAATAGCAAGCCTCTCATCCAGGGCACCTCCCATCTTCCAGTGACTTAGCCAAGCAAGTGAACATTGTGTGCCACCCAGGGATTAGAGCTTTGCTGAATGAGATCCACCTTTTTCTCAATCAAGGGAAATCAGAAACTTGGGGAAAATGGAAATTATAATTGGCAAATCAAAAACCACAGCAGAGACAGGGGTCTGTAATGTAATCTGGAAAAATGTGTAGCAAAATGCTTATGGACTTTGATTCTGGGTTGATACTGTTTGTGTGGCCTTGTGTAAGTCACATAGCCTCTCTGAGACTGTGTTATTAAAGTTGAGATAACAACTGAACACCAGTCATTGACAGGGTTGTTAGGAGTACACATTAAATAATGAATATAGAGCATTTAGTGTATTCTCAATATGTAAAAAATGTTAACTCTTATCACTAAAGACCATTGAGTAGCCAAAAGGAGGAGAAACTGAATTTCTTACAAACACTAGAGGAAAAAGGGAAAGATTTTTTTAAGCACATATTCCTTCATCAATATCAGACATATTCCAGAAAGCTAGCAGATATCTGGTGTTCTTAAAAAATAGAATAAAGAGAAGAGAGACAACAATTATAAATATAATAAAAAATTTTCCATCTTTGAAAAGATCATTTTTCCCAAAAGATTATTCTGAAAAATATGAAGTGCTAAAAATGTTCACAAAAATTCATACCATGTGTACATGCATCTCAGTGTATCATTTTTTCTTGATGGAGTTTCATGTCCTAAATGATGAAGAAGCCTGTGAATATCCATTAGAAAAATACAAAACAATCAAGATAAGGAGGGAAGCTCACTCACCAAAAAAAATACTCAAAGCTAAGATGACCCCCGTCTCCTTCACCAAAAAAAAATACTCAAAGCTAAGATGACCCCCGTCTCCTATTCAACACTCGCTCCCTGAGGGAAACGTAAGCAGTCTTTCAGGCATTTCCCCTGAGATAAGTTGTTACCCATGTGTGAATATATTTAGTAGCATCCAATCACTCAGGAATTATGCCAACCTGTGTCTTTCATGAATAAAATATGTGAAGGTCCTTCCACACTAAACTCCTCTAAAATATGCTCTAGAAAACAATAGAGAAAGAGAGAAAAAGACACATTTTCAAAAGGGAGACAATCCACATTCAAGAAAGAGAATTGGAAAGAACAGGCTGGTTTATAATATAGTAATTATAACTACCCATGTTAAGTAACTGGTTTTAATGTAGTTAATAAATCCATTACATATATCAGTAAAGGAAGAGAATGATAATAAACCAGATGAAAAGAAAATTTCAAACCAGATTTCACTAACCCAAATTTTGTTAGCAAACAATTAAAAAGAAAGGGGGAGGGAAAAATACACAGAAATAAATTTCACATTCAGTAGAAACTTAAGGAGTTATTTCAGATAAACAAGTAACATAATTCCTTAAAAAACAAAACCAAACCAGTTTTATTGGCACTTCATCCACATATCATACAATTCAGTCATCAATTTCAGAACATTTTCTTCTTCAGTGTACTCATTGTTTTTCGTGTACTTTTTTTCAATCTTGGCAAAAACATACACAATGAAACATTCTCCAATTCAACAACTTCTACATCTAAAATTCAGTGCTATTGCTTACACTCTTTGTGTTCTACAACCATTATTGATATAACGCTCCAAATTGTTCCACCACCATTCAAATAAACTCAATGTCCCCTAAGCAAATACTCTTATCCTTTACCCATGGTAACCATAAGTCAAGTTCGGTTTATTTTTTCCTGTTTTTTTTTTGTGTTAAATTTTGATAGCTTTTAAAATTTATTTTGATTTAATACATATATCATTCCATAGTTCGATGATGTCAAGCAGTGTTGTACAATTGCTACCACAATCAGTTTCCAAACATTCTTAGCCTTCCTGGACTCCTTGACATTGTCTGCCTTTTACCACCACCACCTCTGAAACCTTTAAAGTAGTTGTCTTGATAAACTATTCTCAGATCATAAACTTCCATAGTTAAACCACTTTTTTAAAAGAGTTGTATATGAATCACCACAATCCATTCTAATGTTCCCTCCCACCTCCCGCATTCATTGATTGCTCTCCACCATCCCCGCGCCCCCACTGCTGGGTTTCTGATAAACCACTGCATCAAATATTGTCTCTGTTCATCCACTCCTGAGTAACATCAATATTCATAGTAGACAGTAGAGCTGAATCATTAGAATCAAGAAGAAAACAAAGATACTATTTCCATTATTATTTAACATTAACCTTACTTGAAAGTTCTATTCTAATCAATTGTTTGGATATAAAAACATCAAGAGAAAAGAGAAAAACCTGGTAGGATTATAAAACTAGAATTCCAAAAACCTTGCCTAAAAACCTACCAGATATGAGACATTTTTAAGTGGACACTGTGGTATAATGTCCTTGTGTATAAACTATCACTAATTTATAGTGTTATTCGAGAAGTAGTGCAGAAAATAAACCAACTAAGAATTTACAATAGCAAGATGATACATGAAGAAAATGATTATTTTTTTAAATTGCATAAATGGAGAGTCAAACCATGTTTTTAGATAGGAATATAATTATCATTTATCAAGTCCTCTTAAATAGAGTTAATATAAACTCAATCAAAATACTTAAATATTTAGGTATTAAAAAAAGGATTCTAATGCTAAAATGGGAAGATAATTTGACAGAAATTACTGAGAATTTTCTTTTTATAATTAGGCAGTAATGAAAGGTTTATCATTTCAGCTGTCAATGCATAAAATAAAGATTCAATAAAGTAATATTGAAATGACATAAGAATTGACATTCATTTTTATGGGATAGAATATATAGCCTGGAAACATACCTTAATATACTAATATATGTCAATTCACTATTTGATACAAGAAGCATCATAAATTAACATAAAAGGGTATAATTATTTTTAAAATGGTAATGGGATCTTAGACTGGCATTAAGATGAGTGAAGCAGGGATATATTTAGAATGCCACCTCACAGTATATGCAAATAAAATTTGAAGAAGGAGTCAAGTGAGAAATATTTAAAAAGCACATTTTAAATTAAAAAATGTAGAATATTTCTGTTTTATTTGGGGGTGATTTTCTAAACTTAGATGCAGTGAAAAATTATGAAATGAAGAAACAAGAAAATTAAAATGGATTGATTTATAATATTTGAATATAAAAAGTCCAAAACCCAAAAGCAAAATTGAAAACTAGTGACATATTTGCCTCATGTATGGTAATTGGTTAATATTTCAGCTGATAGCATATCCGTATGATAGAGTATTATGTAACCGTTGTATTTATGTATAAATTCTTATCCCATAGGGAAATAATTTAATTCTATACTCAATGCAAATTTATATATGTAGCTTGACATCAACTATAGGAAAAATGTAGCTATAAAGACTTAATATACATATGTGCTAAATAGGCCAAGGTTATGGGGTCATGAGCACATGTATTTGGAAAACATTTCTCTGTACTTGAAAAATGTTCTATAATGAGTCTATATATTTTCTAAGTTGCACATGGTTAAAACTAGATATCTGTACATTTCTGTCGTTGTTAAGTGCAGTCTCGTTGGTTCTGACACATAGGTCCGCCACACACAACAGAACCAAATGCTGCCCGGTTCTGCTCCATCCTCATCATTGTTCTTCTGTTTGAGCCCCACACGCCTTTAGACACATCTGTACATGGTACTCCAATAACCTAATAGATAAATGAACAAAGAAAAGGAAGAGACAATTCCCAAATGAGTTTGTACTGATAGCTACCAAAATAGGGAAAAGTATTCACACCACCTCGTAATTGAATGAAGAAATTAAAGCGAAGACAAGGAATTTTACCACCTTCAAATAAGCATGAATTTAAAAATGATGACAGTTGATGCTGAAAAGGGTAAAGGAAAATATCTTTCACCGTGCATTGCTCCGAGGACTGTGTAATAGTACAACTCTTTTGATAATAGATATAAAGAAACCTACAAATGTTTATCCCCTTTAATTACATTTCTGGTAATCTCTCTTGTGGCAAATAAAATAGTCCTCTAGAGATGCCCAGATCCTAATCCTTGAAACCTATAAATGTTATCTTACATGGCAAAAGAGATTTCACAGAGGTTATTAAAGTTCCAATAGGGTTAGCTCCAACTCATCACGACTCCATGTACAACCAAATGAAACCACTGCCCAGTCCTGTGTCTGATTGTTGCTGTGTTTAACTACATTATTGCTATTACTGGGTCAATCCATCTTATTGAGATTACCCTAACCTCCATTGACCCTCTAATTTACCATATATGACCTCATTCTCCAGCTATTAATACCTCCTTATGACATGTCCAAACTAAGTGAATCAAAGGCTTGGACAAAATCCAGTCCACAGAATCTTCATTGCCTAGTTTGGGGAAATCCAGGAAAGAGAATCAAGGAAGATGGTCAAGATGCACTGAGTGCATTCACACACACACACAATGACTCTAGTAATCAATAGAATAGCTATTGACATGTTTCGACAAGCTGATAAAGCACTGTAAGTACATCCTTGTCTATACCAGGAAATTTGGAAGACAGCTACTTAGACAACTGACTGGAATAGATCCATATTTATACCTATTACAAGAAAGGTGATCCAACAGAATGTTCAAACTATAGAGCAATATTATTGATGTCTCATGTAAGTAAATGCAGTACATTGAGAAGGAGCTGCCAGAAGTTTAGGCCAGATTCAGAAGAGGATATGGAACAAGGAGTATCATTGTTGATGTTAGATACATCTTGGCTAAAAGCACAGAACATAAGAAAGATGTTTACTTGTGGTTTATTGACTATGCCAAGGCATTCAATTGTGTGGATCAAAACAAACTATGGATAAACTTGAGAAAACAGAATTCCAGACCAATTCATTGTTCTTATGCAGACCTTACACATGGATCAAAAGGGAGTTGTATGAGCAGAACAAGTGTATATAATGCATGGACTAAAATAAGGAAAGGTTTGTATCAGGGTTGTACACTCTCTCCATACTTATTTGATCTGTATTCTGAGCAAATCTTCAAAGAAGCTGGAGCATATGAAGAAAAATGGCATCAGGACTGGAGGAAGGCTTAGGTGACAAAACCTTGCTTGCTGAGAGTGAGGAGGACTTAAGGCACTTGCTGGTGATCAAGGATTGCAGCCTTCAGAATGGATGACACCTCAATGTCAAGAGGAACAAAATCCGCACACCTGGACAAAAAGGTAACATCATGAAATATGGAGACAAATTGAAGTTGTTAAGAGTATTGACTTGCTTGGATCCACAATTAGTGTTCATGCAAGCAGCAGTCAAAAGATCAAAAGATGAATTTTATTAGGTAAACCTGCTTCACAAGACCTCTGTACACTATTGAAAGGCAATGACATTATTTTGAGGAATAACCTTATTTCTGAACGAAGTGTCATATGCATGTAAAAGCTGAACTCTGAATAAAGAAGACAAAAGAAGAATTGATGTATCAGTATTGTGGTGCTGGAGAAGAGGATTGACAGTGTCATTGTATTAGGCCAGGTTGATTCAAGGAACAAATCCAGTGACATTCCGTGTTTCCAGCTCTGATCTGTACCAATGTACATGCTCTGGTCTAGTCAGATTTGTAAAGTAGAATTAGGGTCATGATAGTAGGGGTGAGGAAGCATTAAAGAACCAGAGGAAAGGTGTATACTGCACCCTGACTGGCCAGAACCCTTCTTATGAGAAGGCCATGCTCACAAGGAGTCACCATCAGGCTGTGATCTGATTGACAGGCTGAACTCCATCCCTATACTTTTATATATCTTAAAGTTGGCATGACGTTATATAACTACCAGAACCACGGACTGCTAAAGGGACAAACTAATCTTCCTTGGAAGAAGCATGGCCAGAGTGCTCCTTAGAGGCAAGGAGCTAAAGACTCGGTCTTACTTATTTGGGACATATTGTCAAGAGAGACCAGTCCCTGGAGAAGGAAATCATGGCTTGGTAAAGTGGAGGGGCAGCTACAAAGAGGAAGGCCCTTAATGAGATGGATTGCCATTGTGGCTGAGTATGGTGCAGGTCTGTGTCATGCTTCATTCTATAGTGCAGCAGTTGCTATGTGTCATATCTAACAATATCTAGATGGCATCTAACAACAACAACAACAACAAATTTGTAAAGTAGATCACCAAGAGTTTGTTCCACATTCCACTGAAATCTGTGTACCTGGGTCATCCTGCTGGTATTTGAAATACTGGTAGCATAACTATCAGCATCATAGCAACACACAAGCTGTTATGGTGTTACTTGCAGTCGAGTTAGTTCTGATACATAGTGAGCCTATGCACAACAGAAGGAAATACTGCCCCATCCCGTGACAGCCTCACAATTTTTCTCATGCTTGAGCTCATGGGTGCAACCACTGTGTCGATCAATCATGTTGAGTGTTTTCCTCTTTTTTTTTTTTTTTTGATTTCCCTTTTACTTTACCAAGCCTAATGTCCTTTTCCAAGGATTGGTCTCTCCTGATAACATGCCCAAAGTACTGGCTTCTAAGAAGCATTATAGAATGGCTGTATTTCTTCCAAGAGAGATTTTTCGTATCCTTTTGGCAGTCTGTGGTATTTTCATTATTCCTCACTTGCACCTCGATTCGAATGCATCTTTTCTTCTTCACTCTTCCTTATTCATTGTTCAAGAACTATCATGGCTTCATCAGAGGCACTTTAATCTGGACGTGACATCCTTGCTGTTCAACACTTTAAAGAGGTCTTGGGCAGCAGATTTACCCAATGCAGCGCATCATTTGATCTCTTGACTGCTGCTTCCATGAGCATTGATTGTGGCTTCAAGAAGACAAAATCTTTGTCAACTTCAATCTTCCCCCCCCCCCCATTTATTATGATTTTACCTCTTGGCCAGTTGTGAGGATTTTTGTCTTCTTTACATTGGGTTGTAATTCATACTGAAGGCTGCAATTCTTGATCTTCATCTGCAAGTCCTTTAAGTCCTCCTCACTTACAGCAAGCAAGGTTGTGAAATCGGCTTATCACGGGCTTTCAATAAGCCTTTCTCAATGCTAATGCCTTTTTTTGCATAGAATTATTCGATTCTCTGACCAGAGAATCAGAGAAGCTGGACTATGGGAACACACAAATGATTACAATACGGAGACTTGACAAAAGGCTTCCAAAAAAACCCAGAAACAAAACCACCACTTTCAAGTGGATTCTTATTCATAGTCACCCATAGATCAGAACTACTGAACATGTCCATGTGTGCGATCTTTATCGGAAGGAGACAACCTCATCTTATTCCTGTAGAATAGCTGGTGGATTTGAACCAGTGCTATTTTGGTTAACACTCCAGAGCTTAACCCATTGTGCTACCAGAGTGTCTTATTAATCAGACTATACACCTGAAAATAGGGGTATATCCTTCTGGTGCCCCGAAGAGTAGATCTCTTTCTACAACTGGCAGCAGTAGAGATGCGGTTAGAGGGATGCCAAGTGTGAGGAGGGGGCTTCCATCCAGGGAATATAGCTAAGCTCTAGAAGTGGAGAACATTTCTTGGCCACCAGCCAAGAAATAAATGGGCACTTCAGTTTTGTAGCTACCAGGAACTTCATTTTTCCAACAGCCTTGATGAGTTTGGAAGCACCTTCTTCTTCTAAGCCTACAGTAATGAATGCAGATCTGCTGATACCTACAGTCTAGCTCACTGAGCTCCAGGTCAAACTTCTGACTCACAGAACCCTGGAAAATAAATGGGCGTTGTTTGAAACCATTAAGTTTATGGTAAATTTTGATGGCAGCAATAGAAAGCAAATAACTAAGAGGATTACTTTTCATTTGATCACAAATTTGCTAAATGACCTTGAGCAAAGCAATTCTCCTGCCTGATCTCAATTTTTCCACCTAAGAGAAACAAATGGACTGGGCTCCTCAGGCCCACCCCTAAAGGGAAAAAGGAAAGTTTCATAGATATGCCTTGATTTTAAAAATGTATCAGGCAGCATACCAGAAACCTTGCTTGCTCCTCCCACCTTGTCAAACATATTTGCACAAAACCAAAACTGGAATGCTGGTGTAAAACAGTGATGTTTGCATGGTCTAAAGTCATCAAAATATCAAAGGTTGTTCACTATTTGCACTTATTCAGTTTTTCTATTAACTTGCTGGCAAGCGTAGGCTGAATAATAAATTACACATGTAGAACTCACAAATCATTATTTCTTTTGTATCATTTCTTTTCCCCACGTTTCAGAAAAAATTTAAATGATGCTATAATGTAGTTATCACACAATTGGTATTTTATTGAGAGTATTGGCAAAATGATAAGGATTTTCAATTTTTGGTCCTTATATCTTTATTATTTTTTAATTTATTTCCATTTGGAGAAACCACATTATGATAGCACCTAAAAGTATCAATAAAATTATTAAAGCAACACTAAGCTTTGGAAATGTATCATCCACTTTACCTATGATGCCTTAAATACCAATGATGTACCACAGAATGAACAATTTTTATAACAGAAAAACATAAGATGTTTACATTTCTTCATATGTTGTACTCTCAATTATGTGGTGGAACTTTTACCAACTCAATGCCATATGTAGATTCAATGACTGTCTCTCAAGTGATTTCAAATTCTTCAATGCTGACCTATTTTAAGATAAATCAAAAAGAGCCATACATTTCTCAATTGCTTCAGTTTTCTCTTCAGGTGAAATTTGCATTCAATATAAAATGAATGCAATTTAGATTTTCAAAAATTAACATGGATATTATTCTCATCTGAAACTTCTTCAGAGTCATACTAATGTTGTCATCTCTGCCCGCTCATTGTATTGTCTTATTTTACTATATCGCAATGTCATTCGGGGGCGGAGCTTATATTGATTCCCTTTTTATTGTGAGTTGGAGTGAGATTTACAGAGCAGAATAATTTTCCACTCAATGACTCATATGCATAGTTTCATCTCATCGATTGCAATGCCCACAATGCACCATCTCTATACCCAACTTCTTCTTTCTGTTTCCTGTTGTCATTCCCCCTCTTTTCCTATGGCATCTGATCTTTGATTTGGGGAAGATGATGCGCTTTTGATCTCAAATGGTTGATGATGTGCTTACCTACCTAGTGCTATTGTGCCACTTCTGTCGTATATGCAGTCAGCCCTTTTCCATTTTTAAGAAACATTTTTTAATCTTTTTATTGGGGGCTCGTACAATTCTTATCACAATCCATACCTGTATCCATTGTGTCAAGCACATTTGTACATTTGTTGCCATCATCATTCTCAAAACATTTGCTTTCTACTTGAGCCCTTAATAGCTGCCCCCTCCCTTCCTGCTCCCCCCTTCCTCATGAACCCTTGATAATTAATAATTATTATTATTTTGTCATATTTTACACTGTCTGAATTTTCCCTTCACCCACTTTTCTGTTGTCCATCCCCCAGAGAGGAGGTTATATGTAGATCCTTGTAACCAGTTCCCCCTTTCTACTCCACCTTCCCTCCACCCTCCAGGTACCACCACTCTCACCACTGGTCCTGAAGGAGTCAACCGCCCTGGACTCCCTGTGTTTCTGATTTCTGTCTGTACCAGTGTACATCTTCTGGTCTAGCCAGATTTGTAAGGTAGAATTAGGATCATGATAGTGGGGGGAGGAGGCATTTTTGCAACAATTTAAAATAAATCTGATTTTAAGTTGTTGCAAAAAAGACCATATTTTCAAAGAACAAAATATAAAAATATGTGTGTTATACAGAGTCTAAGAAAGCTTGTGGCCTTCCGACCAAAATTCTGCCTTGCAGACATGGAAGTCTTTGCCAGAACTGTTAGAACCCTTCACATAGACTTAAACTCAACACGTGCTTGAATTTAAATTAAGCTGATTAATTCTTTCAATTTTACAAATTTATGTCTTCTTACGAACACAAACCTATTTTAAAATATTAAAGCAGTCAGTCCATATCACTCTGGTGGCCAATGTAAACAATAAGGATCACATTTCACACATTTTCTATTATTGAAAAAATGTCCCTCAGCTTCCAAGTATAACTGCTGTGAATTCCATATTAATGTGTGTGTACACCATTGGAAGGCAAGGAGAAATAAGAATGGATGCTTGCCATTGTTGAAAAATGGTATTTCATCATGAAAGAATTATTGCAATTGGGCAATTTGAAAGGAGGGATTTCAACACTTCATTCATTTGATTTTTCTTACCTAAGCATTTTCACAACTCAAACTTTCCCTGTCATCTGAAGAAGGATCTGTCATCGCCGCTGTGAGTGGCAATACCAATACAATTTCCTGGCATTGATGCATAGTGGCATTTTATAAATCGAACAAGAAATGTGAAGAATCATTTACTTGGGGTCAGAATCTAGTAATGGCTCCCAACCAAGGATATGTATTGCAACACTCTGGAAAAATTATGTTCATGTGCCTAAACTGTGTTTTAAGAATACTGTAGGAAATCAATTTTTAAACATGTCCTTACAACTGGAATATATAGAAGAGCATGATAAATGGAGAAACTAATGAAGTTGTCAATTATTTAATTTTATCTAAATCAACAATTAAAATTCATAGAAGTAGTCACCAATAAATCAAAGAACCTAGTGCATTAGGAAAAACTGCTGCAGAAGACTTTTGCAAAGTTTTAAAGAGAAAAGGTGTCAATTTGAGGACTAAGGTAGACCTGACCCAAGCAATGGTAATTTCATTCACCTCATAAGCATCCGAAAGCTGGACAATGAAAAAGAAAACAAAGTCTTGAAATCGATTGTGGTGGTGGTTGCACACATCTTTTTTTTTTTTCCCCAGGGGAAAGCATGGACACAGTTCCCCGCTACCACAAATTATACAGTCACGTTTCCTGCATTTGGGGAAATGGTGGGGGTCAGCACACCTGCAGTGCAATGGGTGAGCCTCGCCCTGGGAAAACCACCTTCCTGATCATGGTGTCTCCCCTGCCAGGTAAGTAGTTGCACAAGTCTTATGAATGATATTTAATGATTAAAATGTATTACATGTGAATTGTATGTCAGTGAAACTGTTAAAAATAAACTAATTCAGTATATGTACATAGATCTATTCCCCTATCATTATATATAAATGTATTTACATATATTTCTTTATAAAGTATTAGAGTAGCAGATGGCCATAGGACCTTCACTGAAGTACTCCCTCAATGAAAGAACACTTTGTTCTTCTAACCCAGCACTCTGTGATGCTCATCTTCCCTGAAAAGATCTCTGAAGACAAAATGGGTACATAAGCAAATGGGGTGAAGAAAGCTGATGGTGCCTGGCTATCAAAAGATATAGCATCTGGGGTCCTAAAGGCTTGAAGATAAACAAGTGGTCATCTAGCTGAGAAGCAACAAAGCCCACATAGAAGAAGCACACCTGCCTGTGTGATCATCATGAGGTTTCGATGGGATCAGGTATCAGGCATCAGGCATCAAAGGCCCAAAACAAAACCAAAAAAATCATATAGACATGAATAAAAGGGAGGACATGGTAGAGACCCCAGGCCCATCAGCAGTCAATTGGACAACCCTTCTCAGAAGGGCCACAAGGAAGAGACGAGACAGTCAGGGTGCTGTATAGCACTGAAGAAACACACAACTTTCCTCTACATTTTTAATGCTTTCTCTAGCCCCAATATCACACCCCAAATCTACCTTACAAAGCTGGCTAGACTATACACTGGTACAGAAAAGAGCTCACAGCACAGGGAATCCAGGACAGATAACCCTCTCAGGACCAATAAGGGAAGTAACGAAACTAGGAGGGTAAGAGTAGGAGGAGTAGTAAGGGGCAACTGATAACAATGACCGACATATGCCCCTCTCCTAAGGGTACAGACAGCAGACACGTAGGTGAAGGGAGACAGTGATCGGTGTAAGACATGAAAAATAATAATAATTTATAAATTTTCAAGGGTTCATTAGGGAGGGAGGGGAAAAAAATAAGAGCAGATACCAAGGGTTCAAGTAGAAAGAAAAAGTTTTGAACAAAGATGATAGAAGCATATATATAGATAAGCCTGACACAACGGGTATATGTATGGACTGTGATAAGAGCTACAAGAATCCGCAATAAAATAAAATTTAAAAATATAAATGAATTAAAATAAATACGTAGAAAATTTTCCAAAATATATATGAAAGAAGGCAGTGGGGGGAAGATTTCAGTTTGCTAATGTGTTGCCTACATTCTTACAATTTTTTTTAAGGTTTGAAGGAGAAGTGAAATTATGAACTTTCTACGTTCTTATTCTTTCATCTGGCTGTGTTCTTCATTTCATCTGAGAAAACGGGTATCAATGAAATGTTATACTTAAGTTTCTTAATAAATGGATGGCAGTAGATGCCAGTGAAACACAAAATAGAGTGAAATCATATAACAGTTTTAAATGTTAAAACCTGCTTAGATAAAATAAAGTTAGACTTGAGATTTTTAAAATAGAATTTCAAATGTTTGACAGCTGCTTCATTACTGGGTTTGATACATTGTAATAATGCATTGTAAAATGATAATCCTTTTATCTGTAAAAAAATAGCTCCTACAATTTTATAATTTAGGTAATGAGACCTTCATATAAAATCTAAAAATTTATAATATCATTATTTCCCCATTTTTGCAGTGACTTTCATGTAAAATATTAAGAAAATATGTAACTAAAACATTAGAAGAAGAAGGTAATTTAAGTGTGATGAATAACCAAATTATATAATAGCTGTGGTGGGAGAAACCTGACTTCCCAGTTCTCATTCTAATGTGAGCTCATTTATTGGATCACAGAGGTTTTATAAGGTAAAAGACAATTAGTCTGCGTAGTTATAAAAATCAAATTTGACCTCAGACACAAGTGAATGTTTAAAGGAACAATATCAGCAACATGGACTAGTGATTGGATGGAAATTATTAGAGTAAAGGCACAAGTGTTTAAAATTAAAACAGCAAGTCCTTGTACAGGATCAAAGCAGGCTTGATATAGAACATCATTTAGGAGTTCAATATTTACTAAACCAGTATGGGAAAGCAATATTTAAGAAATCAGTAAGCTCCAGCAGCAAAAGGGTGATAGAACATGGAATGGAAACTGGGTCCAAGGGACCACCTGCACCAACTGAAAGACTTTTCTATAGCCAAGGCTGGAACAATGTGAGTAAGGGAATAAATGAAGTAGTATTGTATTAAATCCCAAGTGGGAAACAAAGATCCATGAGTCCTTACTAATATAAAGGCACATCTGAATAAAAAAAGTAAGGGGAGAAATAGAAAAAAATCACCTGTTGAGGAATTCTGAATATTCTTTGTAGACCCTCCAGTTGTAAGGAGGTGGAGCATTGTGTTAGGCCAGGCTGACTAGGGAAACAAATTCAGTGACATTCAAGTGCATGTGTAAGAAAGCTTTATATGAAGAGGTCATTATATATACATCAAGAAAATATCCCAGGCCAGTTCAACTCAAATCCACATGTCCAATACTAGTCCATAAGTCTGATACTCGTCCAAAAGTCCATCTTCAGACTCATGAAGCCACATGCAATGATGCAAAATGCAGGACCATCACTGGCTGGTGGGTGCAAACTCACGGGAATCCATTGGGGGTGGCCCTGTCAGCTCTCCTAGTGACTCCATAGCAGGAAGGTGAAGGCAGAGAGAGAAGGGGAGGTTCCTAGAACCTTCCTTATGAGGAGATCGTGTGCTCAAGGAGTCACCATCAGACCACAGCCTTGACAAGCTAGACTCTGCCCCTACAATTTTATATATCAAGTTGGTCTGAAATTATATAACTACCACAAACAAAAACTCCCAGTCCCTAAGTGTGACCTGTGCATAGTGACTTCCTCCTAATAGAGCACAGAATGGAAAGAGGGAGAAGCATAGCAAACATAACCTCAATCATGTAATCACGGTAAAATCAGCAGTAGTAAGTCATCTTGAGATCTTGTGCCCTTGATAAGGTACACGAAGAATTATATCCTATTACTGTGGTCTTCCTCCCCCAGACCTATAACATCTGTTTCGTCATAAGAAAAAAAGAAAGAAAGAAAGAAAAAGATCAGGCAAATCACAATAGATGGAAAGATTTTAAAATACTCAACCAGTTCTACTCAATAGCTATCAAGATCATAAGAAAAAACAAAGAGAAGCTGAAAAATTAGTGCAGCCAAAAAGAACCTATAGAGATCTGAGCAGTAAATGCAATGTGATATTCTGCATTGGATCCTAGACCAGAACAAAGATATATACTTTCTGAGAAAACAGAGGACATCTGGGCAAGATCTGCACTTTAGTTAACATATCAATATAAGATACACAACACACACACAAGTTGAGGAGCTCTGGCATTGAGCTGTTAAAAATAAAATCAGAGGTTCAAATCCTCCAACTGTCCACAGGAGAATGATGAGACTGTCTACATCTATAAAGAGTTAAAGTCTTGGAAACTCAATAGGCCAGATCTACACTGTCCTAGAAGGTCACTATGAGTTGTAATCAACTAAATGGCAGTGAGTTTCAGTTTGCATAGGTTCATTAGTTGTAAAGAAGGCACTATATAAGAAAAGATGATAATAGGGGGAAACCAGGTGTGGGGCAGAGGGGAGCTTTCTGTACTAGCTTTCTACAACTCTAAAGCTGTTTTACAAGAAAACGTTTGCTGAGGGAAAAATACATATACGTATTTTTGAAGCAGGGATCTAAGCTCCAGTTTCTGACCATGGTTCTGGTCTTCTGCACAGACTCAACTCTCAAAATGCAACAGAACCAAAATGGGGCTGATTCAAAACCATGAGAAATACCTATAGAGTCAGCAGAGCATGAGATTTGAGTGGGAAGTAGTAAGAAACGGTGCCCTGAAGTAGACAGGAGGATGGACCTTTTTTTAAAATGAAGAGAACATTTACCATTAGATAATTACAAGAGAGTTTGAGTTTTTGAAAATATTAATAAGCTAGGAAAAGCACTTGGAAGTGGGATCAATAAAGATGAAAGACAGATTCAAATAACATGAAGATTGAAAGAGAGCCATCACATGGATACTTACTTATAAACAAAGCCAAGGCTTCAACAGTGAAAAGACCATTATAAACTGCTTTAAGCCACCAACCTTGAAAAACTGACAGAAAGCAAATAATTTCTAGAAAAATTTAAAAATGCTATGAGCCCCTGGGTGGTACAAATGGTTAGCACTCCCAGCTGCTAAATGAGAGTTTATAGTTCAAGTTCACCCAGAGGTACCTTGGAAGACAGTCTTGGCGATCTTCTGAAAGATCATAGCTCCTGAAAATCCTGCAGCCCAGTTCTACTCTGATACATACAAGGTCACTGTGAATTGGAACCATGAAAAACAAGTGGTTTTCTTTTTTTAAGTTTTATAAGAATCCCAAAGCAGGAGAAGCAGTTTTAGCATTCTATAAATAGATCGCCCCCCCCCCCAATCAAATCCATTGCTGTGAGTCAATTCTAACAGAGTAGGCCTGCACATATGGGTTCCAAGGTTATTGCCTTTACAGAAGGAGATTGCCACATCTTTAGTCTTTGGAGCAGCTGGTGGATTGTGAGTTCATACCATGGGCTTTTCGGTTAGCAGCATTTTAACCAATGTGCCCCCAAAGCCCTATGCATAGACCACTGACCACTAAAATATGGAAATGGTAATCGAAGTTACTTGATTATCAACAACCCCCCCCAAAGTTAAATTAAATTTCCATTTCCAGCTATGGTAGAGCAACTAATATTGGGACAGTCATCCTATCAGAATTAATCTAAAACTGACATATTTTATGAGGATATTGTTTTAAGCACTGCACAATGGGCAGTCCTGTGATGCTGGAGAGAAGAAAAGTATACAAGACAAGTCCTCTATACCTTTGCCTTTCTGTGCTGCAGCACAGGGTGAAGTTTCCTAAGGGAAGCAATGGAATAACTGACTAAGGTGGAGCTCAGAGTTCTGGTCTGCTGAAGAAAATAAAATTGTTGAATCAGAGTACTAAAACATGAGGAGTTCTTCAGACAGGCGGCCTCTTATGTCTGAGTGGGGATTCACTGTGAGTCCTTGGCTGAGGGATGAGCTGTAATTGTGCCAAATGAGGGTTCCACGAAGCCTAGGAGAGTTCGCTTGTCACAAGCTGAGAGCTTAAACAGATGTTGGCTAAGGCTGGGAGATGTTCCAGTTCTGGCCTAGAGAGAGTTGAAAGACCAGACTGAATACCTCCAAAATCCATATGATGGCATTGAAAGACCAAAACTTCGGTGGTAATGAATGTGAGTAGGGGTCATAAATTAGAACTCAGTTGAAAACTAACATAACGTGGTTCAGTGCCATCAAGTCAGTACCCATAGTAACCTACACTGCCCAGTCCCACACTTGTTCCTATGCTTGGGCCCATTGTTGCAGTCGCTGTATCAACCCATCTAGTTTGAGGGTCTTTCTCTTTTTCAACTGTCTTTTACTTTTACCAAACATGATGTCCTTCTCCTGGGACTGGTCTCTCTTGATAACCTACCCCTACAAAGAGAAACACCAAGATAAACAGGAAAAAAAAGTCTCTGACAATCATTTAATGGCTTGCCAGAATAAAAAACATCAATACTCTTGAAATCAATGCTACAGCAATCCATTGGCACGGAGTTATTTCAGACCCATAACAATCCTATATAAGGTTTCAGAGCTGTAAATCCTTATGGGAGGAGACAACCTCATCTTTGTCCCTCAGAGCAGCAGCGGCTTTGTTCAAATAATTAGCAATGCAATGCTTAGCTCACAGTGCCACCAGGATTCCTTCTCTTTAAAAAAAAAAAAAAGATGGCACTGGAGAATACCATGGCTGCGGTCAGGTGCACTTAAGTCCTCAAAATAAAATGCTTGTTTGCAATGCTCTACGTCCAAAGAGATATTTTGCAGCAGATTTTCCTCACGCAATGGGTCGCGTTTATTTCGTGACGGTTGCTCCGTGAGCATTCACTGTAAATCCAAGTAAGACAGAATCTTGACAACCGCAAACTTCTCTCCATCTGTTGGTCCAGTGGTGAGGCTTTTGGTCTTCTTTACATTGAGTCGTGATCCACCTTGAAAGGCTACAATCCTTGATCTTCATCAGCAAGTGCTTCCAGTCCTCCTCACTTCCAGCATGCAAGCACACTTATGCCATCTGCGTATCAGCTTGTCCATCAGTCTCCTCCAATCCTGTCGCCACGTTCTTCTTCATACAGTCCAGCTTCTCTGATGATTTTCTCAGCAGACACATTGATCCCGTGTGGCGAGTGACCCTGTAACACAAAGGGCCCAACAGGGATTTCAAGTCTTTACTTCGGAAGCAAACTGCCACATCTTTTTCTTGCAGAATTGCAGGTGGGTTCTAGCCGCCAATTTTGAAGGTGGCAGCCAAAAACTCAACCACTGCCCCATCAAGTACAAATAAATACGCCTAGGTACTTCATAGTCAAACTGCTAAGGCAAGGCAGAATACAAACTGTAAAACAACCTGACTAAAAAGACACTATACACACAGAGGGACCGAGATTTTTAAAAAGCACGCACACTACTTTTCATTGGAAAGAACTGAGGCCAAAAAATGAGGAGCTGATGCCAGGGGCTTAAGTGGAGAGCAAATATTTTGAGAATGATGAGGGCAATGAATGTACAAATGCGCTTTACACAATTGATGTATGCATGGATTGTGATAAGAGTTGTATGAGCCCCTAATAAAAAGATTTTAAAAAAAAGAAATGAGGCCAGGAGACAATGTGACAATATAGTTAAAATTGTGAAAGGAAAAAGGAAAAATTTCTAGCAAACTAAACTTCTGTATTCAATTAAAAAACACCCTAAAAAAACCGAGGGTGATGGTTTGTACAAAGCTATGGATATTAGCAAAAGCCAAAAATTCATCTGTAGGGTCCTTGTATGGATTGAGTTTCTGGAGAGTCCCCTTCGATCATAATTTAGGGATGTGAAGAGCCTTGCCATCAGACAAAATATAGTAAAGAGGTTTTAGAAACTGTAGTTAGGCTGAAATGTAATGATCTTTGGTCTCCCATTTGACCGATTTTAAATATATTTCAGTTTTAAATTATTTTCTGTTTTCTTTTCACTTGAGGTTTTCCACTGTTTAATTTGGTCATTGTTGCTGGGCCTTTTTTGATTTTTTGGTCTTTGTTTTTTATGTTCTTCTATGTAGGGAATTCGGGATAGGTGGCAACTGGATTAATATTTTCCTAGGGTTAGGGCAGGGAGGTGGGGGAAATGGAGAGCTAACAGCAGTGAGTACAAGAAAGAAGAAAATGTTCTAAAGCAGATTGTGGGGATGATTGCCCAACTCTTCTTCAGATGACTGAACAGTTGAATTGTATGATTTGTGAATTCTATGTCAATAAAATTACTTTTAAAAATGGTGGGTAAAACAAGGACATTTTTTTAGGTAAAGGAAACAAAGTATATGGATTTCAATCAGCATGCACTTAAAAAGTGCTAAAGGAAGTTCCTTGGGCTGTAGGGAAATAACTAACTCTAGATGTTAAGCTAGATTGACGGGAATGCATAAATATCAGAAATGGTAAACTCTTTGTTCTATTAATTGCTTTGAAAGGCAATGATTTTATATGATTGTGAAAAAAAAGACAGGCTGTTTATTGTAAGAGCCATTGAATAGTTAAGTTTGAAACATATAATAGCAAAACTCTCGTTAATGCTGAGAATAAATGGAATTTTTTGATGCAAGACTCTCAACATTATGTAAAGGGGTAAAATATTAACTAATAATATTGACATAAATATTAATGCATAAACTATAAATCAAGATATTAGTGAAACTATTGGTGTACATAGATTTATTATGATTTAATTACATATGTCAATCGCATGGGAAATCTCTAAAAATTAATCTATAAAGAGATATAGTTGTAAATCAAAGAAACTAAATTTCAAAACCCAATATACTACAGTAATTCAAATAAGGGCAAGGAAGGAAGGACAGGAAAACTAAGCTAAGAAAACTAGTAAACAAATAGTAGTATGAATACAGACTTCATAGCCAACTATCCAGCAAACAATTGAGGGGGTGAAATAATTCCATTCAAAAGCACATATACCTAGAATGGATGAAAAAGCAAGAGTTAACTTTATTTGATCTTAAACACACACACACAGAGATGAAAAAAATCATACACTGTTAGCATAAGAGTAGTGCCTCTACTGATATCAGATTCAAATAAAGTCGACTCCAATAAAGTGAAACCAAAAGCGAGTTTCTCATTAATCAAAGGATCAGATTATGCAAAGCTCTTAGTGGAGTTTCATAAATCAAAAAACACAGACAGAAATTGAGATAGAAATAGGAAATTTCACAACCATTGCTGATTTTAGCACTGTCATCTCTGCCAATAAATGAGAAGGAAAATAGGGGGGAAAAAACAGTAAATTGAATAATTTGATGTAGTTATGATGTATAGAACATAATAGCCAAAGATGCTCTATGGGCACAAACATAGATCTCTTCCAATTGGCTACCCAGGTAGCTGTCTTTCAGATTTTTTGGCAAGCAAATGAGCACCTCCAACTCTGCATTGATTTGTTGAAATATTTCAATTGGTATTTCATCAATTCCTGGAGCCTTGTTTTCTGTAAGTGCCTTCGGTGCAGATAGGACTTCTTCCAATAATATCAATTCTTGATCATATGCTACTTCTTGAAAGGATTGAATGTCAACCAATTATTTTTGTACAGTGACTTTGTATTTTGGTGGTTATGTAATTTCATGTCAGCTTGATAAATAAGTCTAGAGGTGGAATCTAGCCTGTCAATCAAGTCACAGCCTGATGATGCTTCCTGGTGAGTCTGGCATTCTCATGAGGATACTGAAAACTTCCTTTCTTTCTCCCTGGAGGTGGGCCACACACTCTCTCTGCTTCACCTTCCTGTTGACAAGCTATGTGGAGCCATGCTGGAAGGCTGTCACTTTGCACCCACCAGCCTGTGATCTTCTTGCATTTTGCATCACAGCATGTGACTGCATGAGTCTGAAGAGGGATTTATGGACTAGAATTGGACTTCTGGGCTAATATCAGACTGATGGACTTGATCTGGACTGGGTTGGGATGTTTTCTTAATATCCAATACTCAAAAAAATGTCCAATACTCTTTCATATAAAGCACTTTCTCATACATTTCTGAGTGTCCTTGGATTTGTTTCTTTCGTCAACCTGGCCTAACACAGTATTCCTTCCATATTATGAATGGTTGTATTAAATGGTCTTCCTGAAGGTGTATGGACATTATCTTATCACTGGCAGTGTTGTGCTTCGGGACAGATGTTGAATGGAGAATGCAATATCACTCCTCATCAATTGGTCATTCATGGCATAGTGTTTTTTATAAGGGCATGAGTGCCATTTTACTAACTTGGAAGCCACCACAGTAAGACACACTGATAGGCATGTGCTGGCAACATACAAAACAATTACAGCATATATATTATTTTCAAATGCCATAGGATTGAACATCTTCAGAGTTGTTTTGTGACCACAGTGGAATTAAATGAGAAACCAATAACCAAAGACATTTGAGAAATCTCCTAATATTTTGAAGTAGCACACTTAAATAACCCATGCATCAGAAAATTAAAAGGACTAATTTTTAGAACTGTGCTTAGAAACAAATTATAGCTTTAAATATCAATATTGGTTGAGGAAAGTTTAAAATCACTGATCTAACCTTTCACATTATGAAGCTAAAAAATAAAAGAAAAGTAAATTAAGCACAAAGTGGGTAAATACAGGACAAAATAAAGATAATAGTAGGAAGAAATAAAATAGAAAAAAATCTTGTTATTTTAAAAAGATAATAAATCCAAGTGTTAGTTCTTTGAAAAACATAATAAAATTTATGAGCCCCTTGTAGCACTGAGGAGTAGGGGTACAAAGCAACACAAATTATCAGCATCTAGGATGTAATAAAATACCTAATTACAGAATGCACTAGTAGTAAAACAATAGTTAAAGGATATTATGAACATTTTGATGGCAATAAATTGAGATAATTTAATTCTAACACATAGATTCCATAAAAATCCTAGCTTACTAATACTAGCACAAAAAGAGAAAACTGACTAGCCTTATAATTAATAAAGAAATAGAATACATAATCAAAAACTTTCCCTCAAAGAAAATTATACTCAGATGATTTCACTGAAGATTCTTATCAAATATTTAAGAAGAATTAATATTAATCTTATGCAAACTGTTTCAGAGACTAGAGGAAAGAACATTGTCTTTCTCATTTTATGAGTCCAACTAAACCTAATCAAAAATTAGATAAGGATTGTTCATAAAATCACAACAAAGAAAAACAGAAATTTTGCTTATTAATATAGACACAGAATACTTTAACAAATTTTAGTAAATCCAGCAATACATGAAAAGGTTAGTGCATGGTTACTAGGTATTATTCATTCCAGAAACAACAAGTTGGCGTATCATTTGTCAATCAATCAATATAATAGAAGGGGGAAGCATATCATCATCAAATCATATAAAACATTAAATTTAACAAAATTTAATAATCATTTGTCGTACTAAAACTGTCATCAAACTAGCAATATAACATAAGCACATTCTGGGAAAGGACATTTACAAATTGTATATAGTAAACATCATACGTAGGCTAAGTTGTCAAGTTGTCGAATGGTTCCCTATATGTTTGGAAGCAAGTGAAGGATAACTCCTTTCAACAGTTACATTCCATAGTGTTCTATGTGGAACTAGCCTAAACAGACATATATTTAATGGTTTGGTTGAGAGTCCAGGAATAGACTGACATGTACACAGGCAACTGATTTTTTTACAAAGTTGCTGAAACAATTAATGATAAAAAAGAATAGTAGAAAAATGTGTTCAACTATGTAGAAAAACCAAACATCAACCTTTTTTACTTCACACCATACATAAAAATTAATTTCAGATGAATCACAAATTCGACCTTCAATGCTAAAATTATAAGCGTTATAGAAGAAAAAATATGATATTGTCTTCAGGAACTTTAAGGGCAAAAATCAATCATAAATTAACAAATTGGACTTCATATAAATGTAAAATTGACATTCATCAATAAACATAATTGTGATATTTTTGATCAAGACATAGACCAATACAACATATTTTTAATTATGTTTTTATTTTATTTTATTGAGGGCTCTTACAGCTCTTGTCGCATTCCATACTATATCTATTGGGTCAATCACATCTGTACATATGTTGTCATAATCTTTTTCAAAACGTTTTATTTCTACTTGAGTCCCTGGAATCAGCTCCTCATTTTTCTCCCTCCTTACCCCACCCTCCCTCCCCATGTCCCCTTGATAATTTATAAATTCTTCTTTTTTTTAATGTCTCACATCGACCACTGTCTCATTGCACCCACTTTTCTGCTGCCCATCCCCCTGGGAGGGGGGCCATACATCGATCATTGTGATTGGTAACCCCTTAATCCCTCCCCCACTCCCCTTACCCTCCTAGTATCACTGCTCCCCTTATTGATTCTGAGGGCTCTATCTGTTCTGGATTCCCTGTGTTGTGAGCTCTTATCTGTACCAGTATACATGTTCTGGTACACTATGCACTTTCTCTGTTTTGACTTTCTTCGCTCATTAGCATGATTTTTAGATGCATTCATGATGTGGTGTCTATCCTTAATTCTACAACAAAGATTCGACATCCATGTGTTTTGGTTTGATATGATTAGAAATACCATATAGACACGTGTGTAAGCTGAGTTTTTCAGCACATTCTTTAATGTAGTTTTTGTGGTAAAATTAGGTGCACCGGCTGATATTTGGGTTGGCTTATACTCGAGCATATACGGTATAAGCAAAAATAAGTATGGTCCATCAGAAGTCTCACTGAACTTGTTTATCCCCAAGCCTTTAATATCCTTGATGCTATATGTTTTGATAGCTGGGAACCCTCAGTTTTCTTCACCACATTTGCTTATGCACCCATTTTGTCTTCAGTGCTCAAGTCCGGGAAGGTGAACATCACAGAGAGCCATGTTAGTAGAACACATTGATCTTGCATTGAGGGAGTACTTGAGTGGAGGGAGGCCCAATGTCCATCTGTCATCATAATACTTTATAAATAAATATATGTACAAAGATCTATTCCCCTGTTGTTTTCAATTCTTATATCTGAATATATAGAAAATGTCCAAAATTCATTAGTAGTAGACTAATAAAGCAATACAAAATAATTTTCAAAATTCCTGAATGCATATTTTATTAAAATGGATAAAAAGTGACAAATAAGCACATGAAAAGTTGCTTAACATCATTACTCACTCACTCAAAACTTGCTAACTGAAATTGAGTCAATGCCAACTCATGGAGACCATAAAGAACAGGGTAGAACTGCCCCTGTGGTTTTTGAAGACTGCAATTTTTATGGGAATAGAAAGGCCTGTCTTTCTCCCATGGAGTGGCAGATAGTTTTGAACTGATAACTTTGAGGTTATCTGCCCAAAGTGTAACCACTATACCACCAGGGCTCCTCATTAGTCACTAGGAAAATAAAAGTTTAAACCGCACAATGAAATGCCACAACACATCCTTTAGAAGCCTTAAAATTAAAAAGACGGGCAATACCAAGTGTTGGTGAGAAAATGGCGCAACTGGAACTGTCTTGCATTGCAGGTCAAAATAACCCTCAAACTCACTGCACTAGAATCAATTCTGACTCATAGCAACCCTAGAAGACAGGACAGAACTGCCTGTGTGGGTTTCTGAGACTAACTCACCGGTTCTCAACCTGTGGGTCGCAACACCTTTTGGGGTCAAATGACCCTTTCACAGAGGTTGCCTGATTCATAACAGTAGCAAAATGACAGTTATGAAGTAGCAATGAAAATAATTTTATGGTTGGGGGTCACCACAACATGAGGAACTGTATTAAAGGGTCGCAGCATTAGCAAGCTTGAGAACCACGACTGTAACTCTTTTAGGAAGTAGAAGTCTGGTCCTTTTCCCTCAGAGCACCTTGTTGTTTCTAACTGCTGACCTATAGTTTGCAGCCCAATATTGTATTGCTACATAATGTTTAACTTTAGCAGAAGAATAAAATCTTATATAAATAATCACTGGCTTTCGAACCAGACTCAAAAGTAAAGCCAACCCATTGCCCAAAAGTAGATTCCAACTTATAGAACTGTCCAACAGAGATCCCAGGGTGTCATATTCACAGAATCAGACTGCAACTCTTTCTCCCATGGAGTTACTAGTGGGTTCAAAGCACTGATCTTTTGCCTAGTAGCCAAGTACTTAATCATTGGCCACCAGGGTTCCTTTGAACCACCTTACCTAAGTTCAAATCTCTAGTCTGTCATTTCTTACTTGTGTGACTTCATACAAGTTGTTTAGCTTTTCTGTGCTCAAGTTTCCTGTTTCATAAAATGGGAATAATAGAAATTATCTCATAGAGTTGTTGGGAGATGAAGTAAGAATTATAGGTAAAACACTTAGAATGATACCTGTGTCTGTGATTATGTTTTGTTTCCACTACAGCAGAGAAGATACCCTAGTGGTTTCATGAGTTAAGATTTATATCACTTAGCAAAAGATTGATAGTTCAAACCCATCAGCTGCTCTGTGGGTGAAACATGAGACTGCTCCCCTAAACAATTACCCTCAGAAAGTCTGTGGAAAAGTTCTACTCTACTGGGTAACTATGAGTCAGAGCCAGCTTGACTGCAGTGGGTTTGGGTTTTGTAGCAGAATCACAAACTAACAGTATGCTGGCATAGGCACCAAAATTAATCGATATTGTTGTTTGGTGCCATCTAGTCCGGTCCAACTCATAGCAACCCTATGTACAGCAGAGAGGAACATGAGAACACTGCCCAGTCCTGTGCCATCATACTTGTTATGTTGTTCTACATTGCTGTAGCCACTGTGTCAGTCCATCTCCTTGAGATGGATTTATCTGCCCCTCCTATTTAACAAGATGATGTCCTTTACCAAGGACTGGTCTGTCCTGACAACATGTCCAAAATATGTGAGATGAAGTCTTATCATCCTCACTTTTAAGAAGCATTCTGGCTGTACTTCTTCCAAGACAGACTTGTTATTCCTTTTAGTGTCCATGGTACTTTTCAATATTCTTCAGCACATTGTAATTCACATGGATTCTTCTTCAGTCTTCCTTTTTCCAATGTCCAACTTTCACATGCACACGAGACAACTGAAAATACCATAGCTTGGGCTCAGACACAGATATATGAGCCAGGAGACATCCTGAATTAGTGGGGAAAGGCCATATAGTACATGGCTTTGAGGAAGCTGAGTCGCAGTATGAAGAAAATGTGGTCAGATCCTCAATTGTAAAATTCAAACATCATGGAGTAATGACAACAATGAAAAAGAGACGTTAATAGAAATAAGCAAATGGAAATAGACTCTTTTGACCTTCATATTGGGGAATTCTTCTTAAACAAGACCACCCCCTGGAACAGAAACCATAATGCATAAAAACAGAAAATTCTTTTCACTAAATCAAAATGAAGGATTTCTAACCAAGGAAGGAGCCAAAGGACAAATTTACTGCAGACAGAAGGATGATAATGATAGCATAGAATACTGATAAGGGAATAATATTGAATGTATATGAGAATATTGGACAAATTAATTTTTTTGGACAAATTAATTTTAAAAGTGAGTAAATCTAATAGGAAAATGAGCTAAAACTATAGACAAGTCCCAGATGGGAACTGAATGACTAACAGATATATGGAGAGGTCCTCAACCACCAAAGTCATGAGATGCCCCATTCCACATATTAAATTGGCAAAATTTTAAGTTAGGGTACTCATGTCTTGGGGAAAAGCAGGGAGATGAAATTGTTAGGCAAAACCAGAGAAAATATAGACTTGAGAGCAGGCAGGAAATGTTTGGTAAAATTAAGTAAACTGTCTTGCTCCTAAGGGGGCAGGTCTGAGTCTGTTTATCACTGAGCTGGTTGTGGTAGTGGGGTGAAGCAAAGTATCCATCACCCGGTGACTAATGCAGGCACTGTGTGGGCATGCACACAACAGACTCCTAGGTATTGCTGTGAAAAAACAATCCCTAGTGTACATATAGGCAGCCTGGATAGATGTAGCAAACAGTGTTGAACTTAAAAGGAGACACAGGACAAGATCTCCATAGCACAATATCAGGTATATAAAATTGTAAATACATTAACAAATATTTTCGTCACAGAGTATAAAATGAGGATGTTGCGGAAGACGGAAATGGATGTGGGGATCATGGATAAGAGGGAAAAATAAAATACAATAAGGGGAAAGAAGGAAAGAAAATGGTGTGCTTTGGTTACGTTAAGGTTGTACAAATAAATATAAGATCTTTTCTCTAAAAAATAAAAATCAACAAGAGAAGAGCTTAGCATGGCTTGCTTGGTGGCATAGGGTTAGATCAACTCTGTAAGGTACAAATACTGCATTATATATATAAATATATATATATATATACTTATACTGATATATTTCTTTATAATGATATTTTTATTTTAATATTCTGAGAATAACACACACATAATATTGTGTTGCTTAGCACACACATATATTGGAATATTGCTTTGTGCTTGACAATCCCTTTAATGATAAGAAACTTGAGATTCAGCAAGGTTCAGTAATTGGGCCGAGGTCTCTAAGAGAATTAATGGCAGCTGTACTGAGACATTAACCCGGAGTCCATGCACTTATTCATTAAAGTACACTTTCTCCTAGGAAAGCCGGATATTGCTCATTTATTTCTTGTTATTATGTGCAGTTTTTTGAGTTGATTTTTCCAAGTGCCTTATAATAAATAGGCTGTCTTATCACATTCATGAACTAAACTCGTTGCCAGATTTTTGCCTTCATAATTATTCAGAGAAATAGGCCAAGCAGATCTGCTTAATTCCTACTTTATTCTTGAAGAAACTAGGGCTTAGGGTTGGAGGTATGAGTCAGAAGTCCGATCCTTGATTTTTTGATAAAGAAAGGCAGTGAAAAATAATGATTCCCAAACCTGAAACATATTTGCTGATGAGTCTAGCAGTTGATGTGCATATGGTACATAAGATGTTCAAGTTAATTCACTTACTCTGTACATTTGTTAAATTTGATAAAAGTGGTGTTTCTTATCCTGTGGGAATTGTGTTTCTAGAAAGTGCCAGACAGTATGAATTTCATCAGCACTACTAAGTCCACACCTATACTCTGTCTGTTCTTCAGATCAGCAGCTTCCAATCAAATTTAATTGTCAAACAGAATTCATATGATCCTTTCGGGTTTGTCTCACTACAAATAGATTTCAATAAATGTTGTCTGGTGAGACTGATTGTCCTTTCCACAATTGCCCTCTTGACAGACACCATTATGCAGGCAATTTTATCAATAACTACTAACATTTGGGCAGTTAGCATTTTTCTCAGCTTAAATTTGTACATTTTTCAATATTTTATAACCTACAGTCAGCCAAAAGAAAGGGAAATGAGCACGTTTGGCTATTTACACTGGGGGAGCATATTTTCAACTGCATGCCATTTATTCCTATAACTCGTAGCAGACTGAGATATTAATATCACTAGGCCTGCCTGAAGATGGGGGGGGATGTAAAAGATAACAAGGCAAACTAGAAACAATAACAGGACTTTTCCAATTCTACCAAATTAAAAACTGACTGAGTATTGTAAATCAAACCATACCATGAAGTTGGTCCTCATTTTCAATCATCATTTCTTCTTAGAAAATACATAGGAGGGGGTATATTAAAAGAAATCCAAAATTTGTTTTCAAAGCTATGTATTTAAACTTATTTTACAAAACAACCTTATTACATTCAAAGTACTCTCCATCACACTCAATACTTGTCAAACCTGTGATTCCATTCTTGGAAACATTTTTCAAACTCATCTGTTTAGATGGTTGACAGAACCTCCCTTGTGTTTTACTTCACCTCTAATATGTCATTAAAATGAAGTCCTTTTGTGGGGGGAAGTCAGATACTTGCTGCCAGACTGCTGTCTCATCCCACAGCAGGGCTGGGCCTGCTCCCTGCTGCTGGAGACAATAGACTACCTCTCTCTGGAGCATAAGGCCATTAGCTTGGTTCCTGCAGGAGGGGTTTGCACCCTACTGATAATTTTCCTATGGAGACCCAGAGACCACCCCCTAGACCATCCCCTCATTACTGTGTAACCTATAGTGCAGTCCCTCCCTGTGACGTATGTCTCTACCTGTAATTAGTGGGCTGGCATGAACCAAAAAGTATATAGGCATGGGTCAGCAATATAGGTTCGGACTTCTCTCTCTGACTCTGAGCTCCTTACTCCTCACTCCCTGGTCACTCCCCTCTCCCTTGTTCCCTTCCCCTCCTTCCCTTCCCCCTCTCTCCATGTGGACCACCAAGCTGGGCTGAGGTGAGCAATGTTGCTATGTATCATGCCTGACTGTATTATTGTATTATCTCTCATGCTATCAATGACTTCAATATAATGCTTATATATTTCAACTGTACAATTGTGCATTACTGAACCCAGAGGTAGTATTACTGAACTCGTAGGAGTAGCAGCGGGTGGGGGCTGGCTCCTCACCCTCCCTCAGCGTCGTTATTTTTTAATTTAATACTACATCCTTTCATGTCACTCTGCATTTGTGGAAACAAAAAAAAGTTGCACAGAGCAAGGTCAGATGAATCAGGTGCATAGGGCAAGAGAGATATGATTTCCCCCCCCCCGCAAAACTGGTGCACTAAGATGGCTGTGTAAGCAGCGACACTGTTGTGGTGGCAAAAACAGACCCTGATCTGCCACAAATCAGGCCTTTTTTGCCGCACACTGTTATGGAATCTTTTCAGAACCTCTAAATAGAAAGCTTGATGAACAGTCTGACCTGGTGGAATGAACTTCTACTGCACTATCCCCCTCACATCAAAAAAACAAATGAGTATTGGTTTGGGGGAGGGTACACCCACATATGTCCTTACAATTCTAAATATTATCATTTATTTCATTTCTTTATGTCTTGTTCCAGAGAAAGTTAAGGAAAATGAACAAGATGCTGTTGAGATGATTCTAATTCATAGCGACCCTCTAAGACAAATAAGAATGATCTCATAGGGTTTCCAAGGTTGAAATCTTTATGAAAGCAAATGACCATTTCTTTTTCGCATGGCACAGCAAGTAGGTTCAAACCACTATATTTTAGATAGCAGCCAAGCTCATAGCCATTATACCATTAGGGCTACTTTCACAAAGGATATTGGAAAAGTTTCTGGAAAATTCCATTATCTTTTAAATGTTCGGTTTTTTTTTTAATGTTTATTTGCAATAGCCAGAACATTCTAATGCTTTCAGTAGTCAGTCAGAAACTGGGAAATATTTCCTAATTCCTTCCTTGTTGGCTTTTCTTATAAGGATTGTTAAAATAATTTACTAAGCAAACGTTAAGTAAAAGAGAAGGGAAAAATCAACTAACATGATAAATTCCACATATGGGATACTGTGTTAACATTTGAGTTAGGATCTCTACTTGAATTGAAACATTAAGGCACATTCTATTTCACCTTCCTTCATTTAAGCTCCTAACGGTGAAATGCGCCGCATAGATCTCATGTAAATATGGAAAATATATTTACACATCACCATTTAGCACATATCTGTGGCTGAAGTAAAATTCCATGACATAAACCCAAAAACTTTTCACAATTACTGAATGAAAAAGTGATGAGTAGCAGGGGTGTCAAACTGGCAGCCCATGAGCTGCATGTAACCCCCGAGGTAATTTTTTGTGGCCCATGATGCTCTGAAATGAAATGTAATGAGGGAATTGTATGTACGGTATTGCCTCTATCTCCCCTAAGTGCTATTTTCTTCATAACAATTGTTTTTTTCTATTTTCATTTTATTTCAGAGCATCATAAGCCACAAAAAATTAGCTGGGGGCCACATCCGGCCTGTGGGCTGCCAGTTTGAAACCCCTGCTTTTAAGGATCATAGCCTTGTTTGGCATGCTCAGGCCCTATGGCCTGGGAACTCATCAGTCCCAGCTAACATCACATGTCTCACTGAAAAGAAGCAGTTCCAGCCATCCCATTAGGGGTGAGCAAATTAAATGTTGGACCAGTATGGCCCTTGAATGACGTTATAAAGATTCAAATGGCCTTTGGCAGAAAAGAAAGGTTCCCCACATTTGCAACATCATGGTGCCCAGAAAATCTGGTCCCTTGGTAGGAATTCTTCCCAGGGAATCCATTCCTAGTGTTCTTTTCTTTTCTTCCCTTTTTCCCCCCCATGTTCACTGTTCCTTGATTCTGAATCACAAACCCTTTCATTAATAAAGTGAAGTGGTGGTGCTTCTCTTTCACAGTGAAATAATTCACAAAGGAGGCAAAGTGAATTGTTTTGGGGTCAAGAGCTGCTTCTTCCAAGGTTTCCCTCTGAGCAGATTCTTCTGAGTTTTCAAATTAGTCACCACACACTACTCCTATTCCAGGTTGCAACCCACAGCTCGGAGCTCAAAGAGGATTATCATAGTGCCCCTAAATGGGATGTCAAATCCCATTCACTTTTCATTCTCTTATTCAGGTAATGGTTTTCTTTTTATTGGAAATTAGGTGAAGGTTTACAGAGCAGATCATCAGATTCACATTCCACAGCTCATACATCCTTTCTCCCCTTACTCATTGTTATCTCCTCAATATACCATCCCCTCTTCCACTTTCTCCCTGTAGTACTGTTTCTCTTCCTCCCTCTTTTCCTACGATTTGAACTTTGTCCTTGGGTTGATGCTAGACCACTGATCTGAAATGGCTTACTATTCTATCGCAGAGGTGGGTCAGTTCCCTACCTCAAGGTGGACTGAGGGCGAGCCTTTTCCCTTCTACAAGTTCACATTTTGTCCCATGTGTTCTTCGAGCCTCTCCAGGACGTTCTAATAAGATTCTTCTCAGAGTAGATGGTAATAGCCAGGCACCATCTTGTCTACTGGTCAGGATTGTGGAGCCTGACATGTGCACAGTCCATTAGTCGGTTGGAATAGTTTTGCCCGTTTCTCTTTCAATTTCCATCACGCTTTTTTCCTCTGCAAAAGGAGAGACCAATGGTTGGACCACAGATGATGACTGTTCACAATTTTAAAGACACAAATTGCTACTCACGCACGTGAGGTGTAGAACACTATGAACTATATTGTACCAAATAACCTTGGTGTCCCAAGATAATGGTTCTGGGAACTTGCTGAAGTATTCTAATAGTATGTTCTTGTTGCTGTTGTTAGGTGCCTTCCGGTCAGACTGACACATATGGATCCTATGTACAATCTAAAGAAACATATACTCTCTCACTCACTGCCATCAAGGTAATTCCTACAAATATCGACCCTATAGGGCAGAATAGCACTGCTCCTGTGGGTTTCTGAAACTCTATCGCTTTAATGGAATAGAAAGCCACATTTTCCTGCTGAGCAGCTGGTGGATTAGAACTGGTGACCTTACGGCTAATAGCACAATACATAACCTACTGCCTCACCAGGGTTCCTATAATATAAGTGTTGAGACAAAATATATTGTGAAAGAAAATAAGTGGAGCCTGGAATGAGGGTAATAATGTATCATATTCTAAAGTCTCTAAACTAGGTGGGTTTAAAGTTGGGTTGCCGATTGGGAGTAGGAGTTGGCTTCCATAGAATAAAAATTATTTTGGGGGAAACAACACAACATAGATACCCTGTGTTGCTAACAGGTGGTTTCCATATAAGGCTCTTAGGAGTTATTGAAAAGGAAAACAGTATTGGCCTCTGTTTAATTCAATTTTCCCATTCTATCTATAATTCTATTTTTATAAATTAATCTGAGTAGCATAATTACAATTCAAAAATGAATCCATGCACAATGATTTATCACAGCTTTATTTACAATAGAAAACACACACACAAAACCCCAACCTGGAATCCATCTGCATATAGAGCTGTAGGAGGGCAGCCAACAACAGCCATGCACCAGATTGTTGTTCAACTAATTAAAAATGTACTATAAAAAATATTTATGATATTTGAAAATGTTCAGAAACCCAAGTGTAATACAAGAGTATTATTTTGTGACCCTAACATTATTTTTAAATTATATGTGTGTATATTTAAGGATAAAAGTCTTAAAAGACTAAACATCTAAATGTATACTAATTATCATTGGACTATAAGAATAGAAAGGGTATTTTTATGTTTATCTTTGCATATTTTTGTCAAACATTTATTTGCAATTAACATGTAATTTTTTTAAGTAACTTAAACATTTTTGGAGGACGGAAGAGTAGTTTTTAAGAAGTTTCTTCCATGTTGACAGTTGTAGCTATTCCTTGCACACACTCCCCCCAAAAGCAAAAGGCTACCCCAATGGTTGATCTCAAGCTCAAAGCAAAGTTTGTTTCTTTTTCGTCTGGTTCACCTATTTCTGCAACTCACAGCCAATTCTCTGACAGTTCACACTTGTAACTCTCTCAATGCACTGCCATGAAAACTTGTCCAACTCATAGCAACCTTAAAGGACAGAGTATAACTACCCCCATGGGATTTCCAGATTGGCAGTCTTCACAAAAGTAGAAAGCTTTGGTACAAGATATGACATAACAAACATGATACATCAATTATCAAGGATTCATGAGAGTGGGTGGTGGAATGAGGGGGTAAACGAGGAGCTGATACCAAGGGCTCAAGTAGAGAGAAACTATTTTGGAAATGACGATGGCAACATGTGTACAAGTGTGCTTAATACAATTGAATTATGGATTGTTATAAGATGTTTGAAAGCCCCCCCACCCAATAAAATGATTATGGAAATTAATTTTTAGAAAGAGTAGAAAGCTCCATGTTTCTCCCTGGAGAAGTCTGTGGTTTTGGACTGCTGACCTTGCAGTTAGCTGGTCAAGCTTAACCTGCTATGACACCAAATTTCCTTCCAGACTCACAAGAACAATTAAATGTGTACAATGCAACAACTTCTCTGTAATATATGACCATGATATAGAGATTCTGGACGGAGGGTTGAATGGATAAGATGGCATACAGTATATATTTCATATATTATGCAATTTTTAAAAATTTTAAGTCATTGGTTGAACTATTAGACATGCCCATGAAGCATAACCATGTGTATTCTGCTAAAATTATCCTGTTGAAATGATCTCTTACATTAAATTTTGAGCTCCCCAGAGTAGAATTCAGTCTTGTTCAGAGGGCTACCTATAAACTCTGCCACAAGGCCTGCCACATGGTAGGAACACAGTATACCTTTAAAGATTGCATTAATGTCAATTCAAAATTATACAAATATAGTACAAGATTAAAAACTGTGAAGTTAATCCAAATATTTTCAATATTTCCCACAAACCCATTGTAAATTGTAATGTAGACAACTAGTTGTGCCTCATATGTCATCTTCATCTGTTCTCCCACGGCAAATTCTAACTTCATAGCAAAGGCTGCAAAGTTGAAGCAGCTCTGGGAACTTAGGGTATCAACAAATAATAAGCCAAACTTCGCGGGGGAAAAAAATCATCCTTTGAACAGATGGTCCCAAGTGAAATCATATAATTAGTAGCCAACTCATAACTAGCCCTCTGCAACAGCAATAAAATCACAGAAGGAGGATGAAAAAAACTTCCACCCACCTACCTACCTCATTTCCCAACATCAGAGAACCAGGGGCCTGGATGAAGCTCCACTGGCTTGGATTCTCACATTCCTTATTCCTGGAAACGGCCCGCCTTCCTAAAGATTCAGCATTTCTTTTTCAAGAGACAGAGATTCCCAAGACAATGGGAAAAAAAACAAACTCAACCACTGCTATCAAGATGATTCAGATAAGTAGCAAATGAAAACAAAACAAGCAAAAACAACATTGCTATTATCATTATCAAACAGCCTCACCCCCCCCAAAAAATACGTACAATATGAGTCTGTAAATTTCTTCTTTAAAAACAGAGACAATAAATAACCCAGTGCCATTCTGACTCACAGTGACCTGCTGTATAGGGTCTTTGAGAATGTAAATCTTTATAGGAACAGGCAGTTTCATCTTTCTCAAGAGAAGTGGCTGGTGGGTTTGAACTGCTGATCCTGAGGCTAGAAATCCAAAGCCTAACTCACAGTGCCACCAGGGGTCCTTAACTGATAAAGAGTGAAAATTCTATGGGGCACCACTCAACTGTGCAATTGTAGCATGAAAGCAGCCATAGAGAATACGTAAATGAATGGGCATAGCCAGCCAGATTTGATCCATTCGAAGAAGTGTGTTCAAATCCAAACTACCACAATAAAGCCAATATTGCAATATAGAGTCATACCTTTTTTTTGTTTGTTTCCCAGTGCATATCAAAGCTATGTTGAATAGTGCAATAAGATTGTGAAAAGGTTTTAAAATATTGTGAAAAAGACCAAAATGGGACACAGAGACAGGAGTGAACTAACACATACTATTTGGGAAATGGTGGCTATAGACTTGCTATAGACTTACACAGTTGCCCCACACTTTCAATATGGAAAAAAAAAGAAGAAATTATAAGACACCAGAAAGTAAGAACCATAAAATGAGGCATGCCTGTATAGGAAATTTCAATCATGTAACTAATACGGATAATTAGAGTGTAAAAATTGTAAACTTATTTTTTAAATATAGAGAAAAAGATCATTTTATAAAGGCATTTGTGAAACGATGTGGTGGAAAATCATTTCCTAGACCCTCTTTGCTTCGAAACACAGTAAATTCACAAAATGGCAAAATGAATCCGCCATCTTCTATGACCATAATATAAGAAGAACAATACTGTATATTTAAAACAGAATCTATCCAGATATTTTTGGGGAAACTCCCTAAAGAATAAATATTGAGTTAAAGAGAAACCCAAATTATGTTAACAGCTAGGAATATTTTTTTTTAATAGAAAAATGTGTGTCTACAGTGTGGAAATTGCACTCGATCTGATCCCACCATGCTGAGGAAAAACACTAAGGGTGTACAACAGAACAGTGGGGGGAATAGAGCAATGAAGTCCCCAGGGAATACCAAAAATAGACTTTGGGGCCAAGGCTTGGCACCCCATCAGACTCGACCGTAAAACACTCCTAAAGGCCAACAAACAGTCCTTGAACTAATTACAAGCTTTTCTTTTTTGTTTTTGTATGTTGTGTTTTTTGTTAGTTTCTTTGTCATTGGCTTTTTGTTGTTGTTGTTGTTTTGTTTTGTTGTTTTGTTCTTTGTTGCTTGGTGTTTCTCCATCTTGTTTTTGTGCATGTTATTAGCTCTGCTGGTCTGTCTAAATAAAATAGGCTGGATGAACAATCTGGAGGAGAAAACAACAGGACCGACAGGTCCTGGGGGACATGGGAGAGTGGGGCGTGGGGGAAAGGAAGTGGTGTTAATAAACCCAGGGACAAGGGAACAAAAGTGATCCAAATCGGTGGTGAGGAGGATGTAGGAGGCCTGGTAGGGCATGATCAAGGGTAATGTAACCAAGAGGAATTACTGTTACCCAAATGAAGGCTGAGCATGCTAGTGGGACAGGAGGAAAGTAAAAGGAAATAGAGGAAAGACCTAGGAGGCAAAGGGCATTTATAGAGGTCTAAATAAAGGCATGTACATATAAATATATTAGATATGAGGATGGAGAAATAGATTTAGGTGCATATATTTATAGGTTTAGTATTTAGGTAGCAGATGGACATTGGACCTCTGCTCAAGTACTTCCTCAATGCAAGAATACTTTGTTCTATTAAACTGACATTCCATGATGCTTACCTTCCCGACACGATTGCTGAAGACAAAGCGGGTGCATAAGCAAATGTGGTGAAGAAAGCTGATGGAGCCTGGCTATAAAAAAATATAGTGTCTAGGGTCTTAAAGACTTGAAGGTAAACAAGTGGCCATCTAGCTCAGAAGCAACAAAGCCCACATGGAAGAAGCATACTGACCAGTGTGATTACAAGGTGTCAAAAGGATGAGGTATCAGGCATCAGAGAATAAAAAATCATATCATTGTGAATGAGGGGGAGTGTGGAGTGGGGACCCAAAGCCCATCTGTAGGCAATTGGACATCCAATTGCGGGGAGGAGAGGAGCCCGTCAGGGTGCAGTGTAGCAATGATGAAAGATACAACTTTCCTCTAGTTCCAAAATGCTCCCTCCCCCCCCACTATCATGATACAAATTCTACCTTACAAATCTGGCTAGACCGGAGGATGTACATTGGTACAGATAGGAACTGGAAACAGGGAATCCAGGACAGATGATCCCTTCAGGACCAGTGGTGAGAGTGGCGATTCTGGGAGGGTGGGGCAGAGAGGAGGAACCGATTATAGGGATCTACATATAACCTCCTCCCTAGGGGACGGACAACAGAAAAGTGGGTGAAGGGAGTTGTCAGACAGTGTAAGATATGACAAAATAATAATTTATAAATTATCAAGGGTTTATGATGGAGGGGGAAGCAGAGAGGGAGGGGGGAAAATGAGGAGCTGATGCCAGGAGCTTATGTGGAGAGTGGGTGTTTTGAGAATGATGAGGTTAACGAATGTACAAATGTGCTTTATACAATTGATGTATGTATGGATTGTGCTAAGAGTTGTATGAGCCCCCAATAAAATGGTTATTTAAAAACACGTGTGTCTATTATTTCATTAACTATGTCGGCATTGGGTATATCATTTATTTTATCTTGGCCAATGTGATAGGTAAAAACTGTGTTGTGTTACTATTTGAACTTGTATTACTTTATTCACGAAGTTGGACATTTTTGTATGTTTATTGAGAAAGGTTATTAGCAAATAAGCTATGTGAGAACACCTTCTTGTTGGATTTTTTAACATCATACTTCATAACAATAAATTAAATCAGGATATAAGAAAAAAACATTTTATTAGCATTATACCCCAGAAAATAACCCATGATATTGTTTTTTCAAGTATATCTATTGCAAGAAAAGATATAAAATTTTCATTTGCAAATTTTATGATAATTAGAAAATCAACAGACAGCTATTAAAATGAATACCCATACAGTTCTCATTCATGTAGTTGTAAAATAACTAGGAATTTACCCAAAGAGATATTAAAATATTGCTGTATCAGATAAACATTTTTGAATTAAGATACTCGAGGTCCCTGAAATAGATATCTCTAGGCTTCTGTCATGCTGCCGCCCCCCTCCTCCTCCTCTGAGAATACCACAGCCCATCTCAGTCTGCAAATCTTTTTTACCTTCCTACCCCTCTGTTGATGTTAGACGCCGTTGGGTGGATTTTCCACTCACAGTGACCCCAGGTGCTATGGGACAGACAAGAACTGTCCCTGTGGACTTGTTTGTAGGAGTACACTGCCAAGCCTTGCTCCTACAGACTATCCAGGTGGGTTAGAACCATCCAAAACACCAATTGCTTTAAATTTTACACCACTAAGGCCCCCTTCCTCTAACAAAACCTTGTCTTCCTGTTTGTCATTTGTCTAGCTTCTTACTCTCTTTCATATCTAACGTTATCAACTCAGACTCCTTTCTTGACCATTCAGTCTAGAACAGTCAAGCCCATCTTGACCACTTTTCTCTACCCTAGTGATTCTCAGAATGACTTCATTGATCCGAATCTGTGGAATACAAAACTCTGGAGTTGGGGCCCTCCCCGCTGTGTTATACTCAACACTTCCTGTGGTTCTGACACCCCGCTCCATTTTGAGAAACCCTGCCATGCCCTAGTGCCCTGTTTTGTTTCATTTCATTCAGTATACTTGTTATAATCTGAAATTTCTGGTCATCGATCTAATTAGCCATTTTTAAAATCTTTTTTTGTCCATTTTCTACCATGACAATGGAAGCAGCAACACGAGGACAAGGATCTTTGTTTCCTTCACTGTTGTATTCTTAGTGCCTAGAGAAGGGCCAACTTTATTGACGGGAACTACTAAAAAGTTGAATGAAAATCACCAAAGTTACAGAAATAGTGGTCTCTGGATGGGGAGATTTTAGCTCTGAATTATTTTTCTAACAATGTGTTGCTTTTCATTTTTAAAACTATAAGCATATATCATCTTATAATTTTAAAAGCCAATTTGCATCATAAAATGATATGCACATATGTTTGCATTCCCCATGTTGACAATAATGGAGCAGGCTACGTTTGCCTCTGTTGGAGGCTCCTGGTCTCCATAGCAACCAAAGCTATCATACTATCTTAATATTGAATTTAGCATTATCATGATAAGTCTCTGACTAGGATCTTCAAGGGTGAGTAGTTTAAAAATCCAAGCCCTTACTTTCTGTGGCACTTGACTGTTTTACAAGCAAATGACCTTTCAAATGACATGTACATGTTCTGACTCTTCCAAGTAGAAGAATCGAAAGTGTCTCTTTTCTACATTACCCTGAGGCCCACTGTAACCTCAAGTAGAAAATCAGCATATGTGAAACTACCCACAGTAAGTAATTACCTTGATTGATAGCAGTTCGTTCCTCTCTGAGGCACAACTCAATTTTGACTGATCATCCAAGAAAGTTGCTTCCTTGACATGAAATTTAAACCCTTCACCTGTAGGTTGTGGTGCTGCCATCAAGGACCCCTGCTTCACTCTCATCAGCATGGAGCTCTGCCTCGACCAGAGTAATGGCGTGTACATTTGTGTCACTTTGTAAAGTGATAACTTTTCTCTCTTTTTTGATATCTATTTTGTAAGTGATAGATTACATTTACCCTCATTCCACCATGAACTTTCTGGGTGACCTTGGGCAAGCCACTTGACTTTCCTCATCTATAAAGAGAAGGGCTTTTCTTCAATGAGCTCTTAAGCCCTTTCTAGCTCTGAAATTTATTGATGTCATTCACATTGGGACTTCACTGTGGTGGATGTACCCTGTTCACATCTTCATTTTCTACATCCGTTTGAGAGAAATTAAGATTCAAAAACAGAATAAAGCAGAACTACGGACCCTTGGCAAACATGACTTTATCTACATTTAACAAACACAATTCATGACAGTGCCAGTTTCCAACAAGTCCATCCTCACACCTGATTGTGCTTTGTAGTTTTCAATGAGTGATTGTTTTGTGGAAGAGATGGTTTGGCCTTTCTTCTAAAATACCTCTGGGTTGATTTGAACCTCCAACCCTTTGGTTAGCAAGTGAGAGGATTAACTGTACCAATCAGGGACTCTGGAACTGCATTCAAAAAATAAAAATAAACCAAATCGGTTGCTGTCAATTGTGACTCATGACCCTAGCTTAGAACTGGGCTGTAAAGGGTTTTCAGTGGTAGATTTTTTCAGTCTCACCGAGTCTTTCTTCTGAGGTGTCCGTAGATGGACTCAAACTGTCAAATTTTCAGTTACCAGCTGAGGGTGTTAACCACTGGCACTGTCCCGGGACTCAATGAGAAAATTTACAAATAAGCTTAGGGACAACAGCAAATAGGTTCAGAGAGAGAATTCTGGACCAGGCCTTCCTTTTTGGCTCTTACATTTGCTAACCCATTGGAATTGACTCACGGGAAATTATTTTTTTCATTTTATTTAGCTTATACTCTGTAACCTCAGTGTAAGCATTAGCCCCAATTTACTAAGCAGAAAACTGAGATACAGAGAGTTTAAAGGAAAATCACATGATCACATAGAGATAAGACTAAAAACTAACAAGAAGGTAGCATGTTATTTACTCATGTTTATCTCATTTTGAAATTTTGATGCAGTGTAGTGAATGATGAAATATGGCTCTTCCAGGCATCTTTGTTACTCCAGCCAAACAACTTTTGTTTTCTTGGCAGATATGAGTAGGAAGGTGGGGGAAGATACTCATTGGACGATCAGATTCAGCTGTGAATGCTCACTGCCATGGATACTTGTGATTGCCATCCTGTTGATGAAAAGAGCCTTTTCAGAAGGAGAAAGGAAGGATTTCATTACAAGGGAGAGCAAAGTGCTAGAAGCGTCGGTACCCGTTGGATCCCAAGACCCTTAAATATTGAACCTCCTTCATCCAGGATACAGCTTTGACATCAGAGGAATGACAAAGGAGCAGAAACATAACTAGGAACTAGATCGTGCAGCAAAGAGGTGGGCTGCCCTTACAGAGCTTTGTAATATTGCCCAAGCAGAGCAGAGACCAGACCAAGAAGCTGAAGCCAGAAAGAAGCCTGCCTATAGGCAAGGCAAAGAAGAGCAACCATATCCTGAGCATTTCTCACCTGAAATTGTAACCCATTAACTTCTCTAAGAAACCCCATACTTGTGAAAATGGTCTGTGGGCTCTGGGTGGCCAATGCAATGGAAAGTTGATCCCAGCCACAGAATAGCATGAATAGGATAAAAGGGGATGGCAATCAGCCTTGGGAGCCAGAGGAATCCAGATGCAGGCCCCACATCATTTCCTCACTTGACTAGGCCAGTGTATGTGTGATCGCTAGCTGGTTAGGAGTTAACTGCTGATGTTCTTTCCCTTTGTGCAGGGCCCTCCGTAATCAGTCACATTAGCCTAGGAGCAGTCTTCTCCAGTGTGTTCAGAAGTTACTCCCTCCAGCTGCTCCAGGCCACTTCAGTGGGTCTTAGGACTGTCTCGTGTCAGTAAGCACGCATGCATGGAGTTGTGCCATCATCTGAAAAGGACCTGTTCAAGTGCTGAAGAATAAGGATGTCACGTCCAAACAAAGGTGTGCTTGGCCAAGCCTGAGTATTTTCAATCAACTCATATGCTTATTTCAACTAGAACGCATCTATGCAGTCATCAGAACTGTGGAAGAATCAGTGTATTGAGTTATGGTGCCAGTCAAAAATATTGCAAATACCGTCTGCTGCCAGAAGAATGAAAAAAATCTCTCCTGAAAGAAGTACATCCAGAGTTCTCCTTAGAGACAAGGATGGTAAGACATCATCTCACGTGTTTGGGACCTGTTATCAGAAAGGAGTGGTCCCTGTAAAATAACATCATGCTCATTAAAGCAAGTAGATAGACCTTAGATAAGATGGGTTGACACAGTTCCTGCAACAATGGCTCAAACGAAACAATTGTGAGAGGGTTATAAGACTGGGCAGTGTCTCCTTCTGTTGTGCACTGGGTGGCTGTGAGTCAGAGATGCACCTAATAACTAAAAACATGACAAATCAGCAACACAGACACCAGTTTGAGAGCTTGTTCAGTGACACAACACACAATTCTCATACAGTTTTTTTAAATATGCATTTCATTGCTGAATAGATAACTAGTTCCATAGGGAAGAGCTTTTATGTACTGCATCGTTTGTAACTCTCAGAGAGTCATGTTTCCTGAGCATCTAGTCAGGTCCAGGCAGAGTTTTAGGTCCTGGGGCTTCAGAGTCAAAAGTGATGAAGTCTTGCTTTTGACGGGCTGCCAGATTGATAGGGGAGCAAGAGATGTACACAATCAGAAACAGATCCAAACCTAACTGAAAGCACTGCTGCTGAGTGGCATTGATTCTGGCTCATAGTGACCCTGTAGGACAGAGCAGGAATACTCCTTCAGTGTTACACAGCTGTCAATGTTGGTGGAATGAAGATGCTCTCATCTTTCTTCTGTGGGAGCTAATGGGTTTGAACTCCTTTCCTATCAATTAGCAACCCAACACTTAACCAATGATGCCGCTAGGGCTCCTAAACAAAAGGATAAGTGGCATACAAAGGGCTCTGCTGATCATGAGCTTTGGAGCCAGACAGAGCTAGGGTAGAATATGAATTCCTCCATTTATTACCTATGTGAGCTTGGACAGGGGACGTAACTTCACTGAGCCTTCTCTGGCTGGTAGAATGGGGCTAGTGATGAGGTTGAAAGAAGAAAGGGCACTTAGTAAGTGCCAATTATATATCAAGTCAAATCTCCCACCATCATGTTGATTCATACTCATATTGACCCTCTAAAAGGTTCCTGAGTGTGTCAATATTCATGGGAACAGCCTAATTTTTCTCGTGTGGAAGAGCGGGTGGGCTCCATCTGCTGATTTTGTGGTTAGCAGCCCGTCGCTAATCCCATCGCACTTCGAGGGCTACTGACCTGGTTGTAGTGGGCACTTACAAAATAGCATCTAATATTAAGAGCAGTGGTTGTTCAGTGGTAGAATATGTGCCTTCTTTGTGAGAGGGACACATTTTTCCAAACGATGTCGCTCCTGTGCAGCCTTCACCCATCTGTCACTGGAGGCTTGCATGTGGCTCTGATGCTGCATGGGTTCCAGTGTAAAACAGACTAGAGAGAAAGGGCTGGCGATGGACTTTGGAAAACAACGACTGGAAACCCTAGACATCACAGCGGTCAGAGTGCAGTGCACACGGGATAATCATGAATCGACAGTCAACAGGACTTCAGTTGAAAACAATCATTTAACGTCAAGGGAATCTTGCCAGGGAAGAAAACATTTGAGGAAGTCCTTGGATATGGACTGTAAAGGGATAAAGGAGACAGTATTATGCCACTTAGAGGAAATAACATGAGACATAGCACGGAGGAGGAGACATGCATTGCTTGTTGAAGGAATGGAAAGTAATTGTGCGTGCTTTGGGGACAGCCTTGAAGAAAGTCTTGCAAGGCAGGCTACAGTCAGGTTGGGAAGGGCTTTGAAAATCATGATCAAGGATTTTTGAACTTCAGCGTATAAAAGGGGAAATAATAGAAGGACATTAAATATGGAGAGGGGTGGAAAGATGACATATCATCTCATCTATATTCTTCATGCCTCAGGAAGTGAGTGTGATTGCCCTTCAGATTACTTGGTTATCCCTGACTAAATCTCTTCCACAAAGACTTTAATTCCAAGGGAAGAAGCTGAGGAGACAGGTTTCCCCTTAATGGTTCCCTACCGGCAACCATTAATTCTGTCTACATTCCATGATCACAAATTTATAAATTGTCTACTAATACGTGTTCTAAAATAATCATAGTCCGGCAAGAAAAATATCCTGCTAGTTCAGCATTTTTATTCAGCAAGAGGAGGAGGGGCATTTAATTAGTTAGCCCTTGGGATTATACATTTTATTGGATTTTTATCACTTTAAAGAGCCCTACGATTTTCATTAAGGCAGCTGCCTCAAGTATTTCTGAAAGATTACCCGAAGCTGTTGAACCAAGCTGCAGACTGTGAGAAAGTCTATGTTAGAACATTACCGCCGTTTTGAATTTGCCTCTGCCACCCTTGACTCTGGACAGCTATTGGAATCCAAATCAGGTTAATTCAAGACCTGGCGACACTGCTTCTGTTCCCAGAACCCACTTTCATCGAGTTGATTCTGAGTCATAGCAATCCCATATAAGGTTTCCAAGGCTGTGAATTTCTACAAGTAACCTTGAGTTTCTCTGTGAGGAATGACTGGTATGTTTGAACGCATGATGCTTATCCAACAATACACCAAACCACCATCAAATCAGCCACAGCTCAAGAAAATCTATTACTTGTTAAAGATTACATTATGTGTTCTGGAGAGGCTGAAGCTCTAGCTTGCAATTCCTGGGAATGTGATCTTGTTTGGAAACAGGATTTTTGGAGATGTCATCAGCTCACATGAGATCTTACTAGAGGAGTTTGGGCCCTAATCTAATGAAAGTTATGTCCTTAGGAAAGAGGAGAAGAGACACAGAGAGACACACTTTGTGAAGACAGTCATGTAAAAATGGAGGTGGAGACTGGAGTCATTTTGTACCGGCAAGCCAAGGATTGCCAGCAGCTATCAGAAGCCAGGTGAGGTAAGGCCATGCTCTATTGACAACCTGTTTATTACCTCCTGAACTGTTAGATAATCAATGTGTGCTGTTGAAAGCCACCCAATCTGGGGTCGTTTGGTACATCATCCTCAGGAAACGAATACATTATTCTTCCCTCAACTGCCTCATTCTCTTTCATAAGGATGTTGAGATTTTAACTAGCCACATGATGGTATTGAAAAGTATGACCACAATTATAGGTGACTCACACCAACACGCAACTAATCCCCCAGGGGAATCAGATTGTGTCATTCCATTTTAGGACTCAATTTTCACTTCCTTAATGGAGGAAGTTCGAGTAAAGAATCTGACAGATACTTTTCAGGGTCGATATTCTGAAATATGCCTTAAATGATAAACCATTACTGAGCCTGCTGAGTTAATTCTGACTCAACACAACCTGATAGGGCATAAAACAACTGCCAAGTCTTCATGACTTCCAATCTTTATTGCCACATCTTTTTATCCCCCAGAATAGCTGGTGGATTTGAACTACTTACCTCCTGGTTAGCAGCAGAACATGTATCCATTGTGCCACCAGAGCTCACAAAATACTAAAACCAAAACCAAATGCGCCACCATAAGGCGATTCTAATTCATAGTGCCCCTATATAGAGCCTCCAAGACTGCAAGTCATTGTGGGAGTACATAACCTCTTACTTCTCCATCAGAGTGGCTGTTGGGGTTAACCTACAATGCCTTTAGGTAATAGAAGAGAAGGATTATCTACCCTGATGCTAGGACCATGGCAGCTAATAGCCAACATTACTTGAGCATCTACTACACATCAGACTCCTGAAGAAGCTTATAAACAGCCCAGATGATTTTTGGGTCATCCTTCCTTCAAGGTAGAATATAGTGGAGAGCATAATTCCTTTGGCATAATATTCCCCACAAAGTTCCTAGGTCAGTGTAGAAAATATTGAGATTTCTCCAGTGATTAATGACCTGAAATCTGTGTTAGAAAATAGCTTCTGTTTCTACCATCATCAGACTTTGCCATCTCCCTCCAAATTCATTGAGTTTGAACAGAATCAGAAGATTCCTGGACTACCATGTTCAGGAAGATGATTTTTGCTAGATTTACAGTGCTCTAAATAAGGCAAGCCCCCATGAAGTTCTAGCATAAATCCATTTGGATATATCCATGGAGCCCACTCTTTAGCCCTAAAATTATGCTGGAACTTTCTTGAGGCCACTGTAATTGAGACGAAAATTAATACAGAACCGGAGATGGTTAACTTCTTACACTTGGTCACAGACATTGACCGAACTAGTGATATTACTGCTGTGGTAAAGTAGAAAAAAAATATTTCAGCTAAATTGGAAGATATGGATTCTAGTACTGGCTACTATCAGCTAGCAAGGAAATATCTGTGTTTATTGTAAAAAAGACATTATAGATATGTGGGCCCTAGTTCTTCTCCTATTAAATGAGAGGTTCCCTCAAGTTCTAACACACTGTGGTTATCAAACCATGCTTTTCCTGTTCTTCTCCATGTGTCACACATATTTCTAGACTCTTGGGAATGCTCTGTTTCCAATTATAAATGGATTTTAATATTCATTTAGAAGATATAGACTTTTTAATTAATCAAAATGTTCAATGTACTATTTTGACATTTACAAAGATGGACATAATTTTAAACTCGTTTATTTTGTGTTTGACTGTTCTATAAAGCATTCCAAAAACATAATCATGTGGGAAATGAAAGATACAAGCATGCATTAATGAGCAACATATCAAGGAGTCTGGAGACTCTTCAATTAATCTGTTTTCCAGACTGTTCTCTCAAGTTTCATCCTATTAAAAACCTGCCATCTTTCTTCCGACACAGCAACTTTTTCACACTTCACTAAGAAACCACCAAAGCACTCCGCTTTGGCTAAGAGAGAACAATTCATATTATTTACATAAACCTTCCACACAAGTGCATACTGAGTGATAAGGCTGGCCTGAATCTTATGATGGTATAAAATATGTCAAAAGTTACCTTTTTGTGGGTCCCTGTATTAAGCTGCTTATCAAATAATAGAGACAATTTTACACATTGCCACAAGGACATCCTGTCAGCATGGGACAGGAAAGGTAGTCAGGTGTGTTAATCTGGGTAGACGAGAGAAACAAATTCATAAACACACATATGTATATAAGGGAGAGGTTTATATACAAGAGGAATTGAAGATTGAGAAAACATCCCAGTCCAGTCCTGTCCAAGGCCATAAATCTGATATTAATCCGTAAGTCTGATATTAGCCCAAATGTCCGATATCAATCTATAAAGTCCTCTTCAGACTCCTGAAACACATGCAATGAAGCCAAAGGCAGGATGATCACAAGCCAGTGGATAGAAAGTCTTTGGGTCCAGTGGCGTTGTAAGTATCTCAGTGCTGGCAGGGTCTCTCTGTGGCTTCTCCTGCTTCTGAGGTCTGGTTGCGTCCATGTGGCTTGTCTTCTGCAATGTCTCCCAGAGAGTGGCAGAGAGAGAGAGGTGTCTTCTACCTCCAAGGAGGTAGTACCAGATTTCCCAGAATTCTCAGGAGAAGGCCATGCCCACACAGAAGTTGCATTGGTTATCTCCAGATTGACAGCCTAAACTCCACCCTTACACTCTTAATCCTTCAATTGACACCAGATTAGGTGACTCCCACATCAGGTATTTGCAAAAACCACAGCTCAGACTTGGCGATAGTCTCAATTTCAACTATCATTCCCATCATTCCTACACATTATCAACTCATCCTTAATATCTCAGTTGAATACTTCTCACAACACTAACTTGTAACAACATGTGTCTTCCACTCAAAAATGAAATAAAGATCTTCGGTGTATCATTTTGGAGGATCTTTCCATCCCTGGAAGAGTATTCAAGTGTGATCCATGACTGGGGAGAGACCAATCTTATGATTAGCAAAGGAAAACCATTCTCAGTGGGCAATGGATGATGCAAAAATCATCTTTACTTTTCCAACCTACTCATTTTTCCATGACGATAGAGCCACTTGAGTGGGCACAGGAATTTCTCCTTCTTAGTGGACTGCCTCTATCTTGTCTTTTCTGTCCAACCCCTTCTTCCCTGGCTCTGGGCCCAGGATGGTCAAAGTCAGATAAATGAGTGTCCAGTATTCTCATGGAAGATCTGGCTCCTTATCATGTAGAATCTCACAGTGCCCTCAGGAAGTCAGGTTAGGACTTTCAGGGTAAAACCATGTCAACTACCACCTTCCCATGGCTGACTGCATGCTGGAACTCTTATTCCACATTCTGACTCAAAAAAGCTTATAGGACAGAGTAGAACTGCTCTTGTGGGTTTTTGAGATGGTAAATCTTTATGGGAAGAGAATGCCTCATCTTTCTGCTGAGGAGCAATTGGCCATTTCAAACTACTGACCTTTTGCATTGCGGCCTACTCATAACTCACTACAACACCACGCATTGACATATACATTTACTCGTCACAGCAACCCTGTCAGGTAGGTACACCAACCATCTACCTCATTAAGCAAATTAAACAAGCAAACAAACAGCTAGTAAACACGGTGGGGCCACAATTCAAACATAGTCCTTGCTCTAAACTACATTGTACTCTGACTTTTCAGACTCAGATAGGAACATTGCAAGACAAACTTCTCTCCTGCTAACAGTAACTGATATTAAGGTGAATTTGTGGCCAGGAGCCTTGGTGGTGTAGGGCTGCAATCTGCACGGCCAGCAGTTTGTAACCACCAACTGCTTCTCAGGAGGGAGAAAAACTGGGCTGCCTGCACCTGTAACCTGTTACAGTCTTGGAAACCCACAGGGGTTGATATGAGTCAGCGTTGATATGAGTCAGCATTGGCTCGGTGGTGGTGCTTTTGTTTTGCTTTGTCCTTAAAAGAGAGAGGTTAAGAGACTGACCATTAATCCAAAAGGTCAATGGTGCAAACCCATAAAGTGCTACAGACAAAAGCTGTGGGAATCTGCTTCTTAAAGACTATAGCCTCAGAAACCCTATGGGGCATTTCTACTGTACCCAGTCCTATAGGGCTACTGGGAGTTGGAATTGACCCAAAGGACCACTTTGGGTTGTTTGTTTTTAAATGCTTAAAGCAAAAATCCTTCCTGCCAAGCATGGAGAAGAAAAGGTGGTCAATAGAACAGCTAATCTTAGCCTAATCGAATCTTATCAGGATTTTAATTTTGCAAAAACCTGTCAATTCTGAGGCGTTCTCTTCATGCCTTCCTTGCTTAGCTCCTCACAGTTGCAAGGGATCTTTGAGAGAGATAGTGGACATCAGCTTTGACTTTAACGAGGGGGCTTCCAGGTGTTTCCAAGTATATAGATAGATGATAGATGATGATGATAGATGATAGACGATAGATAGATGATAGATGATAGATAGATAGATAGATAGATAGATAATGAAACACCAAGCAGAATTTGAGTTTCTTCAGTGATCATCCTTACCAGTGAGGTAGCTTCAAAAAGTTCATGGGAAAATGAAATTCAAAGAACATGGAATTTCCCCATCGACTTGTTGAAGCCCCTTAAGGTTGAAGGGGCAGTGAGATATAAAACATTTTTTTTCAGGATAAAAACATCAATGCCTTAACTTCAATCATTTGGGGTGGGGTGTGCAGGAAACAACCCTGAAAACAACCTAACGTTTATACTAGTAGAGACTTGAAACAAGAGACTAGAGTAATTCCATGCAGGGTAAAGGGAACAAAGGTCTTGTGATTAAGTTGAAAGTATCAAAACAGCCAACAAGGTCAGCAGTGGACAACGGGGAAAATGTAACATCTGAGTAGGAATTGTCCCCTGGTGTGTGCGTGGATTTCTGGCACAGTGAAAATCTAGCGAAGAGGAAATTTGAAGCTTCAGAACAGACAGAACCAACAGAATATTGCTTCTGCCAGCTCCCTGTATTAGGCAGAAAAAGATTTAATAATGCAGTAAGCAGTGTTTCCCCGCCTTTAAATGACATTTTAAATCAGATTTTACTGGAAGCTTAATTCTCCCCCATAGAAGCCCTTAATGCAGAGAATACGAAAAAGAAATCGCTAGAAAAACCTGTACCATATTCTTTATTAAGAAAAAATGAAAAAAGGGAAGAAAGAAATACTTCAGGGATAAAAAAGTGATATACCAAAGAATGCCTAACCCATGTCTATTTAATGCGTATACTTCATTTGATTCTTTTTACAAAGAATGTGTTTCTATTGATTAAAATAATAATAAGGAATTGCTTGGTATGAAGAAATTTCCCTTGGGGACTCAAATCCCCTAATGTGCATCTCCAGTCAGTCAGTACCAGATCTGTGCCAGCCAAAATGTTCGACCTGAAGCAATCTATGAACACTGTCCACCACAAGTCACTTTCTTTGTTGATGTTACGAAATAAGGGCCCTCTTGCCCCTTAGAAAGGCTAGCAGCAAATGACTTGATGTGCTTAAAAGAGTTTTGAATAGAGCATTGTGCAAAGCATACCTGGATGCTCAAGGTGCCTTGATCATCAGAGCCAGAACTGGTGTACACCATGAAGCTCAGTGTGTTCTCTAGCCCAAGAGGATTTCTGAACCATGGTGATGAAACAGGTTTCTATAAAACTTACAGCCCTTTTCAGGGTCTGGAGACTTAGAATCAAGTCACTCATTGGCAAGAGCAGCAACATGGTACTACCTTCTTCTGTCCAGTTTCTCAAGCCCTGTAATCAGTCTTCAGCATAATGATCCAATGCCTCCAGGGAACACTGGTCTACTGCATCCACATGCCACAGGTTCACATGCCATTCCTGCCACCTCCCCACTTCCCCACCTCCCAGTTCCAACTCTACTACTCTTGGCAGAGTATCTTGCTTCTAGCTGTTGATTTTAAAGCCAGTATCTCTCTCGGGGGACATCAGTATCAAGGCTAATCAATATGGCAATCCTGCTTCAGTGGCGTAGACATTCAATAGGTGTCCTCTTTAGTATCTCAATGAGCCTTGGTGGTGTAATGGTTAAGAGTTGGGCCACTCATGAAAGAGCAAAAAATCATATCAGTATGTGCTCACCTCCATGATACGATCGCTGAAGAAAATGGGTGCATAAGCAAATGTGGTGAAGAAAGCTGATGGTGCCCGGCTATCAAAAGGTACAGTGTCTGGGGTCTTAAAGGCTTGAAGTAAACAAGCGGCCATCTAGCTCAGAAGCAACAAATCCCACATGGAAGAAGCACATCAGCCTTTGTGATCACGAGGTGTCTAAGGGATCAGGTATCAGGTATCATCAGAACAAAATATCTTACCATAGTGAATGATGGGGGAGTGTGGAGTGGAGGTTCAAATCCCATTTGTAGGCCACTGGAGATCCCCTTGCAGAAGGGTCTCAGGGAGGAGACGAATCAGTCAGGGTGCGATGTAGCAACGATGAAAAATACAACTTTCCTCTAGTTCCTAAATGCTTCCTCCCCTCCCCACTATCATGATCCAAATTCTACCTTGCAAGTCTGGCTGGACCAGAGGATGTACACTGGTACAGAAAGGAACTGGAAACACAGGGAATCCAGGGCGGATGATCCCTTCAGGACCAGTGGTGTGAGTGGTGATACTGG
>NW_022103917.1:1336843-1360849 GCF_000313985.2 Echinops telfairi | reverse complement strand
TGAGAATGATGTACAAATGCGCTTTGCACAATTGATGTGTGTATGGATTGCGATAACAGTTGTATGAGCCCCTAATAAAATGTTTTTAAAAAAAGTAAATATCAGTCATAAAAACCCTACTGTTAGTTCTTCTTCCTCCATCATCTCTCTCTCTGCCTCATGTGCATTCTTTGTCCTGTTTACCACCTCTGAGGGACCAGAAACCTTTGTAGCTGGCGGTTCCCAGGGGCTCTTCCTTAACTCAAGAGCATAAGCCCAGGTAGGAGTCTCTGGGTGGTACAAAGACTCCAATGTTAACCAAAGCTGCGCAGTTTTGAGTTTGCCCATTACCCGTGAGAATTGAACTCACAGCAACTGGCTCACCTTACCAGAGAGGTTCTGAATCGGAGAATGTCTCCAGCACTTTGAGTCCTGACAGTGCAGTGGTTAAGCACTTGGCTGCCAGCAGGAGAGACTTAGACAAATTGCTTCTGTCAAACTTACAACCTAGAAAACCTAACAGAGACGTCTACTCTGTCTTAGCATATCATTCAGAGTCAAAAGTGTCTGCACAGCACCCACCAATGATAGTAGAGATAACCACAAAGTGGCATTTGGGATGTGGAGTTGCTCCTTCTCTTTCAGGAATCTCACAAGGAAAAGACATTCTGCGCTATGCTGATTGGGATATTCCTAGATTTTTGCCCTAATGTGTTGTTGTTGTTATTGTTGGGTGCCATCCAGTTGGCTCTGACCCATAGTAACTTTATGCACAACCCAACAAAGCCCTGGATGGCCCTGTGCCATCCTCACAATGGTTCCTCCACCCCAGTCCACTGTTACAGATACTGTGGGAATCCATCTCCGCTTCTTATTCATTGCCGCCACTCCACTTTACCAATCATGATGTCCCTCTCCAGGGACTGGTCCCTCCTGACATTATGTCCAAGGTATGTAAGACGAAATCTTGCTGTGGTTGTGTCTAAGGTGCCCTCTGGCCTTACTTCTTCCAAGACATACTGGTTTGTTCTTTTAGCGTTCCATGGTACTCTCAATAGTCTTCTCTAGAACCAGAATTCATATGTGTAGAATCTTCTATGGTTTCCCTTATTCAATGTCCAATGTTCACATGTATATAATGCAATGGAGAATATCATGGTTTGGGTCAGGTGCATCTGAGTCCTTAGAGCAGCGGTTCTCAACCTGTGAGTCATGACCCCTTTGGGGGTCGAACAACCCTTTCACAAGTGCCACCCAATTTATAACAGTAGCAAAATTATAGCTAAGAAGTTGTAATGAAAATAATTTTATGTTGTGGGGGTCACCACAATATGAAGAACTGTATTCAAGGGTCGCAGCATTAGGAAGGTTGAGAACCACTGCCTTAAAGTAACATCCTCAGTCTTCAATACTCTAAAGAGGTTTTGTGTATCAGCTTTCTCTAATATAATACATCTTTTGATCTCTTGACTGCTACTTCCATGAGCACTGATTGTGGATCCAAGCAAGACAAAATCTTGAAAACTTTAACTTTTTCCCCATTGATCATGATGCTACCAGTTGGTCCAGTTGTGAGGATTCGGGTCTGCCTGACACTGGGTTGTAATCCATACTTAAGGAGATCCACAAATGTTCATGGAGCAATGGAATTGAAAGATGCTATTTTTCCAAGAACTTTTGAAGCCTCCTCATACAATTCAGTTATTCTCAAGCCACTTGTGCCTCCTAACAGACTTTCTTTTGTAATCACCTTTTGGTAAAGCCTGGACTCTCAGGGTTCGGAATCACCCTCGCAGGAGTCCTTGATCGCTTTCCCCTGTACTACGATCATCAGCAGGTATCATCGGCGGGAATTCTTTCCTGAGCTGCTTTTCTCACTTCTCGCAAAACTCTCTCTTCCTGGCAAGCTTTGCCCTGAGCAGCTGAGATTGACTGCTGCCTGGACCCAGCCTAGCATAAGACACTGATCTCTGCCATCTTTTATATCAGTCCTTTGGTGTGGTGATGATGGCACAACTTTTTATAATATATTGAAACCTTAGATTGGTATGGTATGTGAATTATGTTAATAAAACTTAACATTTTTAAAAGAAAACAAATTATGCGTATAAAAAAATACCCATTTATAAACTATCGAGGGCTCATGAGGGAGGGGGGAGCGGGGAGGGAGGGGAAAAATGAGGACCTAATGTCGGGGGTTTAAGTGGAGAGAAAATGTTTTGAGAAATGATGTACAAATGTGCTTTACACAATTGATGTGTGTATGGATTGGGATAACAGTTGTATGAGCCCCTAATAAAATGTTCAAAAAAAAAAAGAAAGAAACATTCATACTTGCAATGATGTTACAAAACAAAAAGTTACTCCATCGTCAGGTACTGTTCTAGGTACTGCGGAAGCAGCAGTGAATCATCAGAGAATGGCCCTGTTCTAATGGGGCATCTCTTCTGGCACCAGGAGGCAGGTAGTGAGTGATGAAACCACACCCAACTCCCTGCCATCTAGTGGATGCTGACTCTCAGGGAAGCTGTAGAACAAGTTAGAACTGCCCCCCTGGGTTTCCGAGATTAACTCTTTATGGGAGTAGAAAGTCTTGTCTTTCTCCCTCAGAGGAACTTGTGGCTTAAATTGCTGACCTTGTGGTTAGCAGCCCAGGAGGGGCCCTCCATACCACCAGAGTAAAGTGCGGATGACTTTTTACAACATTGGAGAATAATGAGCTGAAATTTGCAAGTGGCACTGCACTGGCTGCATCCTCCCCATCCTCCTCAGCAAAGTTTTTTTTGGTTTGTTTTTTATACTCCAGCCACAGAGCTGGGGACATATCCTGAAGTGGCTAAAACCCAGCGATTCTAGCACTGAAAAGCATTAGGGAAGTCGTAACCTTTGCCAGATGACATTGAGCATCTATCTGTTCTCTGCTACTCAAATTTTCATTTCGTAGCTCTCGGTCTTTCAGCTCCCCAAAGGGCATGCCGGCGCGTTCCCTGTGGCCCATGCTTCACTTTCACAACCTTCGACTTTACCCTGGGTGGCCTGGCCTTAGGACACACACTTTGTCTTGGTCGCTCCTTCTCTTGTTTCTCTGCAAAGGTCATTTCCAGCCCTGGCCATTGAAAATTCAAGTGAAAATAATGGGAGGGGGAGGGATTTAGAAGGTTCTTCTTTTAAAAAAAAACCAAAACATTTTATTGGGGGCTCGTACAACTCCTCTCACAATCCATCCATCCATCCATTGTATGTCAAGCACATTTGTACATTTGTTTCCCTCATCATTCCCAAAACGTTTGTTTTCTACTTCAGCCCTTGGCATCAGCTCCTCATTTTGTTCCCCTCTCTCCCCACTTCCCCCTCCCTGATGAACCCTTGATGATTTATAAATTATTATTATTTTGTCATTTATTATATTGTCCGATGTCTCTCTTCACCCTCTTTTCTAATGTCCATCCCCCATGGAGAAATTTATATGTAGATCCTTATAATCTCTTCCCCCTTTCTACCCAACCTTCCTTCCACCCTCGCAGTATCGCCACTTTCACCACTGGTCCTGGAGGGATCATCTGTCCTGGATTCCCTGTGTTTCCAGATCCTATCTGTACCAGTGTACATCCTCTGGTCCAGCAGAATTTGTAAGGTAGAATTGGGATCATGATAGTGGGGGGGGGGAGCATTTAGTTTCCCAGTCTGGGTTGACATCCCCATCACTTACCCATAAGTACCTTAAATATCTTAAGTCTAACATCTGTGCTGCACACTTACTTACTTTTACAAATCCTGGTTTTCATATGCAACAATGTCTTTCCCATTAGCTTCTTTTGCTCCTTGAATACTTTTCACAACCCACCTCTGCTCTCTGCAGTTGGTTGGTTGATTGTTTTAGAGCCCGAAGCATTTGGTTTGTTTCCTTGACTCCTAATGATAAAATGCTCTCTTTTCTTCCAACGTGTATATAGTTTTCTAGGGCAGTCTAGGCTTTGTGGGCCAACATTTTATGTAGAAAATGACTAAAAAGAAAAACCGTGTCATTTCTAAATTGATAGTGCCCACCACAAATGCTGATGCTACAGATAAGGGAATGGTCTGATATTTTGGACACTTATTGGTTCTCTTACCACTAAGTACTGCACATGGTGCCTTTGTCCCAGGTGTGTTACTTTTCCAGCATAAAAGACAATCCCTCTCTAAGAGGTAGGGGGCAATAATGACAAACCATCGACCTTGATATATTCTTGAATTTTTAGTTTAAAAAAAAAAGTCTCACTCTTGGTCACAAATCCTCTAGAATAGACTAGATTTCTCAAATTGTATCATCCATCATAGGATCATCTAGGATGCCGGTCAGGTATGCAAATTAGGATTCCACTTCATTTGCTGAATAAGAAGAGGGTGACAGGAAACCTTAAAAAGCCCACTGCCATCGAGTGGATTCTGACTCACAGAGACCCTATAGGACAGAATAGAACTGCCCCTGTGGGTTTCCAAGACTATTTATGGGAGTAGAGAACCTCATGTTTCAAATTCCGCTGAAAAGTACAATACATTTCCAGACCCAGTTGGGCTACTGTATAGTCTAAGTAAATTTGCTTAGTCATCAAGCCTTTTACAATAGGGCTAAGATCTGCTTCCCTAGCCTCGCCTCTTCCATTGCCAGTATAAGAACACATCCATTCTTCCATCCCTTCAGCCACCCATTATTTAACAAAACTGTGTTGTGTGTGATGATGAGCATTTCCAGGCCCTGGTGATATAAAAGGAGCATGAAAACCTAGATCTGGTTCCTACTTTCCCCTCGCCTCTGTGCTTCCTTACCCACTTGGGAAACCACGGCACTCTATCACGGGCCTTCTCAATCGCTTTCATTTTGCTGAGTGATCAACTGGCAAGGTCTGTTACCAGCTCTATGCTGACACACATCAGCTGGGTAGCTCCAGTTCACTTTTGTTTCTCTCCTACCAGACACAGTCATTTGAATCAGTCCCAGGCCCCTTAAACTATTGACTGGCCAAACTACCTTCTTTCTCTCTTACTTGTTCTTTTTCCAGTGCCACTTTATCTCGGTCAGATGGCTGGCCAGCATCCTTCACTCTGTCTTTTTCCCACTCTCCCATAATTATGTCCTTCCAAGTGATTCTACGACTGAAGTCATTTTCAAATTATTGCTTTCTGGACTGATACTTGTTTCGTATTAGGCCACCACCACCTCCACCTGAAATTAAAGGAACCTAACCCCCTGTTGATTTTTTTTTAATTATTATCTTCAGTGACAAAAGAAATCCATGTACCCTGTACCTACTTAAGTGATGCATGGGCTTATAGGTAAGTTAGTAGCCTCTCTCTAGCCTCGTTCTTATTCTTTCCCCTGATGTAACTTATGTTGATTATTTATGTAACTAGCTTCATAACTCACCTTCCTGCCAATCTCTGAAATTGTCTTCCTAGTTGCAGATTTGCCACCACATCCCATCCATTATGGACCTCGAAGTCTCAGAATGATCCTTCATACGTTGCAAAGAATCCGTATCACTTGCCCTGCTCCTCTGTAGGAAGGATCATGATGTGAACTGGATCACAGCTATTTCCTTCCAAATCTAGGAAACCTGTTGTTGCTAGGCACCACTGAATTGGGTCTCACCCAAAGTGACTCCACGCACCATAGAACCAAACACTGCCCCGTCCTCACAATTGTTCGTATGCTTGAGCCCATTGTTGAAGCCACGGTGTCAATTCATCTCTTTGAGGGCCTTCCACTAACTTTGCATCCACTGGCCTGTGGTTGTCCTGCATTCAGCATCATTGTGTGTGTTTCATGAGTCTGAAGAGGACTTCATAGATCCGTGAATTTTTTCTCTAGTCTACCCAGACTAACACACATCTCTTCTTCCAAATTCTGCCTGAAGCACGAGCATGTCTCTGTTAATGTACTGCTGCAACCATTGTTGGAGGACCTTCAGCAAAATTTTACTTGCATGTGATGTCAATTATTTTGTTCTATAATTTGAGAATTCTGTTGAGACCCCTTTCTTGGAATGGTCACAAATATGGATCTCTTCCAGTCAACTAGCCATATAGCTGTCTTCCAAGTTTCCTGCCATAGACAAGAAAGTGCTTCCAGTGCTTCAGCAGCTTGTTGACACATTTCTATTGATATTCCATCAATTTCTGAAGCCTTGTATTTGCTAATCCATTCAATGAAGTTTGAACTTCTTCCTTAAGCAAGATTGGTTCTTGTTCATATGCTACCTCCTGAAATGGTGGATAGTCCTTTTTGGTACAGCAACTGTGTATTTGTTCCATTGTCTCTTGAGACATCCTGCCTCATGTCATATTTTGCCCATAGAACTTTCCAAGGTAGCAAATGGAAGCTTGCATTTGTTCTTCAGTTATAGATATGCTGAGTACATTTTCTTCCCTCTTGATTAGCTAACTCGGAGGTTCTCAACCTGTGGGTCGTAACCCCTTTGGGCATCGAACGGCCCTTTCACAGGGGTTGCCTGATTCATAACCGTAGCAAAGTTACAGTTATTAAGTAGCAACGAAACTAATTTTATAGTTGTGGGATTAGCACACATGAGGAACTGTATGAAAGGGTCGCAACATTAGGAAGGTTGAGAACCACTGCCAGAGATTCATTTGCAGATTTCTGCATCTGTTTATTGAGTCACGCCCCATCTGCAAATGAAGATCCTGAAGTCTCCACTCCCACAGGATTTTCTGGACTCCTGTCACCATAGTCAACTATATTCTGTGAAAGCAACTCCTGATCACATTTTGAGTGCCTTCAGATGCCAGGGGCCCATTTTTTGGCACTGTCTCCAACCATGTTCTGCTTTCCTTCCTTTGCTTTCCTTATCTATGTTTCTACCTATGCTTAATATTTCCAGGGTTCCTTCCTCTGAAATGGGAAGGACGAGCCATCTGCATGGTCTGTTCTTAGTTCGAAACCTGTTCAATTTGAGTGACCCTGCTAACGTTTGAAATGTCAGTGACGCTGCTACCAACATCACAGCAACACTCCTTCGTTTGAGCTTCTCAGCAACTATGGGTGCTAAGGAACATTTTGATTACCATTTGATAAATTAGAAACTGGGGGCACATAGAGATAGATTACTTTATTTAAGGTCATCAATCCAATACATGAAAGCACCATGATTCGAACCCACTCCTACCTGTATCTCAAGGCTATATACCTAGCCATACTGTTTGACACTGAAAATTATTTTTTTAATTCTAGGAAACAATTTCATACCAGAGGGTTAAGATTGAACAGAAACCTGTCCAAGATCTGTGCTCTGGCCATGACACCAATACTATAGTAGATCCTGAGATGTAACACAGTAGATTTTTCTTCCAGAGCCATCCAATATGACAAATCATCTGCTTCGCTTATAGGCTCAGCCCACCCTACTGCTGGTGGCTTTCTATTCTTGCTTTTTTTGTTTTTAGACATTTGGATTTTAACTAATATCTCATCTTTTATCTGACAGTTCTGGCTGAGATAATGCCAATAGCAACATAATTTCCTCTCTCCCACCATCCCTTTGTTACATCTACTATATTTTTCCACGCTCACATATGCATTAACTTCTTAAATATTAAAGTTTATCTAAAGGTTCTGATTTAAGACAAGTGCCGAACTCTTACAATTCTTATAAAGTAGGGATGCTCTGTAGCAAACACATGCATATAAGATTATTATATCTGTGGACCAGATGTTCAAAGATTCAAACTGAGTATGTATCCAATAATGCAAGGCTCTAAAAACCAGAGTTAAAATAGAATAATAGTATAGCTCTACAACAAATTATAGGCTATAGGGCACTGCATGTGCACACATATAATGTTAAGTTCGACAATACAGAGAGATGTGATGACTTCAATAAACAATTGTGCTCATGCTAAGTAAAGGTACTATGGATGATTCATAAAGCATTAAGGAACAGATAACTCTAACATAAGGCGGAGAAAGGTGTGAAAAAGGAAAAATGCACACTTTAAGTAGGGATTCAAACGAAGGAAGCACAGCTTCTCAGCATTGAAATCAGGAAAGGATTTATGAAATCAGGAAAGACTTGAACCAATCTCAGAAGGATGCACAGGGACTTAAAGACATCGAAGAGAATCATTCCTAGTAGAATCACTTGATTAAATACACAGAGATAGGGATGTTTGGGGTACCTTTAGGGAGTGGTGAGTAATAGTTTGCCTTGAACAAAGAATATTACAGGAAAGAAATGGAAGAAAGCCTACACAGGAAGAATCACAGACAGCCTTAAAATCTATACCCAAGAGTTTAAACTTTAATTTGTATGTAGTGGAAAACTGTCGGAAAATTTAGAATCGGAAGATGTGGTTAAAGCTTCATTAGGAAAACAAATCTGGAATGGAAAGTGAATTAGAGTGAGGTAAACAGAAGACAATTATAGAAATCAAATTTACTCATGTAAGATCACTTGGATCTTTGCAATGACCATTAACTGGTCTTCCTGACTCTTTTCTGATGCCCAACTAATGCTTTCCAAATTCTTAGCAGATGCTACCATACTCATGCCTAAAGTTCTTGCAAGGAAATTTGTGACATAGCCCTTAGGCCCCAACTATCCTATCTCACTGTCACTACTAGACATCAGTCACATTGATCTTTTAGTTCTTTAGATAGTTTTCTCTACCTCAGGACCTTTGCACATACTACTTCCTTTATCTATCATGCTCTTGACCCATTCCCTACATGTTATGCCACTGTTCTTCCTTAAAACTCATGTGACCCATCCCTAAAATAGGAACTCCTCTAGGACAGTCCACCCACTTCATTTTTTTTATTACTCATAGTACTTATAACAACTTATTTTTTGTTTATGCCTTCCTTGTTCTTGTTCCATCCCTCCCAACCAGAACTTTAACCACAGTGAGGGCAAAGCCAGGTATGTCTTATTTGATGTGAATCAGTGTTCAAGAAGTGCTGAATGCTCTGCAGCTGCATGGCCGGCACCATGGCAGTTTCTAAAGAAGTAGCACTGAATAAGATAGTATCCTTGGCATCGGGTAGTGAATAGTCTAGAAATGGAAAACAGATGTTATCAGAAAAAAAGGGGGAAAGAAGGGAGTCAGGGAAACAGAGTCCTGAGGAGACTCTTCTATATCCTTAAGTAAAAAGTGGTGATGGTCTGTGAGATATGTAAGTAGAGAAATGCCCAGCACTTTGGGGGATGAAGTCAGGGGTAAGAGCTAGCCTATCTACCTGTATTTTAGCTGAAATGGAATGATAACTGTGTAAAAAGAAAGAGATAGAACATGGAAGAGCATTTCAGAAGCAGAAATATCAAGTATGGTAAGGATTGGTGCCAGGTTTCAAAGGAAGAGAGAGAAGTTGAATAAAATAAGCTTTTAAGTCTCAGCGAAGGCAGGAGGACTCAGAATGTACATTGCAGCACTCTACTCAATAGCCGAAAGTTGGAAACAATCTGAACACCCATCTACTGATGAATGGAGAAACAACATGTGGTCTGTACAACACAGTGGAATTGTATCCAGCCAATGAAGCACTGATACTTATTCAGCGTGGGTGAAGCCTGAATACATTATTCAAAATGAGAGATGTCAGACTCACAAAAATTACATTTTGTATGATCTAATTTTATGAAATACCCAGAATAGGCAAATGCATAGAGGTAAAAGTGTACTAGTGGTCACCACGGGCAGGCAGGAGGGAGGCGGAGAGGGAGACTAATCTCACTGATACTGAGCTTCTGTTAAGGTTGATGCAAAACCCTGGAAACAGATGGTGCTGAGGGTTGTATAGCATAATGAATGTAATTAATGTCACTGAATCGCTCATGTAAGAAGTGTTAAAATGAGAAATGTTGTGATGTGTGTGTATTTACTACAAATCAAAATAAAAGTATGACATTAAAAACAAAGCCAAAAACAGAGAAGCCAGGATAAAGTGAGAAATATATGGAATAAAGAAAAAAGCAATAAACCCATTCCTAAGGTTTGTATCACTCTTCTTTAAATAAGACCCTTGTTTTTTATAAAGTGTACAGGTAGTACAGTTTAGTATGTATTTTGAAAATGGAAATTTTTGAAGTCTTAATTTGAGAACAGCAAAGCATCAAATAAGTAGTTTGATCAAAGGTATAATAAGGATAAACAGGGTCACAAACAACCAACACAAAACTAAGTCAGAAGTTGCAGTCTCAGCCCACCCAATATTTGAATGTCTTCCTTGGCAATTACATCTTACCATGCGAATAGTTGGGTGAAAATCTGTGAAAATGAGAGATTCAGTACAAAGCAAAATAGACTTTAAGAAAGCCTAAATTAAAGAACATCATTTGACCCTTAAAAGAAAGATGGGCAATTTTGGTTAGATTTGGCCATAGGAAACATTCAGTGATATTTTTGGAAAAAAAAACAAACAAAACAGTTCACAGGTTGAGTATTGTAGTAGTTGAAGAATTTGGTGTGAGCTTGAAGATATAAAACTGTATGGACAAAGGCTAGCCTGTCAATGAGGTCACAGCTTGATGATGTCTCCTTATGGACATGACCTTCACATAAGGCATGTCCTGGGAACCTCCCCCCTCTCTCTGCCTTCACCTTCCTGTTGAGCCAAGCTGAGATCTGCAAGAGCCCTGTGATCTGACCACTGCCATTGGATCCACACAACTCTTCATGCACTGGCCTGTGCTCTTCCTACATTCTGCAGCATTGCATGAGTCTGAAAGGGACTTATGGACCAGTATGGGATTTATGGACTTGAGTTGGACTGGGCTGTGAGGTTGTAGTGATGCACAGTTACTTCTTGATATAAAGCTCTTTCTTCTACATATGAGTGTCACTAGATTTGTTTCTTTAGTCGACCCAGCCAAACACAAGTAGGGTAATAAAAGATAAGGTAGACTTACAGACACAAAATTAAATTTTCAAGTATGATGTTAAGAGAAATATAAACCAATATGCACTTATGATGGGTAGACTGGCTTGGGGGTTCTGGAAACATCTGTGTGAGCCAACTTTACAGCCTTTCTACATTCCTACTGGTCATGATTTATGTCCATGCATGGTGCTCATGTACACATGCCTAATTTTCTAGGACCACTTGCAAAATATTGGTCTCAGAATATGGTACACTTACTGGCTGCCCAGAACTTAATTAAAATTCCCAGCTGACTAAGCTGACTTGAAATGGTGCCATAACTAAACTTACTAAAGCTCTTCTGCAGAGAAATGACATTAATTCTGAGTCCAGCCACTATCAATCTTATTTGAATGCTGCAAGCGCCATAATTCATATTGAAGCTGTCTCTGCACTTGCAAGTGTTTTCAGAACAAAATTTATGTTTAGGAAAATGAGCAATTCATTTGGAACAATCTTAACAGATAAAATGCATTTGTATTGAGGGGAAATTCTTTCCCAGAGTCATTGAGGCAAAAAAAAATGACTTACTAAAAGTAAACTTAACGTGGTTCAAACATATATCCATGGAAGTGTGTTTCATGTATATTAGGTACTGGTTAAATGTGTGTTGAGCTCAATGGCAGAAATATTACTACATATTTTTCACACATCTGGTTTGTTAAAAAACAAGTATGTGTAGGAAAAGGGTGAAATTAACTATGATAACTGATAAATTATAAAGACTCATCTACAAAGAAATTTGTGAGTGAATTAAGATGCCTTCTGGTGCCATCTACTGCTTATTTCTTGTGATACAAAGTGAGTCTAATTGGTAAACACTCATCCTTTTTTTACAATATGCACCTTTATACTAAAATGTGAATAGCACAAGTAATTAACTTTGCCTGTAAAGTCACTACTGAGTATGCATTCTAGGTAAGAAAATCTCTGTAGTTCTCTATGCACATAGAACTCTACCAACTTTTTTGGTTTAATTCAAATATACAATCAAGATGCATTGATAATTACTGGTGATTGCAATTCAAATGTTGAAAACAAAGAAGAAGATTCAGTAATTGGGAAATATGGCCTTGGCAATAGAAACAAACCCGGAGATCACATGATAGGATTTTTCAAGATCAGTGACTTCTTCACTACAGATACATTTTTCCCTTTTTCCAATAAAACAGCAATTATACACCTGGACCCCATAAGACGGAATACCCAACAGTCAAATTGTGTACATCTGTAGGAAGAGATGATGGAGAAGCCCTATATTTTCAACCAAAACAAGTGCCAGGAGCCAATTGTGGAACAGATCATCAATTCCTTACATCTAAGTTCAAGTTGAAGCTGAAGAAAATGTAAATGAGTCCAAGAGAGCCAAAGCATGACATGAGTATACCTCACCTGAATTTCAAGAACATGTCAGCAACAGATTTCATGCTCTAAACACTAATAACTGGAGACGTGATGAGTTGTGGGATGGCATTAAGACCGTCAATCATGAAGAATGCAAAAGGTCATTTAAAAGAAAGGAAAAAAAGGTAAGGCCAACGTGAGTGTACAAAGAGATTCAAAAAGGTGCTTGAATATTGAGTAGCTTAACAATATGGATGAAGTGATGAAGTAAAACAGCTTAATACAAAATGTCTAAGGGCAGCTAATGTGCAAACACCTAGAGTTAGAACACACAAAAGGAAGAACATGCACAGCATGATTCAAACAGAAAGAACTGAGGAAATATTCGCGCTTCTAATTGCCCTACTGAAGGATTCTATGGACAAGATATTGGGTGACACAGGTAGCAACAAAAGAAGACGAGTGGAATACACTGTACCAAATAGAATTGGCAGACATTCAACAATTTCAAAAGGAGAACTGATGCTATTGAAGGAAGAACTCCAAACTGCATTGAAGAATCTGAAAAGAAAAGCTGAAGGGATTGATTACACACCAATTTAAATATTTAACCAAGCTGATGAAACCCTGGATGCACTCGCTAGTCTATGCCAAAATATTTTACAAAGAGCTCCCTGGCCAAGCAACAAGAAGAGCTCCATGTTTGTGACCATTCCAAAGAAAGAAAACCCTACAGAATGCAGAAATCATTGAACAATATTAAAAATATCAGATGCAAATAATTTTTCTATAGGTTATTACAAAATAGCTACAGCAGTATATAAAAAGCTATATGCCAGAATCTCAAGTCCGATGCAGAGCAGGATGTGGAATGAATGATTTCCTTGCTGGCATCTGATGAATTGTGACTGGAAGCAGAGAATATCAGAAAGATATTTCCTTGTGTTTTAATGACTATGTTATTTTTGTTGTTAGGTGCCATTGAGTCAGTTCTGTTCCACAGCAACCTTGTATGCAAAACAGAAGAAAGCACTGCCTAGTGCTGTCACAGTTGATCCGATGCTGGAGTCCATTGTTACAGCACTGTTCCAATCCATCTCTTGAGGGCCTTTTTCTTTTTCACAGCTCCTCCACTAATCCAACCACGATGTCCTTCTCCAGGGACTGGTTTCTTCTGACAAAGTATATGGGATGAAGTCTCACGATCCTTGGCCATATTACAAGACAGATTTGTTTGTCCTTGTGGTAGTCTGTGGTACTTCAAATGGTCTTCCTCAGCACCACAATTCAAATGCATAGATTTTTTCTGCAGGATTCCTTATTCAATGTCCAACTTTCACATGCTTATGATGCAATAGAGAATACCATGGCGGAGGTCAGGCGCACCTTATTCTTCACAAATAACATCCTTGCTCTTCAATACTCGAAAGAGGTCTTGTGCAGCAGATTTACCCAACACAAAGTTTCGTTTGATCTAGAACCCTGCTTCCATGAGCATGGATTGTGGATGCAAGCAAGACAAAATCCTTGACAACCAGCACCTTTTCTCCATTGGTCATGATTTTGCCCATTGATTGGTTCAGTTGTGAAGATTCAGGTCTTCTTTACATTGAATTGCTTATTGAGCACACAAAGCTTTTTGCCTTCGTGCTTCATAACAGAGTATGGATATTCCAGGGTACTGTATTGTACTTATGGACCAAAAAAGATAGTTGTTTGAACAGAAAAAGGGGGTGCTGCATGGTTTAAAATCGGGAAAGTTGAGCCTCAGTTTTGTCGCCTTTCACCATAATTCAATCTGTATGGTGAGTAAAACATCTGTGAAGTTGGAATATATGAAGAATAAAGTGGCTTCAGGATTGGAAGAAGGCTCATTAACAACCTGTTATATGCAGATGACATTAACTTGCATGCTGCAAGTGAGGGCCCTTGAGGCTCTTTCTGATAAAGATCAAGGATTTCAGTCTTAATTATGGATTCCGACTCAAGGTAAACAAGACTCCTCACAATTGGACCAATAGGTAATATCATGCTAAGTGGAGGAAAGATTTAATTAGTCAAGGATTTCATCTTGCTTGTATCTACTACCACCAACAGTCCTGAAAGCTTCAGTCCAGAAATTAAGTGATATATTGCATTGGGAAAATCTGCTGCACAGAACCCTCCTTAGCATGTTACAACAGGGCGGGGAGGGAGGGAAAAAAAGAGACGCTCATACCAGGGGCTCAAGTGGAAATGAACTGTTTTGAGAATGATTATGGCAACAAATGTACAAATGTGTTTGACACAATGGATGGATGGATGGACTGTGATAAGAGTCATATGAGCCCCCAATAAAATGATTTTTTTAATGTTATAGACAAAAGATGTTGCTCTAAGAGCTAAGACATGCTTGACCCAAATCTGTGTATGAAGAGATATAGTCAAAAGCCTCCTTAAATGTGAAGATGACAAAAACTTTGTGCTTTGGGTATGTTGCCAGGAGAGAGCCATCCCAGGAAAAAGGCATCATACTTGGTAAAGTGGAAAGGCAGTGAAAAAAAGGAAGACCATCAATAAGATGGATTGACACAGTGGCTGCAACAATGGGCTAAAGTATCACAATTGTGAGGATGGTGCAGGACTGAGCAGTGCTTCATTCTGTTGTACTTAGGGTCCCAATGACTGGGGATGGATTTGAAGGTGTAAGCCTAGGCTTTAGAGATAAATTGTAAATGATAGAAATTTGTTCCATGCCCTCATGGAACTTACAGTAGATTAGGGAAGAGAGAGTGCTGTACATAGGGGGAGGTGGGTGTGTGTGGGGGGATTTTTGATCTCCTCAGGCTTTCTTATTGCCATGAGGCTGCGGTAAGACATGCCTTCACCCTCCATCCATCTTTACCTACTTGAACACCAACTGATCTTGCCAAGTCACTCTACTTCGATGCTGGGTTCAATCATGTACTATGTTAGCCACACAGCACTCACTGACAATATAATCATGGGGGTTCCGCGAGGAAGTGAATAGGTTACCAAAGGTCAGGATCAGTAAACAGTAAGTGAAGAGTCATTATTCCACTGCAACACCTCCTCTCTTCAGCCATAAGCAGGTGTTTCCCTCTGTTCCTTGGTCTCTCGAGCACATGGCCCCTGGCGTCTGTGTCCATGGAACAGGAAGCCGGTCTGCTGCTCTGTCTCACATTCCCATACTCTCAGCCCTTTTCCCCTTGCTCTGTCCCATAGCCTCTGTGCCACAGTCTCGGTGCTCTAGTCCCAGCCTCCTACACTTGAGACCAAATCTAGGGTATGTTCTTGATAGTCCTGGGCAGTGGTGTGATTCAGCTAATCCACAACAGTTTGGCAGAACTTATACCTAATTTTCTGTTAAACTCAGCAAACTGGTGGTTAGCATGGTACTTGTAATCAGGGTTCTCTTTAACGTGGGTGCTGAGTAGTCACCCACTGTGGAAATCACAAATTTATACCTCTTGCTCGTTTGTAATGGTCATCGGCACAGCAGTGTATTCCGAAGCACCTGTAGTGTTGTTTGTTCCCTTCATAGGTATAAAAAGTCAGACACAACTATGCTTGTAAAATGTATTCGTTTAATTAAACTCACTAGACTTTTGATGAAAATACTACATTTTTATTCCCTTGTATTTGTTATTTCAGTAAACAAATATATCAAGTAAAGGGGGAAAGCCCCAAACAACTAGAGGGCGACATGCTGTCACCTGTTTCAGCTTTGTGTTATTTCCCAAATTCCCATTGGATGTTAGGAATGGAGGATGCAATTCCTGAAAGTGCTCCGAGATCTAAAACGATTGTGAGAATCATTGCTGTAAGTGCGGCAGAAGGGGAAAGGGTTTTCTCAAAGATGAACATAAGATGTTCAGAGAAGAGAAGTTGCCTGTTTCTAATATAGGAAACAAAATGACTGTTGTCTAATGGACCTACCTTTCAAACAGGTGATTCTGCTCCTACAGTAAAAATGTGATTAAGGTTAAATCACACAGCTGCTGATGCTCAAATAACAGTGGAGACTATTGCAAGGGAGGACAATAATCAAGAAGTAATATAGAAATGTCTTAAATAACAATTTGTTTTTGTGAGATGTTCTTTAATATTTTAAAAGTATTTTAATATAATATAATTAATATAATATATAATAGAATAATAAATTATAGTTTTGTCTTTTAAATTTTCTTATTTAAGTAAGAACTGTTTGAAATAAACTACTTCTAATGTTTTTTTAATTTAATAGTCATTAGGGCAGCAAACCAGTTGTTAAGTTATGTGAATATATTAAGCAATGGTCCCTAATTGAGTTCCAACTACCAAGATGGCTTCAGATATTCAAAAGAGATAAGGACACAGATCCAACCTAGACCAGTTTGTTGTGAAATTCAAATGAGAGAATACCTGTGACTGCATAGTGTAAACTAGCAAGTACTATTTACCATTCCATTGAAAGCAAGCCTTTAGTTTAGAGCAGTGGTTCACAACCTTCCTAATGCCACGATCCTTTAATACAGTTCCTCGTTATGGTGACCCCCACCCCAACCATAAAATTATTTACTTGCTATGTTATAAGTGTAATTTTGCTCCCATTATGGATCGAGTGACCCTTGTGAAAAGGTCGTTTGACCCCCAAGGGGGTCACGACCCACAGGTTGAGAACCACTATTTTATAGTGATTTTAATATAAAGTTGCACATCCATCAACACTATCAACTTTTTAAACAACTCATCACACCCCAAAGTCATCCCATACCCTTGAGTTGTCCTTCGCCTGCTCACTCTCCTTCCTCTCCCCATTGTAGGCCATCACTAAGCTACTTTCTATTTCTGTGGGTTTGCCTACCTCAGACATTTCATATCCGTGAAATCAGACCATATGTGGTCTTTTTTGTATCTGGCTTCTTTCATTCGGTATCAGGTTTTCAAGGCTCATCCATGGTGTACCATGTACCAACAGGTCATACCTTTTTACATTTGACAAATATTGCATTGTAAGCATAAGGCTCCCTTTATTCAGACATTCATGGTTGCACATTTGAGCTGTTTCCGATTTGGGGCTAGTAGGGCTAACGTTCACATGAACATTCCTGTGCAAGAGTCCTGTGAGGACATTGGGTACCAACTCTCGCAGCTATCTGCAGAAGGGCAGTGACTGGGTTTTCATGCTGTCTCGGAAAACATTTTAACAATGGCAATTTGAAGCGCTTGCTCTAGAGATTGATTCTGATGATAAAATAATTGGGATTCTTCATATAAAACTACTGCAGGCAGGCAAGAATTGTTATTAGCAATATTTAATTTAAAGGTTAAGAAGAGTGAAAGATTAGTTCTCCGATTTAATAGTTTCCAATTAAGCTATTAGCAACTTTAACAATCCAAAAAGCTATTTTCTTATTGTAACTGGTCATGATTACTTAGTTTTTTCCCTCCCTGCTGTAGCACTGCTATTCCTATTTATGCATTTAATTACTGCCAAATTATAAATTATACTTTGGCGGATTACTTTGTCAGATCATAACTCTTGGGCCATTTTTGTATTTCATTTAAAATGTTTAAAATAGCTGTATGGTTACATTTCTGAATAATTAGATGAGCTAATACAGTGACAGAAAATATAAAAACAGATGAAGATAGAGTGCTTGCAAGTTCATTCATTCCTCTAAAATCAGAACTGCAGTTCTGCTATGAAAATCACTAAATCTTTGACTGGCTTTCAATTGAAATTGCAAACACCGGTTGTTACAGACTTTTCTGCAATGTAGCATGGAATCCATTGAATTGAAGTGATGCATGCTCTCAAATAACTGCACTGTCAGCCTTCCTGCAGGAAGGAAATAATAAGAACCCAAAGCACAGTGTGGTGGTGTGGGGGGGGTGTCACCCCTCCACTACACCCCATTTAAATCAGCCATCTCCTCACACAAGCCCAGTATGTTCTCAGGAACTAATCATGCCTCCAACCACATTTGCCAGAATCCTGACTTGCTCTACCCAATTGGAGGCATGTGGAATTTCAGATTAGCCCAGGTCATAAAATGCCTGACAACTTTTTACTGCTACAATTCCCTTAAGCATTTAGTCACATTTGCATCCGTACATCTAAAAAGATCCTGTTGCTATCAATGAACAGTGTTGCTCCTGAAAAAATTAGAAAAAACATAAACTATCCTGCTTGCCAGAGTTGATTCCTAGTTATGCGGTCCCCTGTATGTCAATCCATCTTCCATTGGTTTTTCTATACTCTCACTCAAGCTTAGATGCCCAGGCCTTTCTTCCATAGCTCCACTGGGCCAATTTGAACCACCAACCTTTTAGTTCTTAGCTGAGCTCAAGCAGGGACCTATCATTGCTCCTCAAAACCGAAAACCAAACTCACTGCCACCAAGCAAATGTTCACTCATAGCAACCCTTTAGGACAAGGTATAACTTCCCTTTGAGGATTCTAAGATTGTAACTTTTTTTCAGTCCCCCACTACCAAAGTATGCAGACGAGTTTCCCGCATTTGGGGAAATCACAGGGGTCAGCACACCCGCAGTGCAATGGGTAAGCCTAGCCCTGGGAAAACCACCTTCTTGATCATGGTGTTTCCCCTGCCAGGTAAGTATAAGATTTTAATATTTATGGGAGTAGATAACCAAGTCTATCTCCTGAGGAGAAACTAGTAGGTTTGAACTGCTGACTTTGTTAGCAGCTTAGTGTATAGCTAGCTGATTACACCATCATGGCTATCTTTGCTCATATCTAAGGTTCATTTCTCTACTGGGGTTGTAGATTTCTATTTGACTATCCACAACCAACAGACTGCCATTTCTCTCATTTTACAAAACTCTGCAACAAACTTCTCTACATAAATTTCCTTATCATGTATTTCTTCCTTTCTCTGCTTCTCTTGGAGCCCTGGCATCCCAGTGAATTAAGACTTGGGCTGCTAACTAAAAAGGCTCACAGTTCAAATTCACTAGTCACTCCACAGCAGGAAGATGAGACTGACTGCTCCATTAAAGATTTACAACACAGGAAACCCAACAAGGTAATTCTACTTTGTATTATAGGGTCACAATGACAGTCAACAGCAGTCGGCGAAGTGTGGTCTGATCTACTTTCTTTAGCAGTCAAACTCTTGAAAACAGTTCTCTACCCATCGTGCCTCTATTCACTCTGATTGTCCCTCTTAATCCTACTACCATTGGGCTTTCACCCCCACTGCTGCATCAAAGTTGACCTTGTCAAAGTTCAAACATGACCTTCACTTTCATAAATCCTTTTGATTTTCAGCCTCTTCAGGGTCAATTTTCAGCCTTCATCAGATTTTACCTATAGCAAAAACAAAGTATAAAACAGCAACACACACATACACACACACACACTTTTCCCGATACACTTCCTCAGGTGAGTCCCAGAAAGCATGCTGCTGTTATTTGCCTTCAAGTCAGCTTTCAGTTACGGCAGCCCCATGGGCTACAGAACAAGACATTGCCCAGTTCTACACCAGCTTCATCACCATGGGTAGGCTTGAGTCCATTATTTTGGCTACTGGGTATCTCCTTCAATCTAGAGGGCTCATCTTCCGGCTCTATAATTTGCAATATTCCATTATGCTTCCTGAGTTCATTGACTGATTTTCTGAAGTAGGTATCCAGGACGTTCTTCCCAATCTGTTCTTACTCTGGAAGCCCTACTGAAACCTATTCACTTTGGGTTACCCTGCTGGTATTTGAAATAGCAGTGTCATAGCTTCCTTCATCAAAGGAGCACCCAAGCCACCACAGTACCACACTAAGGAATGGGTGGTAGGCCAGGTAACATACATTTCCTTTTTTTCTTATCTTATTGTCTTCATCTTCTGTTTTTATACTTTTTTCCTCCTTTTTATACTTTTAAGATTGTTATATTCCTGGGCTCTGTCCCTGAACTACTTCTCTTTTCTTTCTTTCTTTTGGAAATATTCATATTTTGTTCATTTCTTATTAGTATACTCATGTTAGTTAAAATATTGCATACATTTGGTGTTATTCCTAGTATTAACATTTGATTGATTTATTTGCAACTAATAGCCCTTAGTTCTCTTTTCTGTCTGTATTATTTTCCAAAGAGATCTAATTCCCTTGCCCTTAAGTACCTCTGCATATTGGGAACTCCCAAATTCATATAAGCAGCTCATACCTCTGTCCTGATATCCATGATAGCATATATTACTTCCCATTAAACATCTCCAAGGTTGAACTAATAGACATCCCATGCCAAGCATGTTAAAACCTAACTTCTGATTTGTAAAAAAATTTACTTCATGTTCTGTTTTCCCCTGTACCAAAATCAAATCAAACTACCTGCCATCGAGCCAATTCTGTCATTAAAGCCCCACAGGATAAGGTGTAACAGCTTCTATGGGTTCCTGAGACTGTTTAACTTTACAGAATTAGAAAGTCTCATCTCTTCTCCCCTGGGGAAGCTGGTGGTTGCGAATTGCTGACAGTGATGGTAGCAGCCCAATGTGAAAACACCACATGGCCAGGCACCGATTCCCCCACACACTCGGCGGAAATCCATCCTTCGCACGGATCAGGCCAAACACTTTGGGGTCATCTTGAGTTTTCTCTCCTTTCGTCTCAGTAAAAAATAGGCAGACGGTCAAAGGGATGGATTGACACAGTAGTTGCAACACTGGGCTCAAAGCTAAGAACAATTATCAGGATGGCACAGGATCAGGCGGTGTTTCATTCTGCTGTCCATGGGGTGAGTGGGAACTGACTCAAAGGCACGGAACAAGGACCCTCATCATCCACAGGATTTTCCAGTGAACCATTACCTCTTCCCCAGTTCACTGCAAAGGCCTGACTGTTCTGCTTACTTTAACTACCACCACCCCCTGGAGTTTACCCTCACCAGTTGGAATAATCCAGCTATTACATAAACCAGATTAAGGCATCCCTTTGGTAGGCACTCCTTACTGCATTCCCAAGGCAGGACTCAGAGTAAAACCCAAATTTCTTGCCATGGCCTACACATTACCCTATGTGATATGGTGTTGATAACTCTATGTCCTCATTTTCAAATGTTCTTGCCCTGCTTACTCTGCTCTAAGTATGCTGTTTTGTGTTGTTGTTGTTTTTAATGTTCCTCCAAATTAATATTCACTGTCCAACTTTAGGGTCTTTGCACTTACAATTTCTTCTCCCTGGAATGTTTTTCCGTCTGGTGATGGCATAGCTAGTTCTGTCACCTCCATCAAGTTCTTTGAAATATGCACGTCTGCCACTAACAAACCTTCAATGGCATTCCATCGTCCTAATTCCTTTGTTCTAATCCCCTTAGCGGTTATGTTTATTGTTTATAGATTCTCTTCTACAATTAGAATGAAGGATTCATGGAGAAAGGTACTCAGACGAAAGCCAACTATTTCATCTATGCTGTATCCCAAATATCTAAGTAGAACTGGGTACTCAGTAGCTACTACTTAAATACTGGTTTGATTACATAAACCAATCAAACTTCAAACACAGAAAACTGAACTTGCAATGCTTAAAAGTGCTCCTCTTCCAGGCCCACATCTCATTAAATGGCACCACGCTCATTCATTTGTCTGAATGCAAAGCCTAGGGAGCTTCTTGATTCATCTCATTTCCTTTATCTGTAAATACTATGGGCGTTAGCCTCAAAATAGGAACCCCAGTGACACAGACAGTTCAAAAGCACCAGCTGCTCAGAGGGACAAAGATGAGACAGTCTGCTTCTGTAAAGAGCTGCAGTCTCAGAAACCCCGAGGAACAGTTTTACTCTGTCCTGTAGGGTCTCTATGTGTGACCCATGGCTCAATGGCAGTTGGTTTTGTTTTGATCTTCAAACTACATCCTGAACTGACTATTTCTTACCACTGCCACGACTACCACTTCAGCCCAAGCCATCGTCCCTTGCCTGTATGACTGATCTCCCTGCTTTCATCCCAGCTCTGACATAACCCACTGCCACCAAGCTGATTCCTCCCCCTAGGGACAGAAGAGAGCACCATAGCAATCAATTTCAAATGTATTTTGGCAGCTTGAGGAAAACCATCTTCCTTATAGGGTGAAAATTGATAGGAACAAATGCACTGAAAGGAGTATCTCAGAGGAAAGCATATGAGACCTGGGCCAGGCAGAAATAAACCGGTTAAAAGCCCAGCTCTGCTATTTACCAAGGCTTCCCATACCCAGCTCAAGCTTCCTTTATCCATCTGTGAAGCAGGGATAAGGAAGATGATGTTATTCAGAGGTTTGCTAGGTGGGTTAATGAGAGTGAATTTTTAGGCTTTAAAAATTATTACTATTTGATTAAACATTAGTAAGCACTTGCCATACATAGCATTTCAATAAATAGTGCCTATATCATTACAATGATCATTTGGTTTCATACCTTGTGCTTGCCATTAGATGAGAATTACACCCCCCTCCCAACATGGGTGTATTAGTCTAGGTACTTAGGAGAAACAAATCTACGGCGACTCATGTATAAGAGAGAGTTTTATGTAAAGAAAAGGTGCATCACGAAAACATCCCAACCCAATGCTGCCCAAGCCCACAAGTCCAACATTAACCCATTTACCCAACACCAGTCCACAAAGTCCTTCACCTCACAAAACAGAGGCAATAATGCCGACTGCAGGAGGAAAGCTGAGTCAGGGAACGTGTAAGCATCTCAGCACTGGCAGGGGTCTCCACACGGCTGCTCCAGCACCCAGGTCTGCATCGGGATAGGTCCATGCGGCTTCTCCTTGGGGATGTCTTGTAGGAAGTCCATCTTGCAAGCTGAAGCAGGGAACTGCTAAGGCAGCTGCACCCGATACAACCATCACAAAACAAGAGACCCAAGAACGAGAATGAGAACTAGAAAGGCGAGGCTTCACCACCCATTTATCCCTCCGCCTTTCAACCAGCACCACATGTGATTACCGGCCAGGCTGGCACAATTGACTAACTCAATGGGTATGCATACACATATGCACACTTGATATCTGAATATATATATGCATATATATATGCATATATATTCTCTAAAACATTTGTAGATATGAAGGGGCTTCCATGACTTCTTTGAAAAAGTCCACTATTATTGAATTGTTTTGCCACCAACTCTTTGAAGCCTCCACATAGACATGTTCTCTCTTCTTGTACTACTGAAACCCAAATCCCACCAGTCTGTGACTTTAGGGGCCAGATACGGGGTGTCTCTCTAATTGAGAGGCTAGCAATTCACAGCACATGCTTGACTTGGGGCCACCCCTTCCTTGTTGGCAGCCCAGACCTTCCTTGGTTCCTTGGCTTATAGATCATACTTACAGGACATTCGTCTTTCCCAGTGTGTGCAAATCCTTGACTGCTACAGCCTCATTCATACAACAAAGAAACCATTATGCTCCCATGGAATTACCTCCACTGGAAGAGGGCTGGGTTTCCAAGATGTATTTAGAAGGTGTATGCATAATTCAAAGCATGAAAATATATATGTAGGGGAGACTTCAGGAAGTTCACAGGAAAATTCCTATTTTCTGTGAAGTTTTTGAAGCCCTCTCCTATCTACATGGACATGTGTGTGAGTGAACACACACACACACTCAAATATTTTTTTCAAGTCCACAGTTTTTTTGTTTGTTTTTTTTAACATTTTGTTAGGGGCTCATACAACTGTTATCCCAATCCATACACACATCAATTGTGTAAAACGCATTTGTACATCATTTTCAAAACATTTTATCTCCACTTAAACCCCCGACATTAGGTCCTCATTTTTC
>NW_022103917.1:1327212-1335193 GCF_000313985.2 Echinops telfairi | reverse complement strand
TTGCCTCAGCGTGGCGGGGTCAGATCAGGCGCAATTCCCACACTGTGTCACTGGTGTTGTCCCCCGCAGGGCCATGGGCCAGTGAGGGGCATCACGTCTCATACACACTCAATTTTTAAAAAATCATTTTATTGGGGGCTTGTACAACTCATCACAATCCATACGCATATCCATTGTGTCAAGCACAGTTGTACAATTGTTGCCATCATTGTTCCCAAAACATTTGCTTTCTACTTGAGCCATTGATATCAGCTCCTCATTAACCCCCTCCCTCCCCTCTACCCCCTCCATTATGAACCCTTGTTAATTTATAAATTATTATTATTTTGTCATATCTTACACTGTCCGATGTCTCCCTTCACCCACTTTTCTGTTATCCATCCCCCCAGGGAAGAGGTTATATGTAGAACCTTTTAATTGGTTCCCCCCTTCTACCTCACCCCCTCCACCCTCCCAGTATCACCACTCTCACCATTGGTCCCGACGGGATCATCTGTCCTGGGCAGGGTAGCAATGATGAAACATACAACTTTCCTCTTGTTCTTAAATACTTTGCCCCTCCCACTATTATGATCCCAATTCTACCAATTCTACCATGCAAATGTGGCTAGGCCAGAAGATGTACACTGGTACACACTGACTTTTATAGCACAACCACAAGGAAATCTACTGATAGTTTGGCCCTGGATGCAGGTGCTTTGGAGACCTAGTAGATTATACATCAGACTGCCCACCTCAAGGGCAGCAGTAGGAACCCATCAGGTGCCAAGAGGAAAGAAGACAATGCTTTCTACCCCCATAAAGATCACCAGCTTCAGAAACACACAGGGGGGTGGGGGAGGCAGGTGATGAATGCGGTGTGTTTGATTTTTAGCCTTGGATGCACATGGTAACCATCGAGATAATTCTGAGGAGACCACTCACCAGAAATTCCTGTGAGCACCTGAGATTGAAAAGCAGTCACCTGTGGCAGATCTTCATTTCTCAGGTGGGAAGACTGAGGCTTAGGAATTGACGGGTTTGGTAAAAGACTCTCCTCCTTTTGGAACATTACAAAGCCAGAAACCTGCCTGAGATGTAAACTGACCAGACGTCCCGCTTTTGGCGGGACAGTCACGATTTTTAACAAATTTTCCCACGTCCCGCGGCGTTTTTAAAAAGTCTCGATTTTTGGAAAGAATGCACGACAAGCTCGGCTGCCGTGTGGCTATTTCACCAGGATATGAGTTTTATCAATGGTGTCCCGCTTTACCAATGTTACAATCTGGTCACCTTACCTGAGAGGAACCCTGTTCATGTTGTTGGAGTGGACTCCTTTGTACACTTTCTTTTGATCTATCTAATGACAGGTTTAAACTTCAAATTGGTTACTACAATACATTCACAGGCTTCCCTGGGGTCGATTCCGACTCATCACAACTTTATTTTATTTTTTAATCATTTTATTGGGAGCTCTTACAGCTATCATATCCTTCCAGACTTCAATCTCATCAAGCAGTGTTGTACAAGGGCAACCACAATCAGTTTGCCAGGCCTTTCTTCAGAGGTGCTTTCATTGAGAAACACTGTGCTTTAATATTGACACCACTGAAGGACTGCAAAAGGACCATAGAATAAAGGGCCTTTCCAATTCCAAACCTAACTCACTGCGAACTCATCAATACCACTGCCAGTCAGTAGCAACTCATCTGGTGGGTTTGAATCACTGACCTTGTGGTAAACATTCCAATATTATCAAAAAGCACCACCAGAGCTCCACGTAGTGGAAAATGGGCCCCCCCAAAATATTGTTACTCAAGTACTCCCTCAATGCAAGAATATTTTGTTCTATTAAATTGGCATTCTATGATGCTCACCTTCCCTACACAACCGCTGAAGACAAATGGGTGCATAAGCAAATGTGGCAAAGAAAGCTGATGGTGCCCGGCTATCAAAAGGTATAGCATCTGGGGTCTTAAAGGCATGAAGGTAAACAAGCAGCCATCTAGCTCAGAAGCAACAAAGCCCACATGGAAGAAGCACACCAGCCTATGCAACCACGAGGTGTCGAAGGGATCAGGTGTAAGGCATCATCAGAACAAAAAATCTTACCATAGTGAATGATGGAGGGAGTGTGGAGTGGAGACCCAAAGCCCATTAGTAGGCCACTGGAGATCCCCTTGCTGAGGGGTCTCCGGGAGGAACTAAGCCAGACAGGGTGTGATGTAGCAACGATAAAAAAATACAACTTTCTTCTAGTTCCTAAATGCCCCCCCAACCCCACCCCGCCCCACTATCATGATGGGAATTCTACCTTGCAAGTCTGGCTAGACCAGAGGATGTACACTGGTACAGATAGGAACTGGAAACATAGGGAATCCAAGGCGGAAGATCACTGCAGGATAAGTGGTGTGAGTGGCGATACTGGAAGGTAGAGGGAGAGTGGGTTGGAAAGAGGGAACCGGTTACAAGGATCTATATGTGACCTCCTCCCTGGGGGATGGACAGCAGAAAGGTGGGTGAAGGGAGACGTCGGACAGGGCAAGATATGACAAAATAATAATTTATAAATTATCAAGGGCTCACGAAGGAGGAGGAAGGGGGCAGGGAGGGTAAAAAATGAGGACCTAATCCCTGGGGCTTAAGTGGAGAGCAAATGTTTTGAGAATGACGAGGGCAATGAATGTACAAATGTGCTTTACACAATTGATGTATGTATGGATTGTGATAAGAGTCATATGAGCCCCTAATAAAACGATTAAAAAATATTGTTACAAATCAGAGAAACCTTTAGTAACCAGTAAAGGCAAAAGATGGAGCTACTGTGTCTCCACATGCCCTCCATACACTTCTGAAGACTATTTCCATCTCTCTCATCCTAAGGTTTCATGATTTCCTCGTGTCCTTTTGAGAAAATCTATCAAAGTCATCCCTTTGGAATTGCCAAACCAGTTGCCATAGCCTTTTAAGCTGACCTCACTGCTCTGAATTTAACTGGCCCAGTAAATCCCCAAGGAATCTGCTACAGTCGATTAATGCAGCTCTTCTAGTCCAAATTCCTGATGTGATCTATTATAATTCTGGACTCTGTCCCATCCTGGAAGTTATTCTCTGCTATGGACAGGAATAACCCAAAACTCACACCCATTGAGCCAGTGCTCACTCTGAGTGATCATGTAAAAGAGAAAAGCTATTCGAGGGGAAATGCTAACATTTGGCAATTTTGCAATGGGATTCCAAGGATAGAATCTTCTGAATGACTAAACGGCACCTTAAATGTGATGAGAATTGCTAATAAAGTGATTTTATAATCACATTTGTGGAGATTATATAGAGTTCAAGAAACCAGAAACAAGTCTTTTTTTCTCTTAAAATCATAGCTGCTTTTAGATCCGTAGATGAAAAGTCAACGAATAAATAATCAATGCTAAGAAAAAACAATTTAGCCCTTATTAATCAACATACAATGAAAAGACTTAAAGTCTCAAAAGACAAGTTGGACTAGGGAAGGATTGTAGGTTGTCCCCAAACTTAAGAGACCTAAGCTTCAGTGGGTTATTCAGATTTTTTTTGGTAAAGTACACAGAAATGTGGCCAAAAGTAGTCATCTCTAATATATAAGTGAAAACAAAATGCTTATACAGACTGTCCAATAAAAAGCCCCAGCCTTTGTTCCCAAGTCGTAACAATTACTCAAGTGGTAAGGCTGTGTAAGGATACTATCTAACATCTCGTTCTTGTTATCAACGTTAAGTGTTGGAATGGGTTATAAGCACTAATTCTCAGAAAGGTGTCCTTGTGGTGTCGTGATTAAGCAAGCATTGGGCTGCTATCAAGGTAAACAGTTTGAAAAATTGCCCCACAGAAGAAAGATGAGGCTTTCTACTCTCGTAAAGGGTTAAAGTCTGGGAAACCCACAGGGGCAGTTCTACCCAGTTCTATAAGGTTGCTATGAAGTCAGAATTGACCCAATGGTAGTGAATTTGGTTTTTGGATTTGAATTCCCAAATAGCTTTGCATACACATCTTTAGATGCTAAAAGAATGTGTTTAAGTTCATCAACCCATGAGATGTAATCAAGAGAAACGTGGATATAAAAGTGATAGGTAAACTTCCAACCTGTATTACTAAACTCAGTTTTGAACTTTTTTCATGTCCTGATGCTTCAGACTAAATGAAATGTTGAAGTTGAAGCTGTATAAATGGTGGGGAAACAGGAAAGGCTTTTCAAAGTGACCACTTACACCACTTCATCAATGTGAGCCTTGCACTATCCAGGGCTGTAGAGACCAGGCCAGCCAGATCCTCCTTCTTGGTAAGGCTTGGTTACATTCAGATGAAAGACTCTCCAGTTCTTTCTGCTTCTGCAGACGCTCATTTTGGACAGCCATTTGGTTATGCTTGAGACAGTTTAACAATCCATTGTACTATTATAGAAGCTGTCTTTTATTTCCTGTGGTAGAGATATAATCATTTCTCAATTTGAGGATTAATCGTGTAGGGGTGGAATCTAGCTTGTCAATCACATCACAGCCAATGAGACCTCTGTGTGGGCATGGTCTTCCCCTGAGAATTCTGGGAAATTCAGTATTTCCTCCTTGGCGGCAGGAGAGATTCTCTCTCACTACTTCACATCCTGGGAGACATTGCTGCTGACAAGACACATGGACTCACCCTGATGCAGCCCTGGGTGCTGCAAAAACCATGCAGAGACCCCTACCAGCACTGAGATGTTTCCGATGCCACTGTATCCAAAGACTTTCTGCCCACTGGCCTGTGATCTTCTACATTCAGCGTCACTGCATGGGTTTTGTGAGTCTGAAGAGGACTTTATAGATTGGAATGGGACATATGGGCTAATATCAGACTTATGCACTTGATCTGGACTGGGCTGGGATGTTTTCTCAATGTTCAATTGCTCTTGTATATAAATTGCTTTCTTATACACATATGTGTGTCCATGGATTTGTTTCTGTAGTCTACCCAGACTAACACATTTCCTCTACCAAACTTGCCTCAAAAATCATTTTCAATGAATAGCTGGAAGTCAAAGATGCAGGATTTTACAATACATTTAACCACTACTCTTTCTCTATTGGCTTCTCTATTGGCACCATATCAAATCTGTATTTTTCTGTATCTTCCACCATCTCATCAATATCATCATCAGTGAGACAGCCTTGGTCATTAGTCATGATGTTCGCCCTGCAGGTACTTTGGTCTCCCACAGTTGTACTGGAAATGTCATTGGGGTCTATGTTGAAGATTAACTGTATTTGAGGCATGTCATGGTAAGCTAGAGGGATCGCACTTTATCACTTTTATCCCCTACAGCCCATTCTTCCTCGCGCATTTTATTGATGATAGTGTTTTGGTGGTATATGGAAACTGTAATGTTCCAGATTTGCATGGTAGGAATAGTGGTATTCTTTTCAGTCACAGGAATCATAATCCCTGCTGCCATTTTAATGCCCAGAAAAATAGAGGAGACCTTGTGTGATTACTGCATTTGCATCAATGAACACAACTACTTGCAAAGCTACACTACATGTTATGACTTCATCAAGGTTGGTGGTCTTGTGAGCTCTTTTCCATTAAAGAAACTTCCCAGCAACTTCTGGATTTAGGGGATATAAAGAAACAACCCCCCCTAGCAGTATTTCATTAATTTGACCTTTGTCAAGTGTGGCATAATTCAGAGCTCTCTCTAGTAACTTCTGAATCCCATGCAAGAACGCAGCAATGAACTTATCAAAGAGGGTTTGGGAGTTGGAAGGGTAGGTAATCCACACTCTTATAGAGTGAAATGATTGCAACCCAAGCATAAAAAACTAATGATATGGTTTACCTTCTCCTGGTCATTTGGAGGTAGCACCCTGCCTTAGGGCCATATACTTCTTGTGTTTGTAGTTTAACTTTTCCATCAATCGACTGAACATGTAGTTATAACAATTGCTACCCACCTAGGTATCACCAGCTGTGATTTTCCTTCAAAAGTATCATCTAGGATGTTTAAGATAGACATCAAAAGGGCCACCAGCCAAGCCAAAGATCACCATGTGTCTCTCCTTCTAAAAGCTTATTCTTGTGTTGAGGTCATAGGTGACGGCTGCGGCAACGGATTCATAAGTGGCTCTCAAGATGTTAAAGCCGGTCACGGTCCCTGCCTCCTTGATGGCCTGACTCTGCGAATCACTGAAGTAGGCTACAACACTAATTACTACATTGTCCACTTTCTTCTCAAAATAAGCTTCAGCCAACTCCTTGATCTTACTTAGAACCATGTAAGGAAACTCCTTTGAGAAAAAAATATTGTATTTCCTTTATCTTTTACCCTTCCTTTGAGCTTCCCTTCTCACAAACCACTTGCAAAGGCCAGTGGCTAGTGTCTAACTGAACACCATGAAACCTCCAACTAATTAGAATCAGATGTGACGCCAGTGGCCTCTTGGCTCTTAGCAACCTCGCCAATAAGGTTTTTCACTCTTTGTCAGAGTGGCATAGCTTGGAGTGGTATGAATACATTGGTACTCGGCAATTATTTTGAAGTTTTCAGGCTGGAAGATCCCCACTCCTGCACAGGTCAACATCCCTGGCTGGACCTTAGTTGGACAGCTTTACTGAAGGAAAGAAGAGAAGAAAACAAAGCAGAGTGTGGGTAAAAAGGAGTCAAGGTCTAATTACCTTCACACTGAACTTGTATATGTGACCCATAGTCTCTGTTTTCTCTAATACCTCCCTCTATTGCATTTTGGTCCTTATAGGAGTCAAATTCAAATGCACGTGTTCACCTTCACAAGTTACCCACATGGTAGTGCATTCCATTTGTTTTCTATTTGTTGCAGACTTCTTTTGCTTTTGGTAATAAAAGCTTGACTACAAGGTGACCACCATATCTGACAATGGTGTCAAGTCTTCATGCCAAGCACTAAGATTTAAAATCCTGTGATTATCTTATTTTGTCCATGTCTGATTTATTTCCAGGCTCAGTCCATTTTTACTCTTTAAGGTCTTTTCCCACTGCCCCATTCTAGTTCAAAATCTTATTACCACGCATCCAGATGGTCACTGGCACTTCTCTTTTCTCATGCCCTGTTCACTACCATTATCCACTCATTGTGTATCTGTCATTCACGATCTACTGACCTAAGTGTTAAAGCTAAAAGGAGAAATAAGATGCTTCCTTTCTTCAGAGGAGCCCTGGAGATGTAATGGGTTTTCAGTTGAACTTCTAACCGTAAGGTTCGTAGTTCAAACCCATCAGCTGCTCCACGGAGAAAGATGAAGATTTTTACTCCTGTAAAAATGTGTTGTTGTTGTTGTTAGGTGCCATATACAACAGAATCAAGCACTGCGGCTTCTGCTCCATCCTCACATGTTCCATGGCTGCTGTCAGTGCCCATCTGGCTCCCTAAGGGCCTTCCTCTTTTTCACTGGCCCTCTACATTACCGAGCACAGTGTCATTCTGCAGCAGCGGGTCTGTCTTGATAATATGGCCAAAGTATGCGAGCCCAAGTCTCACTACCCTTGCTTCTCTGTGTGTGTGTGTGTGTGTGTGTGTGTGATCCAAGAGGGTTTTTATAAAGGATAGAAGCAGTTTCAGGAATTACAGTTAGCTAAACAGAGGCCTGCACCCTTAGATGTGGTGACCTGAGGTGAGAGAGAGGGAGGGAGGGGGGCGGGGAGAGAGAGAAACCGCAGCATGGCCAAGCAGAAGGAGAGGAGCCGAGGGAAAAGAGCTACCCTGGCTTCTAAGGAGCACTCTGGCTGTACTTCTTCCAAGGCCGATCTGTCCATTCTTCTGGCAGTCCATGGTATATGTAATATTCTACACCAACACCATCATTGAAAGCATCAATAGACTGGAAAACACAAGTTTTTCTTGCTTGGTATATTTTAATTTGTTCGTCGTCAGTGGATTGATGTTGTTGCTGTTTTGTTGTACAGTGTTGCTTGGTTTTGCTCTGTCTTGTTTTTATGCATGTTGTCTCCGCAGGCCTG
>NW_022103917.1:1292689-1325771 GCF_000313985.2 Echinops telfairi | reverse complement strand
CGCTTTACACAATTGATGTGTGTATGGATTGGGATAACAGTTGTATGAGCCCCTAATAAAATGTTAAAGAAAAAAAAAAAAAAGCATCAATACTTCTTTGGTTTTCCTTATTCCTTATTCAGCTTTCCCATGTATATGAGCTGATTGAGAACACCATGCCTTGTGTCAGGCATACCTTAGCTTCAGAGTGACGTATGTGCTTTCCAACACTTTAAAGAAACCTTCAGCATCAGATTTGTCCAAGGCATTAAGTTGACTGATTTATTGTCTGCTGCTTCTGTGGGCATTGATTGTGGTGCCAAGTAAAGTGATAATGTTCGTTGTCAACTTCAAGTGGGGTAGAAATAAATATTAAATAACCCTGTGCTCCTGGGCATCTCTTCCAACGTAGGTGTACAAGACCATCAGGTTGGTAACTTGAACTTAACCATGGTGGGGGTAAAAGTAATTGAAAAATTCCATTAGCTTGTAATTCCATCCTCCATGCACTTTTCTTTTTTTCTCTCCATATGCTTTTCAAAGCACCTCTTACTTCTTCATGCATATGAGGCAATTAAGAATGCCATGACCTGGCCCTATTTGATACTCGCCCTCATGAAGAGATTGCTAAAAAATATCACTAAATAGATGATTGATAGATGATAGATAGATATAGATAGATAGATGATTGATAGATAGATAGATAGATAGATAGATAGATAGATAGATAGATTGATAGATAGATAGATAGATAGATGATAGATAATCAAAGAATGGCATCTGGGATTTTAAAAACGTATACTCATATGATTGGACCATTGAATTGTATGATATGTTCATTGTGTGTCAAAGAAACTGTTTAAAAAGAAAACAGAAAAATAAAATGCCATGGCTTGGGTCGATGGACCCTAATCTTCAAAGTAACATCCTTGCTTTTCAATATTCTCAAGAGGTCTCGTGGAGTAGATTTGCAGGGGTCGGTCTATTCTGTCTTTCATAGGCACTATGAGTCAGAATTGATGAGGTGGCAGCAAGTTTCCTATCCTCAAGGAACACCACCAGACTAACCTCTGATGATATCGATCCTTGTTAAAAAACAACAACAACAAAAAACATGTTCCTTACTACTGGCCATATAATATAAAATAGATGGAATCTTTTTTCTAGCCCATATAGCTTGTGTCTGGAACTCTGGTGGTATGGTGGCAGCTAACCACAAGGTATACAATTCAAAGCCACCAGCTGCTCCATGGGAGAAAGATGAGACTTTCTGCTCTCTTAAAGAGATACAGTCTCAGAAACCCAGGGGGCAGTTCTACCCTGTCCTCGTGCTTCCATATGAGTCTGAACTGAGGCAGTGAGTTTGGTTTGGGGTTTTATAGCTTGTGGAACCTTACAGACACAGGTTCAAATCCTGACTCTGTCATTTGTAGCTTTTTTTTGTTAATTATTACTCCAGCTTTTTAACCTTTATAATGCTGTTTCCCCAATTTTACAATCTTTGTAAGTGTGGTCACCATGGGAGCCCATACCTGATTCTCACTAAAACTTGCTTTGCCTTTAATTGCCCAAACACAGACTCAAAAAATCAGAAGTTAGTATATCTAAAAGGCAAAAAAAACAAAAAGGCCCTCAAACAAAAACACTGCCACCTAGGCAATGTCGACTCATAGTAGCCCAGTACAGTGTTTCTAAGGTTGTCAACCTTTAAAGAAGCAGACAGCTGGACATTTCTCCCTCAGAGCAGGCTGGTGGTTTCAAACTACCAATGTTGTGGTTACTGGCCCACCGCTTATCTGATAGCATCCCTAGTACCCTGATTTGACCACTGGGGAAACGGAGCTGCAAGGTAGGAGGTGGATGGTAGGTGGGAGTTTGGGGTCGAGGGAGGTCAAGGATCTAGTCCTCCCAATTCTCCACTAAAGCAGTAAGTAGAAGCAGTCAGGAAATGCTTTGGGAGAATTCTGTGGGGAGGAAGCCTGGGGCCGTGTTGTATGGCCAGGCCCCTGCCAGTATATGTCAGAAGAGTGTTTGTGACTTCATGACCCAGATTTAAACATGTGGCAATGTCCACAGCTTACAAGAAAAGGTTGTTTGTTTGTTTGTTGTCCCCCAATGTCCACATAGAGGACGGGGAGGGGTCTGCAGGTGGGAAGCACACCAAATGTCTCGCTGTGTGACTTTAAGGGCAGCCCGAGAGCAGCACCTCTGGCGCAGGTGTCAAAGGGACTGCAGCAAGTTTGACAGAGTGAGGAAGGGAAGGAGTCATGGAGTCACAGAAGGCTTATCCTGAGCTGGGCTGGCGAAAGCTTTGAGTCATGGTCATTCTGATGTCAGACAAGGAAACAGAGGTCCACCAAGGTCAACAAACCGCCCCAGCGTGCACAGATACTTAGAAACAAAGCTTGGCAGGCCCCACTTTTCTCAAATCCCATGCTGTTTGTTTCCATTCATTTGTACTGGCTGCTCAGACAGGAACATGGTAGTTGCTGAGCACTGGCCAAGTCACTCCTCTTAGCAGATCACTCAGGAGCCAAAGAAAAGATAAGGTGTGAAGTCTTGCCGGGGGGAGGGCGGGTGGGGAGGAAAGGAGAGCAGAGGTGGGACCGACTGTTCAAATGTCCCCCATGGGGGTGCATCTCTGGCGGCATTGGCAACACACATAAATGTCTGTAGTCACAGCCAGGCTAAGCAGGGTGACTCTGAAAGAGGTTATTACACTGTCATTTAAAATTAAAATTTAATAAGTTATATTCAACACGGGTTGAAAACATTCATAAATTTAATGAATCATCTAATTAAATATTGTATATGCAACAGTATGGTGCAGACTAAGAGAAAATCTTAAGAGTTATTTTTGTACTTAAATGCAATTAGTAAGTAATGTTTTAGAAACAAAACCCTCTTGAATTTCTTGAAGCTTTTCTTTTCTTTTTTTCCCCCCAGAAATGTTTATTTCATAAACCACCCCCGGTTTTCAGGAATTACACATTCATTTTCACATCTGATGTGAAGTAGTCAACCAAACTGCTATTACACCAGCCCTGTGGCATAGAGGTTGTGTGTTGGGCTGTTAACCATAGGATCAGTGGTTCAAAACGACCGGCCATGTGCTCGCTTCGGCAGCACATATACTAAAACGACCAGTCATTCTGAGGGATAAAGACAAAGCTTTTGACTCCTATAAATAGTGACAGTCTCAGAAACCCACAGGGACAGTTCTACCTTATCCAATGGGATCGCTCTCAATTGGAATGGTTTTCAGTGGAAAAGACGGCATAGAGGCCACATCTGAACCCCTCTGGCTACACAGGGGAGAAGGATGATCCATCTTCCCACCAGCCCAATGCTGATAGCCACTAGGCAGAAGTCAAGCAGCTTCTCCCTTCCAGCCTTCTTTTCTTTTCTGACAAAACTTCCCACAACCCCTGTAGTCCTCTGCTGGCTTCCCTAACCCACTGCCGTGGCCACATAAAACTCAAAATGAAGCCTCAGAATAATGGGGGTTTATAGGGAAGTTAACCGTAAACAGCCATTGGTCCACAGCAGTGCCTCTCCTCAGCCAGCAACCAAGTCTCTCTCTATCGCTCAGGTGCTCTGCCTCACTATATCACAGTAGACTCAAGTGGGAAATGCTTCTTCTGCCCCTTTGCCGTGGCTCACAGAGCCTCCTACCAGTTGCAAGTGAGCAAACACTCCTGGCCACCCCAGGTGTGCAGATTCGAACTGTTCTCCATAGGATTTTCCATGGCTGCTTTCAAAAGTAGATTGCCAGGCCTGTTTTCCAAGCTGCCTTTGGGTAGATTCAACTCACTCACCTTTTGGTTGGAGCTGAACACTTAATTGTTCCCTTCAACCAGGGGCTTCATAGAGCCATCTAGTTACTTTGGAAGTCTGCACATGCGGGGAATGTTCAGCCCCTCTTTGGAAGCAGCCTCCAGAGTATGGCATCAGTCACCCCTTCAGAGTCTCGGCAGCCTTGGAGAGCTGATGTCATCCAAATGAAGGATGGAATCGTGAGTTCCCATCTCTTTGAGGTTCCACGGGAAGACTCACTTTTAAAAATAAGCCTACCTTAAATATTGCATTCAGTACTTTAAGCTATACAGGCAACAACCACCATCAGCATGCCTTCATTACGGGCCACATTCCCAGAGTGAGTTTGTAGAGATCCACAGGACTTTTCTCATCAACAATAAGGGAGACTCACCCAATCCCTCTCCTGGCCTAGCCTACAACAGGTTGGTCCAGGGTGAATTTTTACCCATATCACCTCTTCCCCAGTCCTAGTGACCTGCTTCCCACAAAAAACCTCACTGCCGTTAAGTTGATTCCAATTCCTGGTTACCCTACAGGATGGAGTGGAACTGCTACTCTCCTTAGGGTTTCTGAGAGGTAAATATTCATGGGAGCAGACAGCCTTTCTCCCAGGGAATGGCTAGTGGGTTTGAACTGCCCACCTTGCAGTTAGCAGCCCAATGCTTAATCCACCATGCCACCAGGGCTCTTTCTGGTGGTGGTCAGGCGCAGTGCCAGCAGTCAGCTCTGGTTCACAGCAACCCTAAATAGGGTTTCGGAGATTTTCAATCTTTGTGGGGCCAGGTGGCTGATGGGTTTGAACCACACACTTGGCTTGTTGGCAGCCCAATCCTGAATCCATTGCACCACTATGGCTTCTTACAATCCCCCAGCCACCCTGTTATTCCTAATTTAAACATGGGGTTGAGCCTGGAATCAGAATAAAGATGATACATACCTTTGGAAGCTGAGATGCCTGGCCTGAGGTAGATCGATGACAAATGCTTACTGCCTTCATTCTTGCTGCTTTACAGAGCAGAATGTGGCTCGGCAAACGCTGAGGGATGAAACAGAGGGAATGCATTTGTTCAGCTCCATCTGACCAGCAATTAGGACCAATTGTAAGAGGAGGTCTGTTGGAGATGAACTGCCAATAGAGAAGGAAGTGCCAAGAAAGTGGCAGGCACTGCTCAAAGTGAATGACAATGCTTTTCTGCAGAGAGATGGTACATATGATTGCAACTCAAAAGCAGAATAATAGCCCATTGGTTCGCGGTAATGCCTATTCAGACATGAGAACAAGGAAGCATTAGTCACCATTGGATGCAAGGAGTCTCTAGCTCACCATTCAATCTACTCTACAGCAGGCATGCCCTCCTCTTCCACTTTCATCCCCTAACCCTTCTGTGTTCCCTCCTGCCCTCTCCTCTTCCCTCATAAACAACAAGCAACCCCCAAATCACACAAACCAAAAGCATTGTCAGAGAACAACTCTCCCATATAGGATTTTCAATGGCTGCTTTTCAGAAGTGGAAGATTCTCTTTTTCTGAGGAACTTCTAGATCTGTGGTTCTCAACGTTCCTCATGCCGCAGCCCTTTCATACAGTTCTCCATGTGGTGGTGACCCCCCAACCATAACATGATTTTCCTTGCTACTTCATCACTGTCATTTTGCTACTGTGATGAATCAGGTAACCCCTGTGAAAGGGTCGTTCGACCCCCAGATGGGTCACGACCCACCGGTTGAGAGCCACGGTTCTAGATGGACTCAAACCTCCAACCTAGTGGTGAACTACTAAACCTATTAACCATTTGCTTAACCCAGGTACTCTTCCTCCTCTTCCTCCTGGTTCTCTCTATCATGCAATTCCCTTTCTTCATTCCCATGAGTCTCTTGGCATCAGGGGTTACACATTGATTCTGAGTCAGGGCAACTCCATGTAAATCAGACTAGATCTCATGGCTGTCCTGTTAACTGCAATTCCTGTAGTTCAAACCCACTGATTGCTCCTCAGGACAGAGATGAGCCTTTTTGCTGTCATAAAGATTTACGGCCTAGGAAAGGTATTATGAGTGGCTCTAGTCTGTCCTATGTCAGTATGCATGGAGAACCACTGATCCAGAGCAAAAGGGGAATCTTGCTGTGTTAAAGGAACCCTGCTCATAAGTTTACGACTTCCAAAGAAGCAAGACCTCGTTAAAGTGCTAACAGGTAAAGAGGTCACATTGAGGACTCTGTGCATAGGACTTTAGCCACGGTATTTTCAATCACCTCATATGCATGTGAGAACTGGGCAATGAATAAGGAAGACCAGGAAAGTAGTGATGCATTCAAATTATAGGGTTGCTGAAAAATAGTGAAAAAACCATGTACTTCCAGAAGAACAAACCAATCTGACTTGGAAGACGTACAGCCAGAATGCTCCTTACAAGCAAGGGTGACGAAACTGTCTCATACATTGGGCAAGAAATCAGGGGACACCAGTGCCTGGAAGAGGATATTATGCTTGGTAAACATGTGGGTCGGTGAAAAAGAGGAAGATCCACAGAAAGATGACTAAACACAGTGGTTGCAACGATGGGCTCAAACATAAGAAAAATTGTGAGGACATACAGGAACTAGTAGTATTCATTCTGTTATAGAAACCAACTCACAATAATGATTTTGAGACGCCCATATGACTCCTCTACATTTTCTAAAATTCCCAGCAGAAAAAGGACAGCATTCTCTTCTTCCTGATTAACCCATTATCAACCAAAAGAATAGACAAGGAGCTTCCAAAAGTTGGTGAAAATAAAAGGAGTTCAAAGAGAAGTTACAATCCCCTATGATCATTGTTGAGAGATATGAATAGGCCTGTTATCAGACAGAGAGCATTATAAAGTCGATTATGGCAGACATAGTTAAGTCAAATGTAGTATCTTATCATCTGATATCCTTTTAGACCCATTTCTGAAGCTGTTTCAGTTTTATAAAAAAAGTGGAGAACTACACATGGGTTAAGCTCTTGATGAATCCCCTCTGATCATGGACCAGGGATGTGTATTGGACAGTGGATGGCTGCAGATACAATGAGGTTAAAATTTAGCACCCTTTGATTTGATCTTTCTTATGATCCACTTAAATTTGTTCTCGTACTTAATATTTTCTGCTTGCTATTCAATTGAGTTTTTTATCTATTTCACTTTGTTATTCTTGTTGAGTTTCTGTTGTTATTGTTTTGTATTTTAATTTTTTTTCTGTATGTGAAATCCAGGATAGGTAGGTAAATCTATAGAGACAATACTGGATTAATGGTTCCTTGGGGTATGGCAGGCAGGTTGGTGGGAAACGGGGAGCCAATAATGATGAGTATAGGATGGAAAAGATGTGCTAAAGATGATTGTGGTGATGATTGTACAACTCTTCCTAATGTGATTGAAACATTGAATTGTATGGTATGTGAACTATATGCTAATAAAACTATTTGGGGAAAAAAAGAAAATAGAATTTTTCCACAATCTTGTTGAAACCCCCCAATGATGCAAAGGATTGTAGTAAGAGAATCACAAAACATGTAAAACCAAAATTAGGATATCATTAGCTAGCCATTGAGGGCCCCAGATCTGTTAAGTTTTATAATATTTGGTTCTTAAAATATTTCCATTGGATTTTAATGAGGATAGTAGACAGATTTAAAAGAAATACAATAAAACTTGTGGTTTACTCTGGCTAATAGGATTCATGTGGGTTTGTACGATTTTGTCCTTATTTCATAACTTTGTATATTTCCCAAGATTCTTCTGATATGATAAAATATTATCATTGACATCATAAAATACTATGACATCATAAAATAGCATTATTTAAAATACTATGAAAACCCTCTACCAAAGGCAAGAGCATTTAAACTCAGAAATCACCTCTTATCAATATGCAAAACATACTTTCAAATCTGTTGCATAAAAAAGGAAAAAATAACTTATTTTTGAGACATCAAATTTTGACTTTCATTTTAAATCAACTACTGTTGTCAAAATCCGAAAGTTAAACCAAGAATCACAGAAACAGATTAGTATGTGTTTTACATATTGGGTTATACTAATTTTTAAGACTCTAGAATTACGAAATTTCATCTTGGTGATTCGTTTTCTAAGGTTAAGCCAGCCTGCAAGCAGTGTTAGGAAGACTACTTAAAATCTGTTTTTTACAATTTACACAAATTAGAGGTTAAAAAAAAACACCAAATAACACTTTTGTTTAATATATCAAAGCTTGCCTGTTATCTTGAATCAGTGTTCTCAAAATCACAAAGGAAAACCAAGAATTACAGAAACAGTTTAATATGAGTTTTGTATTCTCCAGCACACTTAGTAATTTTTAAAGCTGCACGTTGGGTGAAATTTTATCATGGTAATAGAATAGTTTTTTAAGGTTAACTCAGTTTGCAAGCAGAAAGACCAACTTGAAATTTGTCTTTTACAACTTATAAGTTTTAGGGAAAAAGCCCACAAAACGCATTTGATGTATTCATTATGGGTTTGATCTGCAACTATCCAGTAGACTTAAAATCCTAAAGTCAGAACAAATCACAGTAACAGATTAGTTGTGAAAGATGTGTGAAATTTTATCATGCTGTTAGAATAAATTTCTAAGGGCAGCCCAGTTTGCAAATTTACAGCGTTAAGAAAAAGAAATGAAAAGAAACATTTGCTTTGGATCTTATCAACTTTGGCTTTTATCCTGGAACTATTAGTGTTCTTAATTTTTAAGTTACACCAAGAGTTTCAGAATTTGAGCAAAATATATTTGTACGTTATGGCACCCTTAAGTTTTAAAATTCTGGAAACTGTGAGAATCTGAGCATGCTGAATTCCTCATTTTCCAGTTAGAAATTGCAACTTCATTACCAAGTACTCTTGCAACTAGACATGGACTTACTAAAGAAACACATTAGGGGGCAAAAAAATCTAATTACAGATCACAAATAAACAAATATTTAGATCAACCAGCCAGTGTCTTTGACTGAAGACAGTGTCTGCTTTCTGTCTTCTTTCTGTCTCTTGACTTTGATGTCTTTCAGCACCCCCAAAATGATGTCAGCATTGATGAGGAAACTAAGATTTTTGGGGGTTAGTAAGAAATCCTTACTAACTATAAAATAAATGCCAAGTTGGATAAGGACTCATCTTGTTGGTTTACACCGATTATCGTAATCAATTTAATATCACTTCCAGCAGTGTGGCACAGCACTGCATAAACAATATGATAATTGGAATTCCTCTGCTCCTTGAATTAGTAAGCAAGTTACAGTGCATATCAATCATGCATAATGAGTCTGAAGCATGGCTTGATTACATTTCATTTGCATAAGAATTTTCTTGAAATTTTTTTTTCAAACTGAACTTTGAAAATTCAAAATAGATTTAAATGCCACACAAACTGCTACTCTGGCCCTGGAATAAAAAGTGTTCTTTTTACAGAATATAAAAATGCTAATCATTTTTCTTTACGATGTAGTTCCTGCCTTGTGAATGAGTATTCATCTTTCTACATGCTGTCAAATCTCAGGACACTGTCCCTTTTCTAGGGTTCATGATAGTATGCCCATTTATAAGGCTCCATGCTAATTGCCACATTATTTCCTTGCATGTACAAGGGGAACTCCTCTGCATTCATTCTTGGGATTGTCCAATTTTTAGGACAACTTTGCTCTGTTTGCATTTAGTAGTTCGTACAACCCTTGCTATGAATTCATGGAAATATTGATTCAAACCTGCTTTCAGAGAAGGCAACAGTCTGAAGTTTATAAAAATGAAACAAACAGACACCAACAGGTAAATAAATCTAGATATAGGGGTTACATCACAATTAGAACCAATGCGGGGTAGGAAAAAGTAGCTTATGAAATGTTTCATTGAGAAACACCAGTTTAGGTCTTATTCCATTAAAAACATTATTCATAAGCGAATCAGAAGATAACCATGTTCTTGTGCTTGTTATGCACATTTCTTAAAGTCCTTAAAGACATTGAAATATTTCCACGTGAAATTTGCGTATAGCTTTGAAAAGAGCAATTTCAAGAGTCAATCTGAGAACTACAGTATGGGATGGGAAAAGTGACTCCTTTGAAAAACATACCAAGTGCTCCCACAAAGGTTTTCTAAAGAGTGTACTGTCAACCCCAGAAAACCGACCACATTGCTCTAGGGACCCGCCAGGACCTCTCAGGTGACAGCCTCATCTTTTTCCCATGGCGTGCTAGTGGGCTTAAAAAGGGTTATTTGTAAGAAATAAGTAAGTGGTGGGGTAAACAAGAAAAAGGGGGTGCAGATTTCACTTCCTAAGAAAACTTTTGGGCCCAAGTCTCTAAGCAACCCTCAATACTAGTTCTCAATGTTTCTAGTAGGTGGACATAAGGGTCCTTGAGAGATGGTAAAATACTACACACTGAATTTTCTTTCTCTTATCAGGGAAAAAAAATCTCCTTCTAGGAAACTTTTTTTCTCTGAAAATCTGCATGGTAAAAGGATTGAATTATCTCAAAACATTTTTTCCTATGAATACACATTTGCTTAAGAACAGCAAAACAAAATTCTTTTTTTCCCCTACTTGCTCACAGAATTCCCCAAACCTATTGATTCACTTACATTCACCATCCTTCATAAGGCTTTTGAAAACAGAATATGTAATGTTCTTTGAGATGGGGCTTCTATGAAATGTTATTAAGCTGTTTCACATTTCAAAAACTCACAAGATGACTGACAGTTCCTAGATTTATCCTTAACTCTGTATCCAGATTCACCTGTTTAATTTCATGCAGCAAGGAGACCAGCTCTGCCCACTGGCATGTATGTAAATGACCACTGGGTTTTCTGATGACCTATCTGTGTTGTTGTAATTCTTGTTGTTAGAGGCCATCCAGTCCTTTTGGAACCATAGCAGCCCTATGCACAACAGAACAAACACTGCCAGCTCCTGCATGATCCTCACAATTGTTCCTATGCTGGTGCCCATTGTTGCAACTCCTGTGTCAAGTCCTCTCCTCCAGGGCCTTCCTCTGTTTTGCCACCCGTCTACTTTACCAAGCATGATGTCTTTCTCCAGGGACTGGTCTCTCCTGACAATATTCCAAAGTATGTACGACAAAGTCTCATCGTTCTTGCCTCTAAAGAGCACGCTGGCAGTACTTCTTCCACGACACATCAGTTTGTCTTTTGGCAGTCCATGGTACTTTGCATTTTCTTCTCCAGCCCCACAATTCAAATGCATCAACTCTTCCTCTCTCTTCCTTATTCGATGTCCAACTTGCACATGCAGATGAGGCAAAGGAGAATACTATGGCTGGGGTCAGGCCCGCCTTAGTCCTCAAAGTAACATCCCTGCTTTTCAACAAACACTCTAAAGTGGTCTTGTGCAGCAGATTTACCTAATGCAATGTGTCCTTTGCTCTCTTGACTGCTGCTTCCATGAGCATTGATTGTGGAGCCAACCCAGATAAATCCTTGACAGCTGCAACCTTTTAACCTCATCTTTTCTCCCGCAGAGCAGCTGGTCGTTAGCAACCCAACGTGTAATCCACTCCGCCAGCAGGACCAGATAGGGCGAACAAACTGGAACCTTAAAGCCAAAGGAAGGCTAAGGTACACATGCGCCCAGCGAGGGTGGCAGGGGTGGGGGTGGGGATGGGGAGAGGCGGGGGAGCAGATTTCACGAGCCTTCTTTGGGGTTTTGCAGGGTGACAGGTACTCAGCTCCATTCAGATTCAGATTCAGCCCTGATGCCACCCTGCAGACCCTGCTGGCAGGTGCAACTCTCACTGATGCTCAGAGGCTGCTGCCATTGCCCCCTTGCATATGGCTCAAACCGAAAAACAAACTCACTGCCTTGGAGTCCAAGATGACTCTGAGAGGCCCACGTGGTAGTTGTTTAAGGGAGCAGGAAGCCTAGTGTTTCTCCCAAGTAGCTGCCGGCGGTTTCGAACTACCAACCATAGGGATCTCAGCTCAATGCGTAACCCCTGCACCACCAGGGTCCCCTACATGGCTCATCGGAGTGTTATTTTCTGCAAACCCCAAGGAATGTTCGCATTAATCCATTCACTCATGCCTCCTCTTCTCAATTCTTCCATTTTTGTCTCATTTGTGTTCCCATACTTATATTATTTCATATGACCATCTCATTTACAAAGTCTGATTTTACTTTTACAAGTTTCCTTTCATTTATTCTCTCTGCCCACCCACCCCCAACCACCACCTCCAAAAAAATCCAAACTTACATATACATCACATTATTATTTTTTTAAATCATTTTATTGGTGGCTCATGTAACTCTTATCACAATCCATCCATCGTATGTCAACCACATTTGTACATTTGTTGCCCTCTTCATTTTCAAAACATTTGCTTTCTACTTGAGCCCTTGGTATCAGCTCCTCATTTTTCCCCTCTCTCCCGGCTCCCCGTCCCTCATGAACCCTTGATAGTTTATAAATTATGTTGTCATATCTTATACTGTCTGATGTCTCCCTTCACCCACTTCATCTCATGTCTTCAATGTATCGTTTAAAGTTGCCTCTCACATTTTTCATTCTCAAAGTTCCTTTTAATAATTAATGCTTTCCTTGTTACATTATCTGGTGGGGGGCGTGGGTTGCGGGTCTGGGCGCTGGTACTTAACCCAGAGCACAGCAGCCACACTTAGAGGGTGCAAGAAGAAACTGGATTAAAGGCTCCAGAAACAGAATCTAAGTGTTTGGCTCCACATAATCATTTTGCAAAATATTTACTTGCCATTCCACCACGGAATACATACTATGTTTACTCAGGGGTACGGCCTAACCAGAGCCTCTCATTGGTCACTAGAAGTAATACCCTTGTCCCAGAAATTTCTGGAAATGGCAAGGATAGGGGGAAGTTCACCTCGAGGCTCGCAACCAATTGTTTTCCTTCCAGGACCCATGAATCCTGCTTAGGCATCTACTGGCCCAACCAAGCCACAAATTGGTGGAACTCCTTCCCTAATGTGATCAGTATTTAACCCTTTCCTCATATGCTCACAGTTAAAAACTCTACACAGTTAGGAAAAGAAAATAAATACATGAAATGAAGAGGAGGAAATATCCATTTCCAAGCATCTATAGGGCACGAAAGTAATGGGGGTGGGGGCAGGAGAGGGGTACGCTATAGGTAAACGATGGAAAGTTGAAGGCTGTGTCCTTGATATGGTCTTGGGGGCTGGACTCTTGGTGCACATTCACATGACAAAAGTCAGATGAGGAGGAAAGAATGAGCCAAACAAATCCCGAGAGAGGATGGGGGGTGGGGGTGGGGGAAGCTGTTTATAGATGGGGTGAGAAGAATGTTTTAGAAGAAGCAAAGTTTTAAAAGAAAATGTAGCCTAGATCCAACTCCTGAGGAAAACAAAATATTCATACCAGGGTTTCCGTGAGATCAGAGTACAGAAGCCACAACAAGGAAAAGGCCAGAGGCTCGGGTTCCACGCTGCTTCACCTTTCTGCTTAACAGTAATGAAATTGTAAAGACCAGCCTGCCCCGTGTCAAATAGAAATAAATCTGCACTTCAGTAAGGAGAGACTTTATTCAACAAGACGATTACCATAGGGAGAGGAGTATGACCTCTGGATATGTAAGCATCTCAAAATCAAATAGAAAAAGGCTTTGCCTGCAGAGCATAGGCAAGCAATACCAGCAGGACCTTCGTGGGGAGGGTGCTAAGTATTGGCCAAAAGACAGAAATTCAGGAGCAAATGGTTCTCCCTATGATCCACAGATTCTCTCAAGAAGCTGTAAGGAGAGATGTTCAGCACTTAAAGGTTAGGACAAACCAAAACTCAGTGGCCTGTGGGGAAGAGAGATGTCTGAGTGGTAGTTGATCACGTCACATCGAGTGGTAAGGGGTGGGCAATTGGGATTGCTTGTGGTCAGTGGTTAAAATGTCAAATAAAGGCAAAAACTGTTTTTGCTTGGTGGTCAGCTGATTATTCTTGGAATGAGCCATTAAAATAGGATAGCTGTGTTTCATCACTAGCACAAGCTTGGGGCTTTCTAAGTTCACGGGCCTTATGGAGAGAAACCTGACTAAGGTTTTTCAAACCAAGTCCAGGCATGTAGTCACCAGAATTTCAATAACGATGAGTGGGCCTTTTCTCCCTGGGAACCCCCAATTGTTTGGGGGCTTGCCGATTCGTATGTTTTAAAAGCTTACTCCATTTTGAATTCCACATGGGCCCTTGGAACTTGTTGCATGTGCTGAGTCCTTTTGAAGATGGCTTTCTGTCCCACTCCTCTGACGAAAACTGAAAGCAACCAAATAAAATTACACCAATTAAACTAGCACTGCTGATGCTAAAAATCAAATTTTTGTTTGCATTTTTATTGGCACCTAATCCACACATCATACACGTTAATAGTTCAATCATTCAATCATATTAAGAATAATTGTACAATCAATGTTAGGGCATTTCCCTCCCGCACGGTTAAATCGAGTTCAAAATGACTAGTGCAATCACAATCAGTTATTGAGCTCCCTGCCCCCTTCTGCCTTCATCGTTGACTCCCAAAATTCCCTCACCCCATCGCCCATCCCCACCCTTACATCCCCCATAAGCCTTGCATCAGTTCTTATGTCTATGCATCCACTCCTTCTGTGCTTCACAAACCAGAATAGAAAGGCTGCTTGAGAGCCCTGCCTGTGGCTAGTGGGGTCTGCCAGTGGCTTCATCTGACTAGTTACTCTCTACAAATGGGTTTGGGGCTCTTGCTGTCTTCCATAGTGTTCTACCAATTTTGTAATTCTTCATAATTTTAGCACTGATACTTTCCCTTCATCATATTTGAATTTTGTTGCTGTCATCATTGCATTGCACAAATTGGTGTGCTTCTTCCATGTGGACTTTGTTGACTCCTCGCTTAGATGGCAGCTTGTTTGAATACAAAGGCCTTTCAGACCACAGACATTATTCCAATTGATAGCGGGCACCATCTGCTTTCTTCACCACACTTTGCTGTAACACCCTTATCTTCAGTGATCCTTTCATGGAGGTGAGAATTGGACAAGGCCATGTTATCAGAACTAAATGTTCTTGTATTGGAACTAGAGTTAAGCAGGAGCACAGAATCCATCTACATGTCCGTGGGATATGCATGCCTTAGATTTACTTTGGTGGCTGTAAAGTGTCAAAATCTAAACTGCATAAGACTAACTACACAACAGACACAACAAACCAACCAGCAAACAAACAGGAAAAGAAAAAAGAAAACAAGCTAAACGCAGGGCAATGTTGTAATTCTTTGTTTCTATTGGTTTTTGTTTTCCTGCCTAAAGGCAAATTCATCAAGCTGCAAATGGTACAAAAAGGAGAACTAGAAGAATGAAATGACTTGTCCACAGCACCCAACAACAAACTAAAGTAAAACCGAGACCGATCTGCAGGCAAATGACAACTCTTGAAATCAATGAGTATGTGTGGGTATGTGTAAGGAGCTCTGGTGGCACCGTAGTTTTTCATCAGCCTCCTAACCATTAAGTCAGCAGTTTGAATCCACCAGCTGCTCCACATGAGAAACAGGAGGTCTCCTATTCCCATAAAAAGTTACAGTCTCAAAACCCAACAGGGGCAGTTCTCCCCTGTCCTATGGGGTCGCTATGAGTCAACATCGACTCTGTGGCAGTGCATTGCATTTGTAGTTTCAGTTTGCATAACACACACACATACACAAATTATATATATATATATATATATTTCTGGAAAACCTATATCATCTCAGAACACAGTAAATCACTAAGTAAGTTATTTTAGTGAGGATTTACAGTTATAGTTCATTTTGTTTTGCTTATATTTTATATTTCAATTATTTTTGAAGGCACAAAATTAATCTTTCCAATGTTGTACATATATGCCCACTAGAAATAATAAATTGAAGATGGCCTTAATTCCAAGGGTATAGAATAATATCATTAATTTATGCTGAGGTCAGAGTCACTTTTGGTTTTAATTAGTACTAACATAACCTAATCAAATTATAATTTGCTGTTACTCTCAGTTAAACGAAACTTTTCTGTAATGAACACTATTGAATAACCTACTGTGAATCTACCCAGAAGAGTCTGTTTTGGCATTAATATTTATCAGAGGCTAGTGGAGAATTCACACTTTGCACGTCTGTAGTCTGAAATGATCAGAAGGCAGTGATGGGTAAGATAAGGTGATGAATTAGGTACAAAATTAATCAAATCGTAAAGGAAACATTGACTGTGATTAAACATATTGTTTTCTAAGCCTATTTCAGTAGAAAACAAGAATTCAAGAAATTATAGCTCATCTTTTTATAGCATGAACCATGAGAAATGTATGCTCAAAGTCATATGTCATTGAAATCGGCATATGTATGCACTCTTGTCTGTTTATCTCTTGTTTGTTTTATATTTTAATATTCTTGGAAACCATTTATATCCTGAGCTTCTAATGAGACTACACTACATGATACAGACTGTGATCTAGATGTCAAGATGGGATGAATATAAAACAGCTATCCTGAAGATGTATGAATGTGGCAAACGGCAGCCTCTACTCCTCTTTCAAGCAAAGAGCCATTGCCTAGAGATAAGATCATAACGTTTTGCTAACTACTGACAATAAACAGCAAACCAGAAATCACAGGGGAATCATAAAATGAACCCATGTTGCTATCAGACATGTAGCATCCACAAGGTGTGCCACATACTGCAGGTGTAAGACTACGCTTTCCATAACCACACTAAAAAATACATGGAGAAATGTCTCTGGATGGCATACTTTACTTCTGTGGTAATGACCCCACTCTGACTGCGCTATATTCTATGTTAAAGCAGAAAATTAAATATTTTCCCTTTGAGTTGAGAACGTTTGGGAACCAAGTGTACACACACACACACACCTATCCAGGCAGTATTTCCTTCTCTTATGTACAGGGCTACTATGACTTGGAACCAAATCAAAGGCACCCAACAAAAGCATCAACCAGACATATAGACGCACTGCGAACCCAACAGTTAAGGGCTTGGCTGCTAACAGAAAGGTTGTTAGATTAAATCCCTCCCGCAGATACACAGAAGAATGGTTTAGTGATCTGCTCCCACAAGGATTGCAGCCTAGAAAATTCTATAGGGCAGATCTGCTGTGTTGCATGGGGTTACTGTGAATTAAAACAGGCCCAATGATACCTAATGACAACCTGAAAGTCGCTAGTGTTTCAATATCAATATCTGCTTCCATCTTTTGGCAATTGTGCCTCCTGCTCAAAGTGGCAAGAGAGATCCACATGTGAATTTATCTAGTTCAGATACTTTCTCCTTGGGCTGCGACTTATAATTTTTTTTCACATCTCCATAATCAATAGTGAAAATATGTGTATTTGTGAAGAAAGGAAACACCATGTTTAAAGATGAAGTTCCCAACCAACCCTTTTAAGACATAGAGATGTCTTTGTACTTATAGTCACTGCTATCAAGTCAATTCTAACTCGTGACTAACCCTAAAGGACAGGGTAGAACAGTCCTTGAGGGTTTCTGAGATTGTAACTCTTACAGGGGTAGAAAACGGTGTCTTTCTCCCTAGGAGTGCCTGGTGCTTTCGAACTGCAGTCCTTTCATATCGCAGCCCAACTCCAAACCACTGTATCCCCAGGGCTCCTATGTATTAGTCATATTTTAAATTTGTTAGAACAATGTCCTGACCTCCTCAGCTAATAATAACTCATCCTTTATTTACTGACCCAGTACTCTAATAACCCCGGTGATGAAACGCCTGGACAGAGATTAGTGTTTACCTACAAACTTGGATTCCTCATAAAATGCACCCTAATGAACAGTAGTAGAAATTTATATTTACAGACTCCTAGTTTTCTAAATGCCTGCTTCGGTCCCCAAATCTGACTTAGAACTCAAGCTCTGCTCCCCAAATCAAGTCACCTCAGCTTAATATCCAGAGACTCGGATGTATATTGTATAATTGGAATGGTTACTGGGAACACCAGCTTTTCAATAGATAGTGGTGAGTAATGAGAAACAGGAAGTAACAAAAGGCAGTGGGAAAAAAGGAATGTCAAGAAGGGAAGAAGCAAGCGCCAGAGTTCGCTTAAAGGATATATAAAGATCTTCAGTAAATTAATAAGTACACAAACCAATTAAAATGAACAAAAATGGATACATCATTTTGCCTATGATCATAACTCAATGATACTCAACATTATTGTGATAGTTACAAAATCTGGTGTCAACTTGTGAAGGGGTGGAGTATAGCCTGTCAATCAGGTCCTCAGCTTGATGACCTCATTTGAAGATAAAAAGCTGATGACCAGGGAGATAAATAGCTCACTGGAGGCCAGATACACAAAGACTCTGCTACACATTCCTGTTTGTAGGCCACATAGAGCTATGCTGACAGAAATAGCCCTGGAGCTAGAGGAGCTATGCGGAGACCCCTGCCAGCACTGAGATGCTTCCACTGCCATCCTGGATCCACAAGACATTACAACCACTGGCCTGGATCTTCCTGCATTCGGCATCATGAGTCTGAAGAGGGATTTATAGACTAGTGTCGGACATATAGGTTAATATCGGACTTACGGACTTGATCAGGACTGGGCTTGGATGTTTTCTTAATATACAATTGCTCTTTTATATAAAGCTCTTTCTTATACACATATGAGTGTCTGTGAATTTGTTTCTCTAGTCAATCCTAACACTATTATTAAGGATTATGGACATACAAAGACAAGACACCATTTTACATCTACTATATTGAAAAAAGTTTTTAAACAGTCTAGCAGTTCCGGGTGCTGGTGAAGATATTCCAAGTAGGTATACCAATTAGATAGACCAATGTCTGCTGGTGTAGAGGAAATTGGTATATATACTTTGGAAAGCAATTTGAGATATTTTAAATTACACATACTGATACTTTACTATCTAATAATTCCACTCCGTTATTAAGCCTAGATAACCTCTTGAATGCATGAAACAAATATATTTATACAACCGTGGTTACTTATTGTCTGCCCACAAGAAAAACAAACAAACAAACTAGAAGCAAACCAATTGTCCATGGACAGGAGAATACTTAAACACACTGTGATAAATTTTCAGAACAATCTATCCAGCAGTGCCCACTAAGGAGCTGCCACAATGCAGATCCACATGAATGAATCTGAGAAACATGATGTTGAACAAAAATCAACATCACCGAACATTATGCACAGATTGATGTAATTTTCTAAAATCTGAAAGGCGGAAAATAAGAACATACCATTTAGGGATGCATGCAAGTAATGGCAAAAAATGGATTATGAAAGGGAATAAAAAGAAATAAGAATAACAATTACTCTAATGGATTGTTGCGGGGTAGAATGGGGGTGAAAGAAAAAGATATATGCAACACATTTGGTAGTTCATACTTCTTAAGTGAGTGATGTTTTAAAACTTTCATCACCCTTCATGACTTACATACCTCCAACCCAAACCAAACGCACTCCCATTGTGTTGACTATGACTCAGAGGCCTCCTCTAGGCGGGAGGAGAACTTCCCCTTTGGGTTTTCAAGATTGTAAATCGTTACGGGAACAAATGGCTTCTTCTTCCTCCCTGGGAGAATCTGGTGGGTTCAAACTGCTGACCCTGTGACTCACAATCCAACGTGTAACCCACTGTACTACCAGGGCCTCTTCATAAATTAAATAAGTGAACCAAATATTTTTTTAAACCTTGAATATTTCCTAATCATTTACTCGTTTTATAAAAAGGTGAGACCATGCAAATATGGTATTTGAAAGACCTGATGAGAGAATTGGTTCTTTTATCATCCCTGTAGGCTGAAAAGTGCCAATTCCAAAACAAAGGCAGGACCTTACTAGCACCAGATAAAAGAGACAGGAGCAGACCTTGTCCTTTAGGCTGGCATACCTGCACTGAGAACGTCCTTGACCTAGAAGACAGAAAGCTCTATCACTGGAGATGAGAGATGGCGAAAAGTAGAGTGAAAGAAAAGGTGGCCACTGAGGTACCAGAACCAGGAGACGAGTATGAGCTTGCTCTGTGGTCTTCCTGGCCCACAAAGCAAGACAAATGTAAGTCTTCATGCACACGGCTTACAGGCAGAGTGGGGTGGCTCTGGGCTTTTACTAGTAGAACTGAAGAACTTTGTTTAATGCTTGCCTAAGTAGGACATTTGCGAGGCTAGCCCTAGAGGCCCTAGGTTCTGAAGGCAAGAGGCTGAGGGCCAGATATAATCCTACTTGTAGACATGAGAGAAAAGCTGGCCTAGCCAAATTGTTTTATCCTGAGTCCTTCTGACTCTGAATGAAAACCTGGTGCTGTTGCAATGAACCCCTTGCTCTGAGTCAGAGTGTGAGTTCTGTGTGGTCACTGCAATACTTTTCAAGCAGAGGAGTAGAGGGTGGCTGGTAGAGATGGCTGGATGACAGAAATGCATAAAAGTTTGGAGCGATGAGGCATGTCTGACCTCCACCTCATAGAAGTCAGCCTTTGGGTGATGCTCTTGTTTCTGATGTCCCTTCGTGAAGTGAGAGTTTAGGCATTGTCAGGCCATTTTTATATACAATATAGGATTCTCTGCAACAGTAGAAGTAATAAACTAGATATGCTTAGAGCTATACATGTAGATCATTGAAACATAGCATTCAGTGGAACCATTACCACCTATGGTATCTCCAGCACAATACTATTTATGTACCGTATATACTCGAGTATAAGCCTGACCGCATATCAGCTGAGACACCTAGTTTTACCACAAAAATTGCATTAAAATGCGTTTGTCAGTATATATGGTATGTTTTTCAAATACAAAAAAATGCCTTATTCTTGTCAAAGACACGAGTCTTGAAAAGTTAAAACAGGATGATGGCAACATATGTACAAATGTGCTTGACACAATGGATGCATGGATTGTTATAGCACTGTAACAGCCCCTAAAAATGATTAAAATTTTTTAAAAGTTAAAATAATGGTTACGGTTTTTGCTCGTTCTCTTTTTCAACAAGTCTTATTCTTGGAAGCGATATTTTCTGAAACATATTTATTTTTCTCGTTGAGCTTAAGAGTGCCCTATCTATGAAACCCCCTTCTTCACAAGACATGGATTCTTCTATGACATCATTGTCACCTTTAAAGAATCATGCTGCCACCATTCTACAGTTAGACCCTTGCAAAAGAAGAAGGGAGGGAAGAGGTTGGTACAAGTTTATTTTCGAAGGCTACTGGGCTCAAAAAGGTGAAGAAATGGACAGTTCCTGACAACTGCTGTAAATAGAGTTTGTCCCAGATTTGGTTAGAAGAAAAAGCACTGAAACATCGTTAAAACTACAAAGAAGTCATCCGGAAGACATATTATGGAGCAGGGCAATACCAATTGCCCTTGATGTTTTCCAGCACAATCTTCTCTCATGTAGCCATGGTGGCCCTTTGAAATGGTCTGAGCAAGAAAGACCTATGTGATTCCTGTCTGATTAAATGTGGCTGGGGGGGGGCGGGCGGGAATGCTATGACTGTGATCTGCTCGCCTTCACTAATTGGCCAGTATGCTGATAATAATAATATCAAAAATTCAAAGTTGTGTTGCACTTTAGCTAACAGGTTTACAAGGTGTTTCCACCTGCACTCGTTGTGAACCCCCAATAAACCTTAGAGGCCAGATAGCATCTGTCCATTTTCAGATTGGGAAAAAGTGCCCCAGAAAAGCTGTCATTGAACCAGAAAATTATCAAAGAGATCCTACCAACATCTGTCTTCTGAATGGACAGGACAGAAATGCTGGGCGTGGGGGGAGGGAGCATTGAATCATCAAGCAGTTATTTACTTATTTGCATTAAGCATTTTCATGGCAAAGGGACTCTTCGGAATGGAACATACATGTTCATAATAATTTGAGCACCCCAAACAAAACAAAACCAGTTGCCCACGAGTTTTGGGTGGCTCATGGTGACCTCATGTGCAGTAGAGTAGAACTGTGCCCCTTAATGTTTTCATGGTTGTGGTTCTTCAGAAGCAGATTGCCAGGCCTTTCTTCTGAGGCACCTCTGGGTGGACATGAATGTCCAACTCTTTGGTTTGCAGCTGAACTCACTGAGCCTTTACATCACCTAGGGCCTCATGTGCTTTAATGCTGACTTCTAATTTTACTGCAATATGGTGTGTGTACAGGGAACCCTTCTGGTGAAGTGGGTCACATGTTGTGCAACTAACTACAAGATCAGCAGTTCAAGTTTGCCGACCACTCCGAGGGAGAAAGATGAGACTTTGTACCCCTGTAAATAGTCATTCTCAGAAATCCACAAGGGAAGTTCTATCCTGCCCTTTACGGTTGCTATAAGTAAGTACTGAGTTTGATTTTGAGTCTTTCTGGCATGCATGCTTTGAAGAAGGGCTTCAAAAAGTCCACAGACAAATTCCTGTATTGTTTCATTCCTTGTTCCATGAACTTTTTGAAACGCCCTTGTTTATATTTGATTGTTACAATGACAGACTGACTGGAGGACGTAGAAACTCAGCGAAGTTCCCAACTAGTAAAGGCAATGAGCAATAAATGATTCCTTGTTTTAATGTTACCATCACACATCCTGACTAGGTTCTGAAATATTAAATTAAGAATGATGATATTCTACAAGAAGATATGCAAAGGAGGGAAAATGTTCTATTTTGTGTGGTGAAATTTTCCACTTGGTTCATGTTTTATTAATGAAAATTAGCTAACGTGGAGCTCATCTATTTCTAAAAATATTATGCTACAAAGCCTTGACAGAGGGCTGCCACACATACCCAGTAAGTGACTATTTACCAGCGATGAAAAGAAAGCATTTACATTTCTTTCGTTATTCTAAGATAATTAGCTATTGAGGGAGGTTATATATTTTTCAGAACCATTCCAACTTGCAATTCTAATGTCCTTATTTGAAAATGCCCCCCTCCCTAAACAGACCCAGATGGCGTTTTGCAATATTTATTTAAAGTTCTAAATTTATACATAAATTTATTGTCAACAATTTTTTCTCAAGTTTGGTTACACACAAGTATGGCACTTGGAGCTCCAGCACAAAGGCATTTCTCTGCAACTGGCACATGTTTGCAAGTTGGGTTGGAGTCAAAGCATCCACGGAGAAGCTCAACAAGAGTCATCCGATGAACCAAACCCAAGGTCAATGGCATCAAGTCAATTCTGACTCCTGGAGACTCTAAAGAACCGAGTAAAATGGTCCCTGTGGATTTTTGAGACCATAGTCTTTACAGGAACACGGAGGCTTGTCATTCTCCCAAAGGGGGACTGGTTGGTGGGTCTGGATTGCTGACCTTGTGGTTAGCAACCCAATGCATAACCCACTGCACCCCCAAGCTCCTTAGAATCCTCCAGACTGGTTATTTTTATTGTTCTTCGTTGTTTATTTTTCTCATGTTCAGTGGCAGAAAGCAACCCAGGTATGACTTTGCAGTATTATTATAGTATTCATTTATAAGATCGATTTCAGAACCACTACATGTAGGTGGCTTAATTTCTGTGTAAGCCTGTCTTGCTTCCTGAAATATATCTTATAGTCTTTTGAATTTCATTAACTTGCAATTCCACAGTGCTCTGTGAGATTAGTTATTTGGCTCGATGGGGAAGTAGAAGGAAGGCAGCATCATGGTCATAACTAGCAAATTGCAGACAGCAGTATGTTCCAACTCTGGCTAATGGCATCTTTAATATGGATCAGTAAAGGTATCACACACATACACACAAGAGTTCATTGCAATTTGTTCACTTGATTTGTGTGGGTGAAGGATTGAGGCCTCCACATTGACCTTAAATATGACCTTCTCCATTTGCCCTTGTGGTAAAGATCTGAAGGATAAGAAGTCAGGTAGTCCCATTGTCATGTGTCAACATCCTACACCTTGGGAGGCTTGGATTTCATTTAAACTAAAAAATGGATTAGGTCAGGCTGAAATGTTTATTACATAATTTTAAAGACACTTCTTCTAAGGTATCCCTCTTTCAAGGAGATGTCTAAATTTTACTTCAATATTCATTACTGTACCACATGTCCCAAAGAAGGTAAGGCCTAGGTGGCAAGGAGGGAGTGGAGAAAATCCAATTACCTGATAAGGATGGGCTCCATCCAGGGATACATAATTCAAACATCATTCATACATCATTCACACAGATTAGGGTATGAACAGTGCTTCTTGTGTTTTGCAAATAAATAAAAATGTATCCACAGAAATAGAAATGGACTGATTGAGAATAAAATAGTAGCTTACATCAGTAATTCAATTTTCTCCAGGCTGCAACAGCTTGCCAGGACCAGTTGATTCACATTAACAACAGCAACCCCTGCTTTCTTAGGCCCCGTCCCAATCTATTCACTTCAGAAGGCCTTTCGCCTGGGGCTCAGGTTGTGATTCTTTCAAGCATTGCCAGCCTTTCTGAAGGGAATCTCACACTTTCTAATGAACCCTCCGAGCAGCTATGCTTACTACCATCATGCCCACTGAGCAGCGGAGCCTCTGTCTAGTGTGATCACCTTCTGCCTGGACCCCCAGTCTTGTGGCAGGCATTGCTGTTGTTGAGAGCTGTCACTGTGTCAAAGGGAGCCCATACGCAGTGAAACGAAACACTGCCCCGTCCTGCACCATGTCTACGATTGGTTATGAATTCCAACCATTGAAGTCCATAAGGTTTTCATGGGCTGATATTTGGAAGTAGATCACCAGGCCGTTCCCTTGGTTCCTCTTACTCTGGAAGCTCTACCGAAACTTGTTCAGCATCACAGCAACACACACCTCCACTTATAGATGGGCAGTGCCGGCATGAGGTGCGTTGGAAGGTGAAGATTCTACCAGTAAACCACTATTGCCCTCATGCCTGCCGCTCAAACTAAACTCTCAGGTCTTGCGTAGATTCTGGCTAAGAGTGACCCTATGGGAGATAGTAATTCTTTATAGGCATACAAATCCTCATCTTTCTCCTACAGAGCAGCAGGATTTTGATCCTTGCAGTTTGCAGCCCAATTCACAATCACAACGCCACCAGGGCTCCTTATAGCTGTAACTAGTTTCACACAAATACTCCTACCATCTCCTAATGGATTCTGCCACAAATTTACTACAACCCTTCAATTACCCAAAAGGGTATGGTCACTGGGAGAGACTCTCCTACTCCACATGTCGTAAGGACCCAAATCTGATTTGGGAAACAACCTTGTGACTTTATGTCTACAGTCCCCTCTCTATTTAGGATTCTGATATCAACACAAAAGAGTCGGGACCAAGAAGCTGCTAACAACTAAGGCTAAGTCACCAGGTTAAGCTTGTATCACCCATTTCTTTCCTCAGTTTCTCTCTGCATGGGCCCTGATATTCATAAAAATCATCTTGTAAGAGGCCAGTGGTACAGTTCATTACAAATGTTTAGATGACTATAGAATCCAATGATGCCTCCCCCATCCCTTAAAAGTTCACAAAATTATCACATAATCCTCTCATTGAATTCTCACAGCCACACTAAGAAGCACAGGAAGTTTTGCTACAAAAGAAATAAACATTGAGAGAGTAAAATTATTTGCCTAAGGCCATTCAACAGCCAGAGAGCACCAAGAACATGAATCTCTCCTGTTCAAAATTCATTGTTTTGTTGATTTCATCTTTGGGGGGAGCTTATTTCATTTCTATTGGAAAAGTGCCTGCTGAATCGTGGCCCTAAAGTAAGGGACAGTAAGCAAGCATGGTGTTTAGACCCTGTCAACATAAGCATGGCATCATCTACTTGAACAAGTCTTAAGAGCAGTAATGAGCACATACCTGAAGAGACTGGCTGTACATCCCTATGGCAGATAAATGTGGACCAACCCCGTGAGCCAACCAACCTCATGGAGAGTGGTTCCAGCAGACTAGTGGGGAAAGAAACCTGCTCACAACGATTTGAAGAGAAAGGTGGGACAGAAGTAGGGAAACCAAGAATAGATGAGTTCCAGAATCTTGAACTATGTAATTCAAGAAGTTAAGACTTTCTCAAGAAAAGGGATGAAGGTGCATATAGGTAGGGTGTCTCTCCCCTTTAAAGGTGTGACCGTAGTGGTTGACAGAGATGCCACAGCCAATGGGGAGAAAAATGAAGGCACCAAAGAGAGAGAGAGAGAGAGAGAGAGAGAGAGAGAGAGAGAGAGAGAGAAAGGCCCATTTACTAGAGAAGAACTCAAAGAAGAGAATGGATCAAGTGCACAGATCCTTGACATCGGCCAAACAACATCTATCAACTTTAATAGTTGCTGGGGTTTGTCTCAGTTTGTACTTTAATTGATACTGATGGGTCAATAAGGGCAGTACCTCTCCACTCCTCTTTTGAGCATTAGTATGAGAAAGTATCAATAGCTATGTAAATGGATTCAGACTCCAAAGTCCACACCAAGAAAGCCTCTCTAGGCCCTGCCCCAAGGAGGCTACCTGCCAAAAAGAGCCATTTGAGGTTCGAATGAAACAACACGCATTTGTATGTTCTGTAAATGGCAATGTTCAATATTAGGGTTTGTAACTGACCAGTTTTGTTATTAATGTAGCATCTTAAAACTTCATACATGTCTCAAATAGGAGGGAATCATGTACAAATAGGTGGGCTAAAAAGGGAACGAAAAAGAGAACCAGCCAAGAGAAGCACTTCAGTGCCAAAAAGAGAAAATTCCACCTGCCATGAAGAATTCGAGAAACTGACCCTTCCTCTCTGAATGACAAAGCAAGAGAGGAGGAGGGAGGCAACCCCAATGCAGCCATGTCCCAGTGGAACCTATTTGATCAAACTCTCAAGATAGTAGTGTTTTCTTTTGGTTCCGAATATGGTGTCAAAGTCACCCATTTGTCAACCCAGTACAAGACACTTCCTATTTATTTAAGCTTCACTATATGCTTGCTCACCGTGAATTTTCCTTCTGAGTCCAGCACGAACTAAGCACTCATTGAACATTGCATTAACGAATCCATGCATTGCCGAGAGCAGCCTTCCCAGCACTCAACACAGAGTAGTGCTTACGTCAGACCAAAGACACAGGAGAAGCAGCAGCAGCAGGAATGGTCACCCAAGAAGTGTACCTTGCATTTCAGTCTCTACTCTGTGCCCATCTATATGTGCCCTTTTACCAGGTTCGTACAAACACAGGTCCAGACAATGGCTGTCTCATGTTAAATCCCTTCTACCCTCCCTGTTTCCACCCATATTAAAAAACAGACAAGAAAGAAAGGAATGGACCAAACCCATTGCAAATGACCTGACTCAGGGCAGCCCCACCTTTGCTAAAGCAGAACTTCCTTCTAATGGCTTTTTTTTCTTCCAATGGCCAACCTTTCATCCAATTGCCAGACATTTTGTACCGCCCGGGAACTCCAGACTAGGTGTTCCAGAAAAACATGTGAGGGCGAATGCAAGTTAACTTCCGTTTCCTTCAGTTCAACCATTTTATTTGCTCTTGTTGTCATTCTGGTTTGACACACTTGAGGGAGGTAACAGAGCAGGTCAGTCTACAGCCAGTCTATTTCTCTGTCTCACTGTATAATTGATGTGACCACTAATAGCAACAACAGTAATAAGATGATCTCTGAGTCCCTGATTGCTGAGTACGCTCTCTCTATCTATATGATCATGACTCACAATTGGTCCGGAGAAGTGTCACTCGGCCTACGTTATATAGGAGAAACTGAAACACAAACAGGGTGGTGAAGTGTTTTCTTCTCAGGGGCACTGGGTGGGACAAATGGTTGAGCTTTGCTGAAACCAAAGTATATCTGGTATATCTGGTTGTGCAGTCACTCATCTTCCCATTTGGCCAGGTTCCCGCCCCCAATAGGAGAGGCTGGAAGAGCTGAGGACATCTTCATTCCAATCCGTTACTATGTCTAACTCAAACTCACTTCCAAAGGGCCAATTCCCAAGCCAAGTCTGCACTGGTACACGTGACCCAAGTGCCTGTCTAATTGCATGCTAGCACAGCCTACTAGGGAAAGACATGGGAAGGGACGTCTTGGCCATTCCTGTCCCAAATTCTTCACAGCCTTTTATTCCAGCCGCTTTAGTGGAATCACAAAGGGGAAGAGCGGCATTCATGACACTTTTCAATTCGTGGCTAATTGTACTTATTCGTTCTGCTAAGTCTTGTTTTAGCATGCGTTTATTTACTTCATTTTATGCCAATTTCCACTATCATTCTCCTCCCACCAAAGGAATCCAGCTAATGGGTGTGAACGCATCATTTCATTCATTTATCTTCTTATCAACTTTGTGCCTTTTGCATGTGTGTATAGTTTGAGGTTCTAGATCTCATTCTTACTTTCTTATTCAGATTTTTGTTCAATGCGCATCTAGTCCATGAGGTCAAAGTGCTGTGTCCAGCATATTTTACCTAATCATCACCACCACTAGTTCATCTGACACACGGTACCCCCTGATGTGACAGAGTAGAACTGTGATCCGCAGGGTTTTCAGTAGGTGATTTCAGGGAAGTAGATTGTCAGGCCTTTCTTCCATGGCACCTCTGGGTAGATGCGAATCTCTAACCTCTTGCTTAGCAGCCGAGAGCATTCACCATTTCCACCAAACGGTAATGGACATCAACACCACAGCCAACTTCCTGTCACAACAAAAATAAAAAAATAGCAATATGTCTCTGTGTACACCCATGTCTGGAACTGTATGCAATTCTCTTGGGGATAATAAAATGCACTGCTGGGTCTGGAGGTGTCTTTCTATTGATTGTCCTCTGATTAAATGCTACTAGGTTACTTTCCACAATGACTGCACTGGTCTAGACTCAACAGCAGGGCTTAAAGGATGCATGCTCTCCACATTCCTCTAACATTTGGCAGGGAATTGGATGTTCTCTAAATTATGTCAATCTAACAGATTAAAAAAAACCCACAACTCCATTGTTTTTCAATTTGCGTTCCTCTGATTACTAATGACTTAGAGTAGCTCTTGACACTCTTGAAAGCCTTTTGGGTATCCTCTTCCGTAAAATGTCAGTTCTTGATCTTTGCCAATTTCTCAGAGAAGCTGTTTTATTTTTCTTTACTTAGAAGAGCCCTTTGAATAATCTGCACCTCAATTTTCGTTTTAGACCTTGTAAGTCACCTCACTCACTCTGTTGCCTTTCAGTTAATATGGTTTATGATATTGTTTGCAAAAGGAAGAGCCTTGATTTGGGTATAAATAAATCTACCAAGTGTTCGCCTTTGTTTGGTGCCTTGGAAGCTTTGTTTTATGAGCTTTCCTAAACCAGGACAATAAAAATAATCTACAATATTTTGGCCATCTGGGTGGTGGAAGATAGAAAATCAACTCTACCAATATTTTCCCTAGAGTGTGGGCTGTTTTTCCTGAGATCATTAACTAAATGATACTTCTTTATGGTGATTCATGGTTCGTTCACTCTTTATTACATATTGAGTTCCCATAAAAATAGTATTTAGGATCCACTAGATTCCATTGAAAGGAATAGTAAGGGTTTTGTTGATATTTACAATATGTTCAGAATTCTCTTCCTTACAAATTTACAGAATAAAGTTAAAGAATGTTGGAGGACAGGATTCTAGAATATATCACATTTCCAAAACCTTATAGTTAAAAAAAGGGGGAGGTTTCCAACCACTGTTCATAACACCCCACCGGCACTGGCTCATTCTGCAGGACTAAGCCAGCAGCCCTGGCTACTTTTCCATCTTGTCCAGAAACTGCTGAGTCGCTCATCGCTCAGGATATGGCCAGGTAGGCCTCACCCACATTTTTTTTTTTAAAAAAGAGCTTTATCAGGAAAAGTAAAAAAGAAAAGGCCTCCACACACGCTTCTGGCTCCTCGGGGATTAAGCAAAGGAACATTGCTCCATCTACTGTGACCTCTGGAATTCCCAATCCAAGTGTGCTCACAGGGGAAACTGTACAAAGCAGTTTGTCGCCTTTGTTTATATCTTTCTACCATGCTAGCCTCAAAGAGAACCCTTTTTAAAAGTGTCTGAGAAGGAGAATTTCATGTGACTATATTAATGGTTTCCTGTACTTTAGGCTACATGTATGCAAGTCATAATTAATCATTTTTTGCCTTTACTTGGGTGGCCACTGTCAATATGATAGGACTTTGAAGGCTATGTCCTAAGTTCAAAGCAAGGTTCAACTCCAGCAGATTTTCCTTTCAATCTGAAGCAGGCACGGTGAAGTTTTTCTCTCTCATGGTAAGGACTAACCTATGGGAAGAGCTGTCTGTCCCCTTGTGTGCGGGGTATTATGACTCTGGAAAACTACAGGTTCAGAAATACATTTGTAATGAGCAATAACAGTATGAGATGTGAGAGGAGGCACACAACAAAATTCCTCATATATAACTAAGTGCTTCTAACCTAATGGCCTTATGCCGGTCCATCTCTCCCCATGTCCCAAATGAGTCATACCTTTCAAACTGAAGGAGATTGTTTTAAAGATCACTGTCTAATCTCTACTGCACAACCCTTTCCAACTGCCCAGAGTGGTTATAATCCCCAAGTGAAGAAAACTTATTTGTCTATTAAATGCATTGCCTTCTGTCTTGGGCATTTTCTGGGGTCCTTGTGGCTGCTAGTAGAAATGTCTGTTGTTAGCTCACTTTGACTCCTTTTCTCTGAGCCATGAAACCCCAAAGAAGCTGAATTAAGAAGTATTGTGTCAATATCCCATCTAGAAAACAAGAGTTGGGGATGCATTTCCTTATTGGAAAGTATTTATCAGTTCATATGAATGTAGCTCCTTTAGGAGCTTGTGTACGACTGTGTAACCAGTACCGCAGATCTTGATTTAGTATTGTTAAATGTGCTCTCCATTCAGCTCAAATAATGGGAAGTCCTTGGCAAATCTTCTACAGCCATCTTCTAAAAGCCCCTTTTCCAAGGCATGGGAGTTTTGCAAAATGAAGCCTTACACAACCCAAAGTCTGGCTAGAGGACAGCAGATTCTAGAGTATCCTGGTTTGATTCCAGCCTCTTCACTCATAGATTCACCCCAGTATCTGAGATAAGAATGGAGTAAGAATACAGTTCATAACACCTGATGTTTTGGATCCCTATGTCTTTATTTATATATCTCACCAAATCTGATTGTAAAAACTCCTGTTCTTTTTTATCTTCCCTTCTTTCTCCCTTTCCAAGCCCCACATTTCATTTGAAAAGAAAAATAAACCTTACTCTCAGGAGACATATTTAAATATGAAAGAAAATTTTTCTAAAAAATGGAATGAACAAGACTTTAAAAGTGACTTCAAGGCCCCGAAATTTCAAAGCTCAGAGATCGTATCCATTTACCTTTTCTTATATACCTGCTTAGGTCTCTGGGTAGCACAAACAGTTTGCTTTCCACTACTAATTGCAAAATTATCAGGTTGAGTGCACACAAGTACGCTGTGGCAGAAAGGCCCGGCAATAGGCTTCCATAAGATTACAGCCACGAAAACCCTGTGGAGTGTGATTCTACTCTGGAGCACTGCTCTGAAGTTCTACTCTGAGGTTGAGATGGACAGATTTATATAGTACTTAGGCCCATTTGAGCAAAAGGACACTTAGGAATCCAAAGAAGTATGAAGACAGATGAAATGTGTTCAAAGCAGCAGGCAAATAAATACAAATGTGCAGTCACATCCACGTACATTTTCCTTATACAAAGCCACCTGCCACACCTAAGTGTACACCAGGTGGAGAAGAATGGGTCATAATCACAGTACTTCTTTCACGTGCCTCAGTTTCCCCATCTGTGAAATTAAGGCATCACATATCCTGATTTACAAGGGTCATACCACTCGCTAGTCTTCAATCTTTTCACTGGCATTTAGAGTAAACTAGCAATTTTTAGTTGTGCTCAAAGTTCCCTCCAAAGCACACTATAATCTTTATCTAATTCAAAGCAGAAAGTACTTTAAGATTAAACATTAGCTGATATGACATTTCCAAGCATTATTAGAGTTGGGCTATGAGCTCTGTAAGAAAAAAAAATCATAGGACACTGATGATTAATAAGCTGGAGGGGAAAGCCATGTGATATCTTGTACTGTGTGCACTATTATTAGATCATAAAGGCACTGGGAGAAATCCACCTGACAATTTTGTCAGATGCCCTTGGATCTGTGTGCTTAATAATCATTTTTATTCCTAAGAAGTAAGATACAGGATTGTACAGCAGAGGTCATTACAAAGGTTGACCCTCATGAACTACAGTCTTGAGTTGTTGAAAAGGTTCCTTACCGAATACCACCAGATGGACACACATCTAGCAGCAATAAAAAAATAGACATGGATAATACATTTCCTATAAATAATTAATATTTTTTAACAAAACATTCACAAGCCTTACATGGAGCTATACCTAAAGTACTCATTATTACTTCTTTATAGTCATTCCCCTTTATCCTTAAACTATAAAACCTCTCGCAAATATACCGGTCCCTTAGACCCAACTACAAGCTCCAATACACTGTGAATCTTGTCAGGGGAAAAAACCCAAATGTTTAGGCAACTCAGTAATGATAATGTGGCAGCCAGTCACCCATCAGCAGACATAATTTATCTGATGCTACTCATAAATAAAAGCATACACTCATCTTGAGAAATCACCCAGAGTTGCCTTCAGGTCTGATGAGTGAGGTGGTGAGCAGGGTTCAACAGTCCATGGATGAGGCAAATAAAAAGATCATATACCTCCTGTGCTATAAGTCAAGAAGGAGATTATAGCAAGATTAGGAGATGCAAAAATATTTCAATAAGATAAACCATATTTTATAAGGTAATATAAAAACATGATTAAAATATCATCACAATATAAATACAGTGGGCTCAAAATTTACACACAAGGTGAAGGCCGCACTTTTCTCATCCTAGCCCCAACTCTGAAATCAAGCATGACAGTTAACCTTTTCAAGAACAAATGGTGTTTCTGCTATTAAATTTGGCTGAAGCCTTGGGTTTTCAGTAATGGAAGGCAGTGATAGAAGGAGACACATTTCCTCCACAGGGAAAGAGGGACCAGATTTAAAGCCAGTGCCAGATGAATGCAGCTTGTTGGAAAGGAGTGGGGAGCCAGCGGAGGGGCCTGAGGGCTCAGCCCACATGCTAGCTACATGGACAACTGCCCCTCCCCCCAGAAGAATTTACTTGAGAGGAAGGCACTGAAGCTGCAGCTAGGGGAGAGGGGCATGACTGATCAGAGCAAATGGGAGCAAATGAAGGGGAGGAAGAGAGAGTGGAGCACATCCTGACCCACCAGGCCTGGAGGACAATATCCC
>NW_022103917.1:1201093-1290789 GCF_000313985.2 Echinops telfairi | reverse complement strand
GCAAATGTTTTGAGAATGATGATGGCAACATATGTACATATGTGCTTGACACAATGGATGCATGTATGGATTGTGATAAGAATTGTACGAGCCCCCAATAAAATGATTTTTTTTAAAAGGAGACACATTTCTTGAGATTCATGCTTTTTCACGCCCCCACCAAATGGCAGCATGCACTAAAAGAGGCATAGTCATTTCCTATTGATCCCCTTAGATGGAATATATAGGTGGGCACTTTATATCGTATAGGTCATGAGAGAGGTAAGTTATTTCTATAATGCATGAAAGGTGACTATCTATACTAACTGAAGTTTGAGATAATTATTCATCATTTACATATCTGACACTAACCTATGACACTCACATAATATTAAAAATTCTTCTTGATAAGTGTACATAATATTAAAAATTCCTCTTATTATGCTACACACTGTGAGAACCACTCAAACCTATTTCATTCAAATTGTTACAGCCAGTTTTCCACATTTCACCTGCAAAGATACACTTTTTGAGGAGTAAATTTCTCCTGAAGACCAATATTTGGATCAGTGAAGTGAAAATGAGTTGGGTCGTACTCTATATGCATTTCAAACCTTTGTGTTCCAGAGAATAATTGTACAATTCAGGAGTGATGATAAGGAAAGAAAGATAATCAACTCCAGCAATGCGTGATGTTGGGTCTAATAGCTTCTATAGGATTAATCATAAGAATGAGTTGAAGAAGAAACATTGATCTGACAAGGCTTCACACCCCCTGCTTATTGTATTGGCATCATTCATGGATTTGATTGCACTGGCATGAAGGATAGTAATTGATATATCTGGATAATAATTTCCGTATCTGTGACCAATCTATGCTTTCACATTCAACACCATGTTTCTTCCTCTCAGGATGTGAGTAACAATTGTATACGTCAATTTTAGAAGTCATATTAAAGTAAACAAATGCTATTAGGGATACCAAGGATGGGGTGATGGATTCTTCAAGGGTGGGCACAATGATATCAGCAAAGATTGCAGAGAACTAAATCTTAAAAGGTGTACAGGACCTCTCCAAATGAATTGAGTGGAAGAAGAATTCTAGGCACATAACAAATGTAGAGTTTACAATGATGAGTAAAACATGGCCTCTTTCATTGAGCTTAGTCAAGAGATGAAAACACACAACATAAGTTGAAAATTCCAGAGAACTATAAGAACAACATAGATTACAGTGCCAAAAAAGAGGGCACACGGATGACACCAGACTTTCAGCTTCAAGATCAGGAAAAGCATCACAGAAGAGCTAGTAACTGAGCTGCCATTATGGTGATGAAAGGGGAGAATGGGGACAAGACAAGAGCACTGTGGACAACCACCATCAGAAACACACACTATGGTAAAAAAAAAAAGTAGGGTTGTTTAATTTGACTGAAATATAAGATACTTGAAAAAGGAGTAATGAGAAGCTATGAGAGAACCTTAGTTTAGAACCAGAGATGTGAGAACAGAAAAATCTAGGTTTGTATTTTCAGCCAAGTGAGGGTTTGAGTCCATGGTGGTTTTCTTCAGGGCTGATCACAGTTGTGCTTTGGAAGATAAATCAGGTCACAGTAGATACAATGGAGGTGAGGGAAGAAAAGACTGAAAGCAAGGAGGTAAGTAAAACGACTTTTAAAAGTCCTATTACGAAATTTCACCTTAATTCAACACATGATTCTTTAAGACAAATAGAATCTGTCTTCAGACAACGCTGCATTGCAAGAACTGCTGGCACAAGTAACTTATCCGAAAGAAATGTTGTCCCTTTCTCTCCCGTCAACTCAAGTCCTTGTTCTAACCCTTAATTTATCCAACTGCGTCATTTGCCCATTACTCAATTTCCTTATCAGTTATACTGATTCTACAATCAGCTTTATAAGGTGTTCATCACGACTTACATATAGAGTCCCAAATGCCTTCTTTCTCTAGATGTTCTCTTCGTCAGCTGACTCAAATATTAATATTATGTTCAAATGATCCCCAGACATCTACCAGTTCAAGTTTCTTGACTAAAGAGAAACAAATCCCTGTGATTGGGCTACTGGTGTTTTCTCTACCAGTCTCTCCCCTACTCTGTGTGTTCCATCAGTACCAGAGTAGGTGTAGTTTTCAGCTTACAAAAATCGGTTTCTCACCTGGTCCACTGCTCTTATTGTTGCCTTTTGCCAGATGACTCTCTACTGTACACCATCCCATGCCACTCCCACCTGTCATACTGTAGTTCATCTTGCATCACTATCTCTGAGGGAACCTTACTTTACAGATGCCTTGGGATTCATGTACTGGCATGCACCATGAAACAAAGTGTTATCAACCATCTGGTAGAAGACTGGCCACAATACAGGGAAGACAATTGGCCAAGGGTTCGATTCCGCCAGAGATTAGAGGGAAATAGCAATGGAACTGTTACCTCTACTGTTTTGACTGCCTGCTCCTTTGAGCCACTGAGTCAATCCTGCCAATGATCTAATGGTGCTAGCATGAGCAGAAGGCACCTCCTCTCACCTCCCAACCTAGGGTACAATATGAACCTTCTTTTTAAGGCTTCAGTAAAGAATAAAGAAGAGTTTTGTTTGTTTGTTTTAATAGCTGGGTTGCTTAAACCATTGCAGTTCCAGTACCTTACACTCCATCACCGTGACATAGCATGGACATTAGAGAACATTTGTCACCTAGTGCTCACCTGTTTTCTCTCATTCATCTTTACGCCTTTGGATCCCAATTCAGTGTCTCTAATCTCATTCCCTAGCTATGAACAATGAGTCTAAATTAGCGCAAAGGTTTTACTAGTAGAACGGTGCCCACTACAATACACAGCTACGTCTTCAGTTGGTCTGAATGTTGCACAGGTGTGCAAAAATTTACATGGAATGACATTCACACAAAGTCATTCTTGCTGCAAGGCATCCTGAATTTCACTTTTAGGTTTATAACTTTAATTTTCATAAATATTTATCTCAGGCTTATAAACACATCGCAATTTACCAACTCATGTATGCTAGCCAAGTCTCGTTAACAAGGAAACTCAGAATGTCAAGTGCTTTTGAAAACTCCAGTTCAAAGGTGGCATTTCATGTATATGGAAATGGTGCCACAGTCAGTGGTAGAGGAGTGCCCAAACTGCCATCCTTCCTGACCCTTCAGCCAGCAGCTCCATTGTGCCCGCCTGAGATGAGATAGGAGCCACTCCCCATTTTCCACAATGGTCCTATGCTTTCTATCCCAAGAAATGGGGTGGTTGACATGTTCTGTTACCCATGCATGCTAATCCTCTGTGACAGCTCCAGTGTCTTCTTCTCTAGAAAAGCTTCCAAAGTCCTCATATGTAGAATTAGTTAGTCACTTATCACAACATATTATCATTCTCTTTGTTTATATCTGTGGAAAAGGACATCATGCTTGGTAAAGTAGAGGGTCAGAGAAAAAGAGGACAGCTCTCAAGGGACAGATTGGCAGAGAGGCTGAAATAGTGGTTTAAAAGATAACAATTGTGAGCATGATATGCAACTAGACAGCGTTTCATTCTGCTTTACGTAGGGCCACATCAATCACACCAGACTCGACAGTATCTAACAACAACAAAAGTCTGGGGAAGCCAGGCACACTCATGGAGAGATGCAGTAAGAGATTCAGATCCCAACTACTTAGATGATGAATTGATTTGACAATTCCAACATAATTAAATGCAGTCGCTGAAACTGGTTGGAATAAAGAGTGGCTTTAGTCATGTTGATTATAAATGCAATGCTTGTGTCTTGTAGAACATTTAGAGGAGAAAATGAATGAGAAAATAGTGAACTCAAATCATGTGTAAGCACTTCACCCATTGATAATCATTGTTAACATCTTTCATATTTCTAGTATGTTATAAATATAACTTGTGTGTATATGTATATACACTCGTGTGTGTGCATATATGAATAATTAAAATCATTTTGTATTTGATATATGTAATCTTAATATAATAAATTATGCTACTTTATATACAATAATTAATGTAATATTTTACATGACTTAAAGCATAGTATATAGAACATTTTGGAGCTTATTTTTATTCACTAGGCTTCATATCATTAGCATTTCCCATATCATTAGAACTCTTTGTAAACATCATTTTAATGGCTGCATAATGGTCCATCATAAGGATGGATCATAATTTACCAGTCCCTTGATGTTATGCATTTGGGCTCATTGTAAATGACTTTTTGTAGCACTGAATTTTAATATACTGAAAGGTACCTACCAAGGTCAATTTAGTATTCATGGAAGTGATGGACCTATTTTCAAGGACTGGGAAAGATGTGCTTCCATATAGGCACATTTAGCAGAGAGTATACAAATAGCCATGGGCAGGTTATATGCTACGATAACTTTGATACCCTTATCCGTTATCTGTGACTCAAGGCTTTGGAACAAAAAACTCAGCAAGGTTAAAGGTCATTCAGGATTCAAACCAGCTGAGCTGACCCCACAAGCTATCTCTTTCCTCTTTCATTCCTCGTTTAGGTCACAAGCCACATCTCAAGATATTCTGGATCTGGGATTCCAGTCCACATCTAAACCGAGCACTTTATAAACATGCGTCTTTGAGAACACAGAAAGTGCGGGAGCAGAATCAGCACCTGGTCAACCTACTGGAAAAATACGTCAAAGCTTATGCCTCACTCGCAGTGAGTCATTTGAGTCATGGCCTTTGGGGGGTCAGTTGCTTTCATTCTCCTCAGTACTTACTTCGGATTTTTAAATACTCGGAACTGTCACAGTGAGTGTGATTGCAACCAGAACTCTGTAGTTATTTGAAAGGAAACTCAAATTGAAGAGACATGATATTTTTTATAAAGTTTTCTTTACGTGGTACAGCTTAGTATTTGAAGGATCAGTATTTTTGAGCATTGGAAAACACACTTGCTTATATTAAGCCAGAAAATAGGTTTGCTTTAAAGTTTAAATAACCTCTATGTTTTCACAACCATTGACTACGCACTCAACATTGCATTTCATACCAAATACAATGACATTGATTGTTTCATTTTATTGAATCATACACCTATTACTCATTTAATGCCTATATCATGCAACATTTCTCATTTAAGGCAATAGTAATGCTGGCTATGAAAGTTACTGTTAGGTATTAACTTGCCTAAGTACATGATTCTCAATGGTTTGGCAGTTATGCAATTATGCAATTTGGCACTTGGATGGCAATTTGGATTACAATGATGTAATCCTCCTCCATTTCATAATCTGATGTGATCAACCTGCATTTTTGCATAATGCTGATTCACATAATGACCTGGTCTTTCAAACCTACCCATGTCAGTAAGTATAAGGATTGGATATACATTATTATGAATATTAAGAAGGATGTGTATTAATTTCTTTAGTTTATGAACTACTTTTAACCATAAATCCAAAAACTGAACTAAATCCTTATATTTTCTTCATACTCAAAATAGTTTTTCCACAATTTTTAATTTACAAAGATGTGAATTTTATTTGTGTTTTTTATGATGACCCTTCATAGTTTAACCAAGACCTTTTGATATTTTTTGCCTGCTCAAATTATAGTTATTAAAAGTAATGGTCAAATGTCTACTGCTTTACCTACTCTGTCTGAGTCATATTCAGATTATAGTGTTAGAGCTGTAAAGTATCAGATTTTTCCCTCCTCTTCTACTTTTTTCAATGTATTAAGTGCTTCCTTGTCCTAAGAATTCTGTATTCTTTTTTTTATTTCTTTCTAAAATTTTTAAACCATTTTATTGGGGGCTCTTACAGCTCTTGTAACATTCCATACATCAATTGCATCAAGCATATTTGTGCATATGTTGCCATCATCATTTTCTAAACATTTACTTTCTATTTGACCCTTTGGTATCAGCTCCTCTTTTATCCCTCCCTCCTCCCCTTCCACCCTCGTGAGCCCTTGATAAATGATAAATTATTATTATCTTCATATCTCACACCAACCACTCTCTCCCTTCATCCACGTTTCTGTTGTTCGTCCCCGACACCCCCCCCCACCCCCCACCCCGACAGCAGGACGGCAGTATGTGTCCATCATTTCAATCTGTTCCCCCTCCTCCCCTCCTCCGCCCATCTCCCCCCTACCCTCCTGGTATCATTAGCAAAGGTGGTATAGTCTGTTTCCTGACCCTAGTATGCTTTTCTCTCTGATGTTTGTGTAGCAGTCTGAAACCAAATACATACACAGGTTTCCCCAGTGTGTGCATTTGTCATTGTGTCCCCGTCACTATCCCCTTTACTCTGCAACATATCAACTCTCAGCATCATTTAATTTTTTTCATTTATTTAATAATTTATGATGATCTTTTCCCTTCCTAGAATGGAAGCTCCATGAGGGCCAGGGTTGTATTTCTTGTATTCTCCAGTCCACTCAGATTCAGGGACAGGGCAGGCACTTCATAAACACTCACATTTGTTGCATGAAATAACTTTACAACCAGTTGCAGCGGGGTCAACTCTGACTCATGGCAACTCAAGTGTGTGTCACAGTGTTTTCACTGACTGTGTGGCCATGGAGTGCCAAGACTTTCTTTTGAGGCATCTCTGAATGGACTCAAATGTCCAACCTTTTGCTTCACAGCTTAGCACATTCACATTTGCACTAATCAAATGGACCAAGATGTTAACTGTATTCTTTTAAAGAGCCAAAAGGCTAGGGGAGATTTCTAAAATTACTTTCTTAGAGTTGTTTTTTTTTTAATTTTCTAAACATCAATAGTATTTAACACTTTTATGACTCAACCAAATCAGACACTTCTCTATACTTAGCCGCCATGAGTTGGAAAGGACTTGATAACAATTGGTGGGTCGGTTGGCTCATTAAACCAGCAAGCTGCTTTAACAGTCAGTGCAGCAACCTAACGTATCCCTTTCCGCCCATGGTCTAGGACTATCAAATATCAGTAACAGAAAGCACCATGTCCAGTAGGCTTTTGTTTCCCAAGGGCCTGGTCCTCCAGAAGACACTGCAACTGGAAACTAAGACTTTCCCATTCGCACAAACTCCTTGCTGAGTAGGAGATAGGCAGATGAAATCGGCCTTTATAAAGACACGGTCTTAGAAATAAAATATCCTGCCCTCTAGACATGGATAGGGCCATGCGGGATTCTAGTGAGAATCTAGGAAATCCAGGGATCCTTCATGGGAGAAGAACTACATATCTGTGTTGTTCAATATACCATTTTTTCAATGGCAGGAATGTTCGAGATCTGTACCGTCCAATATGGCCATCCCCAGCCACATATGGCTATTAAGGACTTAAAAAGTGCCTGGTGTGACTGAGGATTACTTTTCTTTCTTTTTAAAAATTCAATCAAGTATTATGGAAATTTAAAAAAAGCACAACAATGGGGTTGGATAATGAAAGTTTCTCTGTGTACAGACACTAGGAAGGAGGCTTTGTGTATGGCTGACGGACTTTCAAAATGACCTGGGTGGCTGATTACAACAGTACTTACAATAGGCAGTGAAGAGAGTCAGGAAAGACCCCCACATGGGAGCCAGTCAACTTTGATAGGCCCTAGACTCAGTCAGAGCTAGGGAAATTTCTCTGCTCTTTAGTCTCTCTTGCTCTTTGTATAAAATGAGTAAAGCTGAATGATTTGTTTATATGCAAGTGGTCAAGTGAGAAGAAATCAAATGCAATCACGGTCATGAAGCTGATATAGGGATACATTCGTGGGAAGCATTGGGAAATCAGCGGGCCAGAGAGAGCAACTTGAAAGCTGATAGGAAAATACACAGCAGTGGAGGCACTCAGGAGAAACCAAGTGGCATTGCAAACGATGGTACTTTGGGTGATGACTGCCACTCATTGTAAACTATGAGTCTAGTATTACGTAAGAGTACAGAGGGTCCACAATAGAAGTGTAATCAGATTCCTCGTAATGTCTCTCTTATAATGAAGAGCAGGGAAAACAAGCAAACTGGATAGAAATGACAATGAGCACCAAAAGGAAGACTGAAGAATTCGACCAAGTGTCAAGAGAAAGGAGCAACTGTACAAAAAAATAGGAGCCATAAAGAATTAGAGATTGTCAGTTCTCTGCCAGCCAAACCTACACAGTGCAGCCATAGTGAGACAAACCAAGCTACTCTACAGTCATGTCCAGAGCCAGGCAAGGGTATTCCCACCCTGCAAAAGTGAAGGGTACTAACCTCACTCACTGCATTCCTCCACCTCTTCCCAGGCCCAGCCAAAGCTGGTTTTATAGGCCTGTGGACCTGTGGGGGTTCCATGTTCCCTAATTCATCTTCCTGCTCAGTGAGATTTCAATCTGGTGGCACCACCATCATTTTACCCTCTAACCTGGGGACACAGACTACTGAAACCTACTCTATCACTCAGCTACTCCTGCTATTCCTGGTACCCAAGGATGTGTGGCATTAGCCTCTCCACCCTGCCACTGGTACCCAGGCAATCCTACACTTAGACACACGTGCAGAACACAGTGGTGTCTCCTATGCTTTCATGCTACCTGTACTAATGGTCAGAGGATCAGTGGCATATCCTCCCCCATGTTGTGATGTAGTACACAGGGGTACAGGTGTATATCTGTATAAAACCAAGGATCTACTGTGTAAACCTTCACAGAGTTCACAGTGAAAGGTTAAAAAAAGATGAACAGCCTTAGAAACCCTATGGAACAGTTTTATTCTATCTTATAGAGTTTCTATGCATCTGAATTAACTCAATGGCAATGGATAGGTTTTTTGCTTGTTTTTTGTTGTTGTTGTTTAGAGATGATCATATGGTGTGCTTCTTTTGTTCTTTTTTATTATTAAATACTTTTATTGGGGGCACTTACATCTCTTATCACAATCCATACATTCATCCTGTGTGTCAAGTACATTTGCACATATGTCACCATCATTTTCAAAGCATTCTCTTCCCACTTGAGCCCCTGATATCAGTTCTCCATTTCTTCCCCCGCCCCCCCCGCCGTTCCTTCCTCACAAACCCTTGATAAGTTATAGATTATTATTTCCATATCTTACATCGTTCTCTGTCACCCCTCACCCACTTTTCCGTTGTTTGTTTTTTGATGTGAGAAAACTAAGCCCAAACCAACAAGAAGAAAAAAAGATCAGAGCATACATTTTAAAAAGGTAAACAGAAAAACAATGGGGAAACATCAACAAAGCCAGAAGTTGTTTCTTTGTAAAAGTAAATAAAATTGACAGGTTATCTCCATTATCAGATATGATTCTATACATCGAAAATCCAAAAGATTCCACAAGAACGTTATTGGAACATAAGAATGCAGCAAAATAGCAGTTGGGTTTCTCTACACCAACACAGACAGCTTCAAAATGGGAATCATGATACCAATTCAATTTATATTTCCTATATCAAGCATGAAATATTTAGGAACAAATGTAACCCCAGATGTAAAATGCCTTTACAAACAAAACTACACCATTACCAAGAGCCCTATATGACTGGAAACTACATACTATTCTCATGTATGAGAGAATTCTTACGCTGCTATTGAGTTGAGGCCAATGGATAGTAGCTGCGGAGGACAGGGTAGAACTGCCCCTGGGAGATTTCCAAGCCTGAAACTGTTCATGGGAGTAGAAAGTCCTGCCTTTCTCCCAAGAGGGCTGGTGATTTCAAACTGCTGACCCTGTGCATGACAGCACAACATATGACCACTATGTCACCCGGGCTTCTTAGGAAGATTTAACATTGTGAAAATATCAATAATGCCGAACTTAATCTACATTAAAAATAAACTTATCGTCTATAGATGTTATGCCAACCTGATTCAAATTCCAACAGCATTCCTTAATGAGATGGGAAAAAAAATACTAATCATCAAATTTCTATGGTAAGGACAGAGGCTGGAGCTAAGTAACACAATATTGAAGAAAAGTAGGAAGCTTCATATGACCGGATCTCAGGAACTACTACCCTATCTATATGTTACATATCAAAGAGGGGTAAATCAAAACTATAATGAGATACCCTCTCATTCCAACAATAATGACACTAAGATTCCAAACGGTAAGTACCAAATGCTGATGGGGTTCTGAGGAGACTGGAACTCGTATACACTGCTGAAAGCACTGCAAACTGGTGTAACCACTGCAAAGCCAGTATAAGCTCACAGCTATTGAGGCACTTCTGACTTATTGGTGACCCTTCGAAAGAGAGCCACCATATGTTTCAGCAATCCCACTACTACGAATAGATCGCAAGAACAGACACTTGCACACCTGTGTCTACTGCAGCATTATTCACAATAGGAAAAAGACGGAAACAGCCTAATTACACATCAATAGACAAATGGACAAGCAAACTGTGGTACATATACACAATAGCATCACTACAAAATGATAAAGAACAATAGTTCATACCCCAAACATCTCACAAACGTGGACTAATTTGGAGTAGATGATGATGAGCAAAATATGACAATTGCAAAACAATAAACATTGTATGAGACTACTATTGTTTAAAAAAAAAACAAGAAAAGGTTTACACATAGAACATAACAAGAAAAACAAAGTATTATTTGATAGTTACTAGGGATAGGGGTGTAGGGAGAGAAAATGCTGACTACCAAGAATACACATGCTAATAATGGTGAAGGGAAAGAAAATAAACAGCACGAGGGAAGTCAGCATAATATGACTAAGACAGAGGAAGAGTCTTAGAGGAATGAAAGGAGCCCTAGGGGTGTAGTGGTTACACGTTGGACTGCGATCAGCAAGGTCAGCAGTTTGAAACCACCACTCCTCAGGAGAAAGACAGGACTTTCTGGTCCCATAAAGACAGGGGAAGTTCTAACCTGTCCTATAGGGTCGCTATGAGTCTGTATAGATTCAGTGGCAGTGAGTTTGGTTTGGGTTCTATGGTGGTTAGGTAGGGTAGGCATTGGACTGCTAATCTAAAGGTCAGCAGTTCAAAACCACCAGCTGTTCTGTGGGAAAAAGATGAGGCTGTCTGCTCCCATAAAGATATTTGACCTCTGATGACTATGAGTCAGAATTGGCTTGAGGGCACTGTATTTAGGTTTACAGTGATTACTGTAATGCAGACAATATACTGCCACAATAACATTCACATACAATACTTTAGAAATGTATGCAAAGGTAGATGGGTATACTAAGGAGGTAGAAGGGGGTATGTCCACTTGCAGATAAAGGTTTGGTTATATATATTTCTACATACATATTTGTTGGGGATATATGTATATGTGTATTGTATATATGTGTGTATATATGTATATAGATGTATATATATACATATGTATTTATGTATATAGATATATATGTGTATTGTGTGTATGTATATGTATATATATATATATACACACACACTAGAGTGCATAACCAAATGCCTTGTAGGACAAAGCTCCCAGGCTCAAAAGTAAAGAACCCAGGAGACCTCATCAATTGGCATCCTACTTCGGTGAATAGTGTATGTGTCCTTAAACGCTTATAAGCAGCTATCTAAAAACAACTATTGGTCTCATTCCATTGAGAGCAAAGGAAAATGATGAAGATCAAAAGGCTAAACTATGCAGCAATTAGCCCAAAGAACTAAAGGACCATGTGAACCACAGCTTTCAGGACAGCAAGTGCAGAGGAGCTAAATGGTACCTAGTTACTACTATCCATCTGAACAGAGTGGGAGAAAAAGGTAGAACAAAAAAATCTAATTGGCGAAAATTTGGACCAGACTTACTATAATGACAGACTAGCGGAATCCCCACTACTAGGGCCCGTAATCTGTGAAGCCATTCCCAGTGGCTATCTGGAGCCAAATAATAGACTGTGGTAGTTATGTGTCAATTTGAGAGGATTAGCAGTGAAGGGGTGGAGTCTGGTCTGTCAATCAAGATATAATCAATGAGCCCTCTGTGTGGGCATGGCCTTCTCCTGGGAATTCTGGGAACTCCTGTATTTTCCTCCTCGGAGACGGGAGACACCTCCCTCTCTCTACTCACTCCCTGTGAGCCATGCCTGAGGAGAAGCCACGTGGACCTACCCTGATGCAGCCAGAACCCTGGGTGCTGGAGAAGCCACATGGAGACTCCTGACAGTGCTGAGATGCTTTCAGTGCCGCTGGATCCAATGACTTTCTACCCACTGGGCTGTGATCAGCGTCATTACATGTGTTTCCTGAGTCTGAAGAGGACTTTATCGATTGGTATCAGACATATGGGCTAAAATTGAACTTATGGTCTTGGACTGGATTAGGTTGGGATGCTTTCTTAGTGGACAATGACCCTTTATCTAAAACTCTCTCTTATACACATGTGTGTGTGTGTGTCTATGGATTTATCTTTCTAGTCAACCCAGACTGACACATAGACACTGGCCCATAACAACGGAGAGAAGCGGCTTCCTTGGAGCAAACCGTTAGATGAGATCTAGATCTGAAGGACAGCATTTGTCCCAAAGCAAACAGTAGCATGCAGGGAGGTGTTGACTCTTGGAATAAGAATCTGGGGCTGCAAACAATGTGATGGAACACTTCATGTACAAAATACTGAATGGGAAACTCCTCTGTTCTGTACACTTTCATCTAAAGCACAATAACATATCAAAAATAGAGTATTATTTTTAAGGGGTGGAAAATCTGTTAATTCCACTTTATCATCACAACCTCTCTGAACTGAGGTAATACACATATATTATCATCCCCATTTTACAGAAAACAAAGCTGAGACTCTTAGAGGTTACGAAACTTGCCTAACCCCTATTCCCAAAATGGGATTACATGCACAGTTGGGAAATGGTGAAAATAGGATTTGATCTCAACTATACTTCATAGCTGCTATATACTGTCTCAATTATATATGAAAGGTCCTTCAGTAATGCACATGGTTAAGGAGCTCAGCTCTTAACCAACAGGTTGAGAGTGCTAGGCTCCTTAGTAGCACTGTGAAGGAAATGTCTGGCAACCTATTTATGGAAAATCTTATGGAGCACGAGTCTACTGTGACATGCATGGGGTCACCCTAGTTAGAATCAACTTTGTCAAAGAAAAGTCAGTGGTTTATCGTTTTAGTTTATTAGTGGCAGTATAACAGAAGTATCATAAGTAGGTGGTATTCACAGAAAATTATTTTCTCACATTTTGGGAAGCCAGAAGTCTAAACATAGGATGCTGGCTGTAGAGAAATGCTCCCTGTGTGTGATCTGAGAGATTTTTGTCGCCTCTAGTCTTTTGTCCTGGGTGCCTGGGCTAGCCTCATGGTACATTGGTCACCCTCACCCACTTGTCCTTGTTTCTTTGTGCCTTCTCAGCTCTTTTTTATGTTTCAAATGCGATGACTTAAGACACATCCAACACTGATATGACCTTATCAACATAAAAAAGAAACCCCTGTTCCCAAAATGGGATTGCATCCACACGCTAGAACTGACAGTACATATTTCAGTGGAACTAAATTCAATCCATAACAGTTATTCTATATGAGATACACAGTAGGTAATTGACAGGGCCTCAACAAATGAATGGGAAATAGAATTAAGAGATAAAAATAAACACTATAAACTCCATTTTGCAAAATAAACTCCAGCAAAGTCAAGACACTTTTATAAGCAATGATAACATCCCTAAAGAACTGAAGGTCTTAGGACTTCAACCATATCCGTGCAGGTATGTTTACATTATGAATGGAAGAACAAGGGGTGCACTTTAAGAATTTTTAAGATTAAGAAATAAAAAGAAGTCAGAAGGAGCCAAGTCAAGAGTGTGATCTCCCATCAGGACTCTCATACAATTAACCTGTTTTGCTGACAGGATTGAACAGGAGCAAATCTGCTGAAGTTTTAGCTAAATTCTTAAAATAAGTAAATATTCTCTGTCTTTTTTTTTTCCTGATCCACTACAGAGTCAACAAGCAAACATACATTGTTCTGGCTTTGGCTGGACCACTTCCACCTCTCAGTAAAAATGTTTTGATTGTGCTTTGTGTTCAGGACCATACTGGGAAAGCCCTGTATCCCCTCTTGTTACAATTCTTCGAAAAAATGCTTCAGGATCTTGATCCCACTTGCTTAACATGTCCCTGGAAGGCTCCATTCTTGCCTGCAGCAAAACTGGACGCAGCCGCTTTGCCTTTCGTCAAGCAGGACTTTGCTGAGCTTCAGTTTTGTAGTGAGACTTGGCTTATCTAAACGCACTGAGATGCAGAGTGGTGGTCTATTGTTTCTGCCTTTAGCAGTTGGTCTTCTCCACTTAGGACACAAACAAGATGAATTCGCTCTTCAACAAGGAAGGTCTGCAGCTGAAAGCTTCAGCTTCATCTTGTCCCTTCTTAAAACGAGGACTCCATTTGTAAGCTGCTGATTTCTTTAGAGGCACTTGCGTAGCCTTTTCAGAAAGCATCGACAAGTTCACTATTCATCCTCCGAAGCTTTCACCATAAAATTGATGTTTGTTCTTCCTTCAAGTTTAGCAGAAATCATATTACTCTGATAGGGGCTCTTTCAAACACATGCCTTCTCATTTTAAGTCTCTCATATTAGATCCTCAGTAGTTTGGTGCAAAATTTGTGAAATCCATGCATCCAATACTACTGTTATCCAGTTGATTCTGAACTCCTAGTGAACCCATGTAGCCTCATCATCGTCCCTCAGCATGGCTGGTGGATTTGAGCCACTGACCTTGAAGGTAGCAGTCCAATGTGTGGCTGAAATCTATGCATAATTTTTCATATTGTATACTTCCATGAACTTTTGGAAGGCCCCTCATGTATTATCTAATTTACAGTTTTGTGGAAACTGCCCTGTGTACTCCCCCACTCCATGCCCTGAGTGCTGCTGCCCTGAAGGATCCACGCTTCTCTTGAGAATGCAAACGCCGGTGTTGGAAAGATCTTTCTCTTCTGGAGTGAGGCCCTTCCTCTGCACCTACCAAAGTTCCTTTCTCTTCTTTCCTTCAACCTCCTCAGTCCCGTTATCTGAACTCACCCTTCAGTCTCCTTGTGACAAAAGCCATGACTTGCAGTGACTCAGTGCACTTCCCACAGTCTTAAAGAGCAATTTTTTTAAATGTCATCAAATGTTCTCTTGGAGGAGTGATTTTTAATATTAAAAATCCTCTGAGATGCTGAACAACAGAAACAAACTGGACAGATGGTACAGCCAGCATTTAACTGAAGCAAGTGATTATATCTACAATTTAGATGGCATTGCAAGCCTTGTTGGCGAGGGCGAGGGAGAATGCCTGCTCCACATTGTTCTGCTTCTTCCTAACTGATTGGAAACAGCACCCCAGTGAAGCAACGGGACATATTAACCTCAGCTTCGTGACATTTCCCTGATCGCTCAGGGAAAACAAACAAACAAAAAGGCCAAAAGCATATGCTGTCAAAGGTATGGGTGTTAGGCAACAGAATGGACATTCTCACTGAAAGTTAAATTGGAGAATCTGAAACCATGGGGACTAAAGGCACACTAAGGTGGTATGTTTTGATATATGATATTAATTTTATTGCCATTATTTTAGGGGAGGATGGACTCACCATTTGATTACAGTTTATGCACTATGTGTGCCCCTTTCCCTCTCCCTGCCCCCTCCCCCCGCCAATATAGATTTTATATGCTACCCAGGAATAGCTCATCATTTCCCTTCCCCCCAACAATCCAATGCCCTCATGTTGGAAGCTGATTCACAATCAGCTCTCTAAAACCCAGAGGTGAACTGCAAAAAACTGACAACCTACCTGATCAGGAGTTGACATTTCATTTGCTGTAGCCTTTTATCTGCCAGTTGGGTTCTACAAATACACTTGACTAAAGGGTTTGAGGCTCACCACTGACATTAAATAATGATTTCCATTAATTAGCTTCATGCCTTCATTCCACACACATTGACTGAGCAGTGAACATGTACAAAGTATAGCCTTAGAGAAGTTGAGGGAGATCGAGAAGAAAACACTCCAAATTCGGTAGTAAAATAGCTTGTTGCTGCTACTACTTGAGGTTATCCCGGCCCCTGAATTATGGTGACCTTATGCGTGACAGAATAAAATGCTTCCTGGTCCTGCACCATATTCATGGTCGGTTAGACTGGACCCTTGTGATCCATAGGGTTGCCACTGGCTGATTTTAGGAAGCAGGTCACCAGGCTCTTTTCCCGAGTCGGCTTTAGTCTCCAAGCTCTATTACACCTGCTCAGCCGCACAGCAATACACAAGCCTTCACTGACAGATGTGTGGTAGCTGTGCAGTGAAATAACTGGCCAGAATCGAACCCTGATCTCCCTCATAGAAGGGGAGCATGCCACCACTGAACTGTGAAAAACCTCTCAAATGTTGTCTTTGACAACACGGAAAGCCTTTTATGCCCAGCATTCAGACCTCCCACAGCCATCAAAACTAGCACTGTCTTCAGTTTTGTCTAGGTTGTCGAGACAGGTGGCGATGGCGACTTGAGATGTAAATTTACACCAAAACCTATTATATTTAAACAGCGTGCCAACTAGAGAAAATAAGTCCATTTCCTCTACTCCCACCTTGGCTCCCTGTTGACAAGACTTTGGTGTGGTGTGGGCTCCGAGGACAGTGACTAACAGGACCAGCGATGCTGCTGTGTCTGTTCCAAAGGGAATGTTTTCATGACATTAGATGGTACTATGTTCAGACTCTTTAGCTTAAAATAGCCCCTAAAATAATTATAGAAGATAACTTTCTGAGAATTTTTATAAAAGCTACATTTGGGGGGAAATAGCCTTCATAATCATCATTCGAATGAACAGATTGAAAAACACATCATGGGTACATTTATATCACACGGTCTAAGTACACAGATAGCTGACAAATGCGAATGAGTTTGTATTATTCATTTGGGAAAAAGGGTGGAGCTAAAAGCAAAGTCACAACAATATCATGTGCTTGTTGCCAGCCTACCATGTGGCTGGTAGTAGGTAAGTCTTTGTCTTTCTGTAAATAAGTCCTGTACCCTCTCACCTTCTTAACCCTGCTCCTGCCAGTTCATGTGCCTAGAATTCTTCTCACTTGTCTCCTTTGCCCAGCTTTAAAATTCATATCTCAAGCATCCAGCTCCTCCATGAAGACACCTTCATCGTCCCTGGGCAGTGAGCACATGCTTTGCTGAATACCCATAGCCTTTCATCTGTGTCTCTTTCATGTTGTGGAGCTCCTCCTCTTCTCAACAGGGAAGCCAGAGAAATGGTATGGAATGGAAAATCAGGTCAACTCACTCATTACTCAAACCCCTGCAGTGTCACCCATCTCACCTAGATAAAAGTGGAAGTTCCGAGAGAGTCCGGTTTGAATGTTGCTCAATCAACCCCAGCTCTACACATTGCGTTTGTTTCAGAAAATATTGAAAACAATAATCACAAATGTCTAAGTCTTACCTTCAGTCAGGTGATTCAAATCTCTGGGGACCCTATTATTTTCAATCACCACATAAGACACCAAAGTGAAATCAAGATAGATGGAAAACTACAGTGCTAGTATGCTATGCAGGTCCAGACTCATCTACTGGACTAGATGTTCTCCTGGAGCCAGGGTTGTGATCTGCTCATCATTAGCATTGTTGCTCTAGCATGCCTGTATTTATCTCAAAGCTCTAGCTTCTCTGGACAAATAGGTCAACTCCCCCCCACCCCCCACCCTTCAAGGCGTATTTTAAGTCATCAAGATAAACCCGTACTAATGTTTCGGTGCACTGTGCACTAGGTATTTTCATGGTGTTTAACAGGAAAATCTATTTGAAAGGATTTCATACCATCTTCCCCCTTCTTTTCATGCAGTAGTCCAGTGTGATAAAGATGGTGTAGTATGTGCTTATGCAGAAATGATCTCTGCAATTCAGCATTGTCTCCTTCGATTCACCAGGGTTTTTTCATCAAGCTGTTACTCCGTTTCCATTTTTTAAAAGCCCCCCCCCCCACTTGTTGTTCTTTTTACTGGTTTTCACTTTCATAGTGGAGTAATCAGAGAAAATGCATTTTTATATTTCAGTGTTTTGAATTTTACTGAGGCTTGTTATATTGTCTAAAATGGGGTCTCCTCTGTAGAATTATCCATCTGTGTCCCAAAAGAGTTGTATGCTTTGCTGCTGTTGGGTGGAGTGGTCTGTGAGGTCACACTGCTTGATTGTAGTCTTTAGATCTATACGAACTTTGCTATTGACTGGCCCATTCTCCCTCCCTAGATGGGACATTAATTCTCCCTCCGTCAAACTACAATACAAGTACTTGCTTCTAAGGGACTTTCAGGCTGAACTTCCCTTCCACCGTGGCACTGGCTTTTTGTTGTATCCTGATTACTTGCCATCTAGGAACCTTTGCCTGTTCCCCTGTTTTGTTGATGCCTTATGCACATGTTTACTCTGTTTACAGGGTAACTTGTCCCTGAATACAAGTGGATCTAATAAAGTATCTAAAAGAGCTAGGTCAATCGCTGATGAAATAGGAAGATGGGTAAAAAGTCATTCCTTCCATGGACATTTACTTTCCACAGCAAATATGTTACCTCTACCCTGACATATAATATGAACTTCAGTTATGTATGAGCCCAAATTTGATTTGAACAACCTGAGAAATGATTGGAGTTTAGAGAACCCACAAGGATTGTAGGTCAAACAAATGCCTGTGCCATCAGCGCTGAAGTAGTAAATCAGTCTGAAGGGGGTAAAAATCTTGAAAAAGAAGATTGTCACTGTAAAAATCCATCTTAACTCATCTAGGTATCCAGCTCTGAGAATGCATGGCACATAATGATGTCTTAAGCAAAATGGCGATGTCCCATCTCATTGAAAGTAAGCTCTTTGCCCTCTTCCACTATAGGGCTTTTAGTCCTTGTGTCTTTTTGATCTTACCTAATTCTCCATGCTGAGCTCAACGTGTAATATCAAGTACTTGTATTGTATTTTGAGGGAGGGAAAGTGAATCTGCTGATACATTACAGGTATATTTTCCTTATGAGCATTATATTCTTTGCTAACAAATTTTAGTGCATCACAGGACAGGTATGACTAATTTGGGGTGGACCCACGTTTCCTGAGAACCATTAATAACCAACTACTGTCTCTCTGAAGGCCATACGGAACACATAACAAATGTTACGGAATTCCCATTGGTACTAGCTCCAACTAAATCATTTTCATTTGGAAATGAGTACAAAAAGCCTTCTAGAATAGAATTCTAAAATGCATGTATGTGCCATTTCCCTACCAGAGACTGTTAGAGCTAGAAGGGTCATTAGAAACCAGCTCATTCAAACCTTCATTTTCTAAATGTTAAAATACAGACCGCACAGTGAAAAGGGAATTGCTGAAGTCACAGGGTGAATCACGTTTTGAATCCTCAGATCACATCCACAACCCTGACCAAGGAATTAGTGGTGCCTCCACAAATCTTAGCATCGAAGGTCTTATGTTTCTGGAAACTGTTCAGCCTCTGGAAAACCAGACTGCAGTGGTTGGTCACTCTGGATGGTTTTTCCAAAACTACATTCCCATAGATACAAAGAGGGCTAGCATGCACAATATAGATGAATCCTACAAAATTCATTACTGGTAGCCTCTCTCACTGGACCATTGGCTCATAACGTTCTGCTCAGCCTTTTCCTTCTTCCCTTCAGATTCATAGTGACCCTGTAGGGCAGAGAGGAACTGCCCATAGCATGTCCAAGGCTGTCATCTTTATGGAAGTAGACTGCCTCATCTTTCTCCTGCACAGCAGCTGGTAGGTTCAAATGGCCCATGATTCCAGTAATCGACAAGTATTTTACCATTGCCTCACCAGTGTTCACCAGCTCTGAAATCTGTATATGTAACAATTTAAAACATTTTAAGAGAAGGCTTTTGCTTAGGGGCCATTGGGTTGATGTGAATGAAGGGGTCACTGATTTGACATGATTTGAAAAAGGATAGGGGGAACAGTTACACCCCATGAAGATTGTAATCACTGTAAGTGAGGTACAGAAGGAGGAAATGTCGAATTGAAGAATGTACCACTTTGTTGATTTTCAACACACACACACACACACACACACACACACACACAAAAATCCCCAAATCAATAAGAATGCCAGTCATGTTGGGGATTCAGCCTTCACGTCTTGGAGTTTATATTCTGATCAAAGATAAAAACAATAAAGAAAGTGAAATAGATAGGTCAGATAAAGGCAAGAGATCTAGGGGTGGGTGGGGAATGAAGCAGGGAATTGATCGAGGGAGTAGCATATGTGAGGCTGCTGCTATTTTGGATAAGGTGGTCAGGAAAGATATCTCTGGTGAGATTGTATAGCTTCTAAGTTAACAAAGTCTTTTCCTAGATCATTTCAATTATACAGGTGTTTTCAGAAAGCACTATTATTATCAGGCTAAACCTCCATTTTATTGCCATTTATTTCACTATAGACCTTCACTGTAGAAACTATATATGTGAATCCCTCCCCTGAGTTCCTATAAGTGTTATTCCAGGGGTGGCATTGGTCTGTGGGGGCATTCAACAAAGGGTATCTGGGAACTTTCTAGAATCTCAATAAGGAATTGGCAATTGTAATGCAAACATTACCAAGAAAGGCCCATTAAAAGCATAATGTGAACTGTTTATGCCTCAAGATGTTATGGAGAGCGGAAAATTAAGCTCTGCAGGATGACAGTACTTAGCAAAGTGCCCAGGCAAATTACATATATTCAATAAATATTTGCAGAATGAATTTATAGAAAATCAAAAGCAAACCGTTTGGCCTTTATTCAAATGTCACTTTCTCAGTGAGTTCTGCTGGGGTCTCACTATTTCAAATTATAGCCCTGGCCAACACTCCATATTTTCTTTTCCAGCTACATTTTGTAAGCACGTCTCTTCATCTGAACTCATTTATGTATTACTTATTTAATTGTTCTCCTCTTGCTAGAATGTTAAATTTCACATGGGTGTAAATGACCCATTTTATTGTCTGGCAGATCAAAAAAACCCCAAAATGAGACCAGGACCAGAGCCATCTGATAAGGAAAAGTATCTGCTCCTCTCAAAACCACGTGCCAGGCTTTTTGAGCCACATGCCTCACTGTGGCTCATATGGATGAAGACCATGGCCTTCTAATTCATCACTCTTCTACCTCTCCAAAGGAGTTTTAATGGGGTCCTCAAGATAAGCCTTCTAAAATGAAAAGCAGAAAACAAAACTCACGATGATGTGCTACGATTTAAAATCTCTAGGATAAAGCCTAAACTCTTCTCTTGTTTTATCATGCCTCATTGGAGACAGTTTCCACCTGTCTCTTCAGCCTATTCTTTTTTCTCGGACAAAATTTTAAACTCCATTGCCGTTGTCCTAAACTAGCTCCTCCACACATACCTTGCGCAAATTTTTCCCACCATAAATGAGTATTTCATTCATGCATTTTTTTTCAAGCCAGAAATCTTAGCAGCATCCTTTCTCACACCCTCCCTCTAATCCACTAAGAAATGATGTTGTTGCTCTTCTCAGTTTGTATTCTAAACCGAACCACATCTCAATGCCTCCACCAGGCTCACTCTAGACAAGCCAGCACTGTTGTCTCTTATGGGGTTGTTTACTCACTGGTCTTATGGCATTTTCTAGTCTATTACTCACAAGGCAGCCAAAGGAAACCGTTTACAATCCAATTTAGATGTACCCTTGCCATACTCTTAACTCTCCGGAAGCTCCCATCTGCAGCCCCAAGTAAAATGAAACGCAAATGGAAAGGCATGGCATACAAAGTCCTCCAGAGTCTGATTGTGGTCTAGATCATCCTAAGTAGGTTTCATTTCCATTGGTTTCCATCTTGTCCTGGATCATGAGATATTCATTCTTTAGGACCACGAACATGCTGTTCCTGCTGCCCTGCTTACTTTCTTACTCCATTCAAATCTATTATCAAGAATAACCACCTCAGAAAAGCCATTCTAAAGGTCCTTCCTTGTTCTCAAATCACTTATCTTGCTTTAGTTTTCTTCATATTATTTACCAGCATCTAACATTATATGTTTACACATTTCGTCACACATGGTCCAGAACCTTCACAGCAATGCATGTTCAATCAGGGAAGGGACTTTGTTTTGTTCACCACTGTAGCCTAAGCCCCTGGACTAACAGTGCCTAGAATATAGCAGGCAGTCAGTAACAATTTCTTCAGTAAATAAATTCTTTTTTTTCTCTTGCCATATGCTATTTATTCAGACTAACATGCCCTTCTCCACACTTTGTGAAACAGGTGAAGTATGTTTCAATATTCTATTCAATGATTCCTTCTTCTATAAGGTACTTTTTTTTTTTCATTTCAGGCCATCCCCGGCAAAATTAATGACTCTTCTTTCTCTCTGTCTGCCCTTGATATTTCGCAGCATTATTTGACATTGTATCTTTTTTCCCCTCTTCATCTTAACCCTGTGGAACCACTTGATTCCAGGCTGCGTGACTCACAGAAACTAGAGCAAGCCTTGAGAAGACTGGGAATTCCGGAACACTTCATTGTGCTCATGAGGAACTTGCACCTGAGTCACGAGGCAGCTGTGCAAATAGAACAAGGGAAGACTGCATGGTTTAAAATCGAGTGGTGTGCACCCGGGTTGTATCCTCTCACCAAATTTTTCAATTTGTATGCTAAGAAAGTCATCAGAGAAGCTGGATTATCTGAAGAAACATGTGACATCAGACTTGGAGGAAGGCTTATTAACCTGGGATCCACAATGATAAAGCCTTGCTTGTTGAAAACAAGAAGGATTTGATGCATTTGATGATGAAGATCAAGGATTTCAGCCTTCAATATGCACTTCAACTCAATGTTAATATGACCAAAATCCTCACCACTGGACCGATGGGTAATACGATCAATGGAGAAAAGGTTGTCGTTATCATGGATGTTGTTTTGCTTGGACCTACAATCAATGCTCATGGAAGCAGTAGTGAAAGGATGAAAAGACATGTTTCATTAGGGAATTCTGCTGTGCAAGACCTCTTTAAAGTGTTGAAAATAAAAGATGTTACTTTGAGGACTAAGGTCTGTCTTTCCCAAGCCATGATATTTCCATCGCTTCATATGCACCTGAAAGTTGGACATTAAATAAGAAAGACCATAGAAAATTAGATGAATGTGAACTATGATGTTGGTGAGGATTATTGAAAGAACCATGACGTCCTCAAAGGGCAAACAAAAATCTGTCTTGGAAAAAGTGCAACCAGAGTGTTCATTTGAGACAAGGATGCTGAGCCTTCATCTCCCGTTCTTCGGACATGCTGTCAGGAGAGGCCAGTCCCTGGAGAAGGATATTCTGCTTGGTAGAGTGGAGGAGCAGCAAAAGAGCAGCAGGTCCATCACAAGATGGTTTGACAGCGTGGTGCACCCATGGGCTCAAACCTAGCAAACATAGTGAGGCTGCCACAGGAGCAGGGGCTGTTGCATTCTGTTGTACGTAATTGCTATGAGTTAGAATGGACTTAGCGGGACCTAACAAACAACAACAACAACAACACCTTCTTCTGCAGGCCTGGGTACATCACTGCTGGGGATCCTTTGAAAATGAAATTGCAAAACTATGACACACCTAAAGAATTTCAATATGGTGACAGCATGACATGGAAAAAGCACAGGGCTCTTTACCATGGGTCAGAGTGTGACCACACAGATCACACATACATGAAGCTTCTTCTCTTCCTTTGAGAACGTGAGCTCCCACTCCTTCCTTTGATTTCCTAATCATAAGTTAGTGCCTCTCTGAAAATGTTTCTGCCCTCTTTCTTAATGTAAGAGGCATGGAGGTAGCGAGTCTTCCTACATATTTTCATAATCCTCAGATCATATGTTTATCAGCATATACTACATGGCCATTTTCTGTTTACTTATCAACCTTGTGAGTTCTTACACATGCACACACACACTCTCTCATGCACATTAGATATTCAATAAATGTTTCTTCACTAAATAAGGATGTACTGGAAAGCCTAGCCCTCCATTGATATCTAAGCTAATATCTGCAGATCTGTATACAAAAACTCAAACCTATTCCCTACTCCCTAATATTGCTGACCCCACACTGTTTAATATCAAAGACCATATTTTCAAAGAATAACTTGATTTTGCTTTCTTCATCCTATCATTCTGAAGATAATAATACCAAGTCTTTGATCTTTGTGGATTCCAAGTGAACTGTGTCTATGCCACATACCTGCACTTTGATGAATTTTAAAATGGCACCAACTAAAATATTGACATCTAACATTAGGGATGGGAATTGAAAACTAATTTTGAAAAAAAAAAAAGCAAGTCTATTGTCTAATGATGTGTGATGCTGTTTGGACCCCCACAGCCTGCAGCAGAGCCCCGAAACAGGTTTTAACTTTCTCTCCTTTCATTTCTCTTTCAGGATATGTCCTCCTTCTGATTTTCTGTGAATCGCAAGAGAGAAGTTCTAGTTTCTATAGTTTTATTGCCTGGTAAATAACTGCTCTGAACATAATTGCATTATTTTCTTAAAGGGAAATTGTTGTTAAAATTCAGACTTTAATTGGATAATTAAAATTTCAAGAAAGCCTAACAGTGTTTTCCTCTGTATGCACTGTCTTTAAATGATACTCCCAAATCTTATTTTTTACTGTTCATGACCTTAAGTTCTAGGCAGAGGCCCTATTATAAGTTGTTCGTTTACATGGAGACAGAGTGAAAGGCCTGGTCACCAGAGAACATTATTAATTCATATGAGTAGCTCCAAGCACATTCCCACATTTAAACATCACACCGGAACTTCGCTAAAGCATGAGATGCAATGAGAACCTTCTCTTGGCCTCCACTAACTAAATCCTTGGACAGGTCACAAAAGTCTGTTTCCCTGGTTTTGTTATAGTAGCTAGATGAGTGAATCAGTACGTGCCTACAAAGTGCAACACGTCTCATGACAACATTACCAATTGCACTCTGAAATTTGGACAGGTTCATGTAATTCAGTTTCCACATAGAGGAGGAAATAACCCCGAGAGGAGGTTATTCCCATAAGCTCCAGGCTAAGATGTTTACAAACCTCACTTTGTCATCGTGTTCCCTATCATTTCAAGAAAGCTAGGTCATAGTTAGCCAATTTGTATTATTGTAAAGTTTTCCCATAAATTAAGCAAACCCTAATCGCTCAGCAACTCAGAATTTCTTCTAGATCCCATGTATTGGAAGGTAGATGACAAGATAGGCTTCTGTTTGATGATGTAAAGCAGAAATTGTTAACTTCCCACTTGCATCTCACTTTTCAACTCAAGAGACACCTCTTCTAACACGCCCTTTGGTACTATCATAGGAAGGTAGAAGTGCCCATGTACTCCCTATGTTTGTATTTCCATATTGCTTTGCCCTCATAACAGCCTTTACCACACTGTACTGTATTAGTCTTCTTTGAAAGGTTGAGAATGTTGTTGCCTAGTTAAAATTCATATTTTTCCCCCTGTCCAATTCGGAGTTTGAGGAACTTTCCATTATTTGATACTTAATCTGTAAGGCTGGTTCCAGTTAACATAATCCCCAACCAATGCACTTAAATAATCCCACACAGTGTGGAGATCCCAGAGCATGTAGTATGAACCAAATGTAGAAGATCAGAGGTGCTTGGAAAAGAAGGTGAATTACCAAAACCCAAATGAAGGGTGAACATGATAGTGGGATGGGAGGAAAGTAAAAGGAAATAGAAGAAAGAACTTGGAGGCATAGGACAGTTATAGATTTCTAAATACAGGCATGTATATATGTAAATAAATTTATATACAATGGCAGGGGAATAGAGATATGTACATATATTTATTTATAAAGTATTACAGTAGCAGATGAACATTGGACCCTCCATTTAACTGCTCCTTCAATGCAGGGACAATTTGTTCCACTAACACAGCACTCTGTGATGTTCACCTTCCCTGACACGATAACTGAAGACAAAATGGGTGCATAAGCAAATGTGGTGAAGAAATCTGTTGGTCCCCAGCTATCAAAAGATATAGCGTCTGGGGTCTTAAAGGCTTGCAAATAAACAAGCAGCCATCTACTTGAGAAGCAAAAAAGCCCACATGGAAGTAGCACAGCAACCTGTGTGATCATGAGGTGTCCATGGGATCAGGTATCGGGTATCAAAGACCCAGAACAAAACAAACAAAAAGCATATCAATGGTAATGAGGGGGTGGGCAGAGTGGAGACCCAAAGCCCATCAATATTCAATTGGACACCCCCTGTCAGAAGAGCCAGTCAGGGTGCAGTATAGCACCGATGAAACACACAACCTTCCTCTGGTTCTTTAATGCTTCCACTGCCCCACTACCATGACCCCAATTCTATCTTACAAATCTGGCTAGCCAGAACATGTAATAAGAGCTCACAACACAGGGAATCCAGAATAGATAAACTCCTCAGGACCAATAAGAGGAGCAGCGATACTAGGAGGATAAGGGTTGGGGGCAGGGAGTCAGGAGGAAGTGACCAGAGTGATCAACGTATGGCCTCTATCCTAGGGGGAGCAACAGCAGAAAACTGGGTGAAATGAGACAGCAGTTAGTGTAAGACATGAAAAACAAAAAAGAACAATTTATAAATTATCAAGGGGGCATGAGGGAGGGAGGGGGAAAAATGAGGAGCTGATCTCAAGTAGAAAGAAAATGTTTTGAAAAAGATGACAACATATGTACAGGTGTGCTTGACAAAATGGATATATGTATGGATTGTGATACGAGCTGTAAGAGCCCCCCAATAAAATGATTTTAAAAAGAAGACGAAGAAGAAGAAGGTGAATCAATTGCTGTGGAGTCAGTTTCCGCTCATGGGAACCCTAAGTGCGTGGGGGGTGGGGTGAAACTGCACTCCCTCGCGGTTTCAATGGCTCATTTTTCCGAAGGAGGCCTCTCTGAAGAGGGAATTCTAGGTGGAGTCAAGCCTCTAACCCGCTGAGTAGTACAGCAGAGCATGTAGCCATTTTCCCGACTCAGGGACTTTGGAACTATAAGGGGCTTAAAGGATGCTTGCTGCACTTGGCCGCTGCCCCTTGTCTTGTTTTCCAGTGACCCTTTTATGCATCCTTGTTACCTTCACCATCACACTGGGCATTGCAAATCACAGAAACGAAGCTGTCCATAGCTAAACACAAATGAAACCATTGTGATGCATATTAATTTGTGCCCATGTCCAAAGAATTCATGAAGTAACCTTTGGAATTTGAGAGCGTACTTCTGGAATCACTGAAAATTAAACTGTTGGAAGGTCTGAAAGGAAAACATCCTGCGTGATGAATCGGGCTGTATTTTGGGTTCTCTTTAGGGTTTTGGGGGGACTTCTTTAGGCAAAAATATACCACAAATTATGCATGCTCAGCTTCAGAAATTAATGATCAGAACTATGAATATTGCAATGTTGAGAGTTTCAACTCTCTAAGCAATATGTCATCTTCAGTCACAAAATAGGCAGAAAACAAGTTGATATTAATTTTTCTTTTTTTATCTCATGCCACTGGAACACTACTTTATTAATATTATATTTTTAGAGAGAAATGAGTGGTAATTTTCATTTAACTTTTTTCTCCAATGTCAGTCATGAAAATAAATTCTGAAGGAAATAACATTATTCCTATTGTTGACCACTCTCTCTCTCTCTGCACATGTCTTTGCCCTGGCCAGGAAATGAATGATAATGTAATAGTGGAGGGAAGGTAACCGTGTCTGCCCATGAGCCCATGAGCATTTGGATTCTTACAGGAAATAGATCACATTCATCAAAAAGGATAAAACTCGATGTCCTACTTGAAACATTTATCCCTAACTTTAAACTTCAAAATATAAATGTTTTTAGCCCTCAAAAATGGACTGTGACATAGTTATTAATTTCTATGGAAAGAGAAAAATGCACGTAAAGAACAACTCACAGAATGATATATTGGGTGACAAAAATGTTATTTGAATGTCAAAACTTTATTTGCTTTTACTCGCTAAGATTCTTGAAGAACTCTGCTAGGTAAAGGGGGTCTTGTGCATCAGTTTACAGAAAACACAAAATCAGAACTTAAGTCGAGTTGAAAGGGTTCTTAAGACAGCACTGACTTCTCAACAGCACCTTTCTTCTTATGGAAGTCCAAACTCCACGAGCAAGAGGAACACGGTAGAATGATTACTCCAAGGCTTTGCAAAACACGAAGACCCTGGAAAGTATAAATATTTAATGTGCATAGCTCTTAACACAAGGTTGGAGGTTCAAGCTGACCCACAGGCTCCTTGGAATAGTGGCCTGATGATGGACTTCCAAAAGATCCCGATTACTGAAAACCCCATGGAGCCCAGTTCTACTTTGACACAAATTGCGCCATAAGATTGAATTGATTGTATAGCATCTACCTGATTGGTTTGTTGGTAAGCAGGGCATGGTTGAGGTAGTGGCTGCAAATATGAAGTTGAATCTATTAAGTTGCACAGACTAACAAACAATAGACAAAGAATTTCTTGGACAAAGTGCTTTAAGCTGGAACAAGCTCAGATTTTCATATGTAAAATGGAGATAATTACAGTACCTACCTTAAATGATTATTATAGAGATTAAACTAGGTAATACTATAAGCATTTGACTTAGTGCTTATAAGATTAAAATAAATAATGCCATAAGTATTTATATTAGTGTTTTAGTTTATACTAAATACTATATAAATGCTAATTGAATAAAGAAATGAACGTATTCACGAGGACTGAATACTATGACGGGCTTATTCAAGGAGCTACAATGTAGTTTGGGAGAGAAAAAGGCATATGTTACAAACAAGTGTCTACCAGATTAATGTTCTTTATCAAGTGATTATAGCTGGGGAAATCCACAGCATGACAGAGGGCTAACCAAATTAGGCTGCGGGACATGTTAACCTAGGAAGAAACCCAATCTTGCCAATATTAGCAGAACTGGATGGGGATGGGAAACTAATAAAATGAGGCAAGATCTCAATGAGATTGATTGACACAGCGGCCACAAAAATTGACCTCCACTGGGCAAGGCAAGTACCTTCGGTCAACATGAGTCAGAGTCAGCTCTAAGACAGCTATTAACTACAGATTCAGAATTCACTCCACAAAGCGCAGGGCTTTTCAGAGTTTAGGATGTCCTAAGGACAAGGCATGGACAAATGTTTTCCGGAAAAAGCAGTTTGAATAACATGTTTTGTAATCCAAACATTTTACTTTTGACCCTAATTCTTTGGTCTCATTTTCAGTCAGGAGTTTGTTCATATAATCGAGGTTCCTCCCTCCAAAATCCTCACCTATCTGTTTGGAGGGGTTGATGATACAGAAAATTGCCACAGGCCTAAATCATTGAAGATCTCTAGAGAACATATATATTCTCTTTAAATTTGCACAACACCTCCCTAAGATGAAAATATTTCCACATTTCAGATATTCAGAAACTGAGCTCCCCAAAGAGGAAGTGGCTTGCCCAATACCTTGAATCTATAATATAGCAGACATAAGTAAAGAGGTCACCACTCCAAGAATGGGTTAGGAAGAATTTCACTCTTATATCAATGAACCCTGTTATAACTTCTCAACTTCTCTGCTAGACTCAGAACTTTTTCAAAAGTCTTATTCATTGAATACTTTATTCAGTGAATTTGAGTATATTACGGATAGAGTAAGGAGCCCTGATGGCATAGTCGTTATGCTTTTGGTTGCTAACCACAAGGCCAGAAGTTCAAACCCATCAGCCACTCCATGGGAGAAAGATGAGGCTGTCTACTGCCCTAAAGGATTTACAACCTCAGAAACCCACAGTGATGAGCAGATTCCTATGAGTCTGAATCAACTCAAAACAAGGACAATAAGTTTGGGTTTTGTTTTGTTCTTTAGTTTGAGGGGTAGGATGCATACTCAACAAATGTGTAAGGGATGCAATAAATGCTTAATAAATAGTGATAATATGAACAAATGAATGAATATATGAACAAATGAATGAATATATGAACAGGTATGTTAATTCAGGTCTCCCAACTGTCTATATAAGCTAGGTCTCAAGGAATGAAAACCAAGTATTTAAAATTCTTTGTGCTCCGATTAGTTCTTTCTCTGACTTCTAAAAACCTACAATGATAAAGAGTTTAAGAAGGAATACCAGGGACTCATGTAGAAAGCAAATGTTTTGAGAATGATGAGGGAAATAAATGCACAAAAGTGCTTGACACAATGGATGCATGTGTGGATTGTAATAAGAGTTGTACAAGCCCCCAATAAAATGATTTAAGTTTTAAAAAAAGAAAGAAGCAAAGGCCCCGGTGGCACTATGGGTTAGACATTGGGCTGCTAACAAAGAAGGAGATGGTTGCAGCAGTAGGCTCCTGTTATTATTGTTGTTTTAGTTGGTTTGTTAAGTTAAGGCTAAGTAAAAACTAAACCAACTGTATAGAATTTTTGTAGTGGAATCAGTGAAACATGATGGAGATTGAACATACTTCAAATGTGACATCGAAATGGGAACAGAGCAATTTCTATTTCTACTAATAATTTCACAAAGATCAGATATCTGTGATAATAAATTTGTATTTTCTGAAGGTATTTTTATGGTCAGGCACTAAGGTTTACTCCTTAAACGTCATCCATACATCAATCACCTTAGTAGTAGTAGCAAAATAAATGTATGTTCACTCAAGAATCAGGGTATTTAACTTGCGTGAAAACAGTGTTTAGAAGAAGTAATTAACAAATCATGTTTTTCTTTGGGCTCCAGTTTATGTTTGGAAGTGCTTTGGGTGATGGATAGATCTTCCATGCAATAAACCAGAAACAACCTGATTAACTTTGGGCACTGTCTAGCAGACCAGAAAGAGTTGTGATCACTATTGCCAAGTTGGAAACAGGTCCATTTCCTTTAGAATATAAGTCCGTATAAGAAATATGAGATGATTCGGGAACTGAGATTTAGGTGGCAGTTTCTAACACTTATAAATGAATTACGGAAAGCCCTATAAGTGTCAACAAAGACAAGAAGATGAAAAGGACATAAGAACATAAACTTTATAAAAGAAGAAAAAACTTAAAAAAATGATTTTCCCACCCAAAGAAGTAGACTTTGAAGGTTAAAGTGAGGCCAAAGATGCAGCAGAGGAAAGAAAGGAGGGACCAGGGTATGGGGGTGGGGGGGAGGGGTCGGGGGAGAGATGACCATGTACACGGAAGGTTTTCTGGAATACTCTAAGTGTTCTTATGAGCTGGGCTGTTTTCAATGCTTTTTCCTATGTGTGTTATTATCCTCCACCAAAAGAAAAAAAGAAGTAAACTTGATTCACTTTTAAAAAACAAAGAGACACTTATCTGGGCTATCTTTGCCCCTAGGCTGTAACTCGACAACCCCTGGCTTCCCTTATCCAGTGATCTTCCACCTTACCCTTTGGAAAAGGTGTTAAGCAACATAATTTTATTTTCAAAATGACAATGGTTTAATATTTTAAGGAAAAAGGAGATCTATAATCCCCAAATGTTGGGACACTAATATATTAAGCAACCACCTCTGAGTTTCATAGCAAAGCTCATATATTTAACCAGGTTACATTCCTTTTACTAATTTAGGCTTAGAAATGGTCATATAAATTGACTCAAAGTCAATTCACCAAACATGTCTTGCCCTCTGTGTGGTAAGCATGATACCAACTCACTGAGTTTTCTTATTACTGAAGATGATAAGGAAAGAGTTTTTGAAAGTTCTTTCCCCTCTCCACTCCTTCATTGACCTCATCAGGACAAGAACAATGGTTATTTGTTATTATCACCAGAAGAAAAGTACATGGAATCTGAAGCTAGAAATGCACCTGCGATGAGAACAGTGACGTTTAAACAGACTTCCTACACCTATACTGTTACAAATCAAAGGAGCTCTTTAATTGATTTTTACATGTGAAGTCCATGTATAATGTCTTCCAGATCCCTTGACAAGTTGAGGCGTTTCATGGTTTCTTAGCTGTTTCTTAAAGATGTGTAGTATTCCATTGTGTGTAATACCAGATTTTGTTTTGTTTTTATCCAATCTTCTATTGATGGGAATGTAGGCTGTTCAGGCTTCTTGCTTTTGTGAACTGTGCCACGATGAAGATGGGGGGGGGGGACATCTGTTCATGATCTGTTTCTTATTTCTTTGGGGTACATGCCTAGCAATGCTATTGCTGTGTCATATGGTAGGTCAATTTCCATCTGGTTTAGGTATCACCATATTGCTGTTCAATACTCGAAAGAGGTGTTGTGCAGTTACCTAATGTAACTCATCTTTTTGATCTCTCGACTGTTGCTTCCATGAGAATTACTGATTGTGGAGCCAAGCACAAAATTTTTGACAACTTCAACTTTTTCGCCATATTGCATGATGGTACCTATCTGTCCAGTGGTGAGGATCTGGGTCTTCTTTACATGGAGTCATAATCCATACTGAAGGCTGTGATCCTTGACCTTCATCAGGTGTTTCAAGTCCTTAAACTCAAGTCCCGGTTAAACTCAATACACCCTTATTAAAACTCAGTATCATAACTCATTTCAAAACGATCCTGTCCAATCTGGTTACAAGAAAATCTTTTATTCTGACCTCTCATTGAATCAGCAACTACTTCATATATAATGTAAGATATTTGGATCACTGTAACTTCCCTCCTTTCCTTTGATCAGCATTTTTTGTTGTTGTTTTCACCCAAATATTTTATTAGAAATTAGTCCAGACATTATGCCAGTTCATAGTTGAATCACATCAAGCGGTACTGTTACCAAAATTAAAATTGCTGCCCAAATCCGTTTGAAAACATTTTCTTCCTTCATGAACTCCTTGATATCAATTCCCCCTTCCCACCCCATCTCTTCACACCATAGCCCCCAGGAACCCTTATTCTAGTTGTTTTCATGATAGGTTCACCTATCTTGGGGTTCATGTACCGAAAACCATAGAAACGCACATAACAAAGATTAAAGAAGGATACCCACAATGTCAAAATACAACAGAGATAAACCCCATTATGAAAGAGAAAACAGAAAATATTGAAAACCAGACCAAATCCAAAGTATATCAGAGGGGAGATCAAATGACATGATTTTAACAGTTCAAGTCAGATTTATCATATTAATCTACTGTAGTATTCCTTCCAATACTCTCTGTCTGATAACCAGGTTATTCCCTTCCCTCCATTATGGTGAGACGGAAATCACTGGTGGCTTATTGCACATACAGATCCTGCAAATGTATTTTGGGCTTCCACTGTCATCTATAGCCTTCTGCATATCAGAAGCTCTGATACTATTCTTTCCTTTGGATTTGGATTATATAATTTACAATCCTTGAATCATGGATGTTGGTGTGCTTCTTTCATGTAGACTTAGTTAACGTCTCACATGTATGGCTGGTTGTTTGGAACAAACCATTAAGACCCCAGATGTGATTCTATCTGATATCTGATAGCTGGGCACCTTCTTATTTCTTCACCACACTTTGCATCCATATTTTCTGTTTCCTCCAAGCAGGGTCATGACATAAGAGCTAATTCATTGTTCATAAATTCAAGGCAGGATTATGTGTAAACCCAAAATCCATTCTTGAATCTATGTTGTTGTTGTTTTTTAATCTCTCTAGATCACCTTAGAGACATCCATGTTAATTTATTTTAGCAAATCTTATTGATCATCTTCCTGAAGCATAAGGACCTTCTCTTTATAGTGTCATTGATTAGCTCATGGTACTAATTTTTAAGACTGTTATGAGAGGGAGACTGAACAAGTGCAGCCTAACTACATATCACATTACCAGGATTACACTTGTACAGAATCAGTTCTTATGTGACTGTAAGCTATTTGCACAAACAATGGGGATTGATGGTCAGGCTAAACTTACAATAATATTCAGTGACAATATCTGAGAGAATGGACTATAGGAGGAAGAATACAGCATCAGTTTGAAGGAAGTCTTATCAGCAACCTTTAATATGCAGATGACACAATCTTGCTTGCTGAAAAGAAGGAGGATTTGAAGCACTTATTGATGGAGTTCAAGGATTGAAGCTTTCAGTTATAGATTGCAACTAAAATGTCTCACAACTACTCCATGGGAAAGGGAGAAAAGATTGAAGTCAAGGATTTCATGTTGCTTAGATTTGTAATCAATACTCCAGAAAGCAACTGTCAAGATATCAAAAGATGCATTGCACTTGGTAAATCTGATGCACAAGACCTCTTTAAAGTGTTGAAGAGTACAGATGTAACTTTGAGGACTAAGGTGTGTCTGAGCCAAGTCATATTTCCAATCACTTCATACGCAAGTGAAATTTGGATATTGAATAAGGAAGACCAAAGAAGTATCAATGGATTTGAATTATGGTGCTGCTGAAGAATATTAAAAATACCCTGGGCTGCCAAAAGATAAACAACTCTGTCTTGGAATAAATACCACCAGAGTGCTCCTTAGAAATGAGGATGGGAAGATTCATCTCAGGTATTCTGGACATTTTATTAGGCAAGAGAGTCTCTGGTAGAGAATATCATGCTTGGCAAATTGGAGGGGCACGAAAAAAGGAAGACCCTAGACAAGATAAATTGACACCGTTGCTGCAACAATTCAATCAAACAAAACAATTGTGCAATTGGTGCAGGATTGACCAGTGTGTCATTCTGTTGTACGGAGAGTCTCTATGAGTCTGAACTGACTTGAGGGCACTTAACAACATTTGCATTTTGATTCTCAATTTGTTAAGGAAGCACTACTCCATTTCCAGAGTGGTTGTACCATTTTACAAGCTTATCGGCAATTTTTGAGAATTCCAGTGTGTCCACAACTTGCCGTATTTGTTTCCTATTTTTGAACTTTGCTATGAATATTGGAAGGATACTACTGGTCAAGCATTTGACTACTGGTCAAGCATTGGACTACTAACTGCTGCTGTACGGGAAAAAGATCAAGGTATCTGCTCCCAGAAAGATATACGATCTCAGAAATCCTAAGGAGCTTTAAAGGCTAGCCCTGAATTGGAATGCACTGGATGGCTAATGATTGCCAGCATTTCTTTACAGGTTTGTTGGTTGCTTGCATGTATTTTTGGTGAAGGGTCTGTGCGTTTTATAAATTGGACTCTCTTTTTGAGGTGCTGCTGTTTTCTATGAATTTTAGAGATCAATCCTTTCTCTGGTATGTTGGTGCCCCAAAGATTTTTCCAGTTTGTAGATTCTTCTTTTATTCTTTGGATGAAATCTTTTGATACACATTATCTAGTTTATAGGAAGCCTGGGTTATTTAATATATCTCCTGCTGCTTGTATGTTTTCAGTTATGTTTTATAGTGTATTTATACCATGGATTGTCTCTATCTTTCACTATCATCAAGTTGAATCTAACTCATAGCGACCCAGTAAGACAGGGTTGAACTACTGCTGTTGGTTTCTGAGGTTGTAACTCTTGATGAAAGCAGAAGGCTTCCTCTTTCTTCTTTGGAGTAGCTGGTGGTTTTGAACTGCTGACCTTGCAGTTAACAGCTGAACTAGTAACCATCATGCTACCATGAGGGCTCCTGAATTTGTCCCTAGTTTTTCATTGATGTTAATTATAATTCATGAAGAATATTTTTATTGGATATTGAATTTTTAGGTTGATAGCTGACTGCTATTGTGTCCATGGTAAAAAAAAATTATATTTGCATTTCTATCTAATTGTACTTACAATTACCCAAATATCATTCTTATAGTTAACTGGACTCATTGCTTACTTGCTTGTCTTTGATGTCAATTTATCAGAAATAAATTTTATATTTTTAATTCCAATAATCCTGAGTATTATCCAGATAACTTTTTCTAAGACAAGAATTTTAAGGCAGGTGGTCCAACATTGCTCCTGCCTTCATATTTGAATGAACTTGGAACACAGACTTTTTTCATCAAAATTATGTAGAACATTGGTTTGCAATTTTTCTACCACTTTCAAAAATAATATTTAAAATAAACTAAATTGCATAATTGTTTAAATTTCTTTAGATAACTAATAGGAATAATCTTCCCTTATTCCTAAGACTGTCTAAACCATCAATACTTGACCTTCCACATGCTCAGATTAGCATAATGCTCACTGGAACTTGCACTGCTCCAAAATCATTGTTCCCTAATATCACACACACACACCTTCTAAATATTTGTTTTTACCTAAAAAGTAAACCCTGTGTGTTTTCTTTAGATCAGTGGTTCTCAACCTTCCTAATGCTGCAACCCTTTCATACAGTTCCTCGTGTTTTGGTGACCCCACAACCATACAATTATTTTCGTTGCTACTTTATCACTGTAATTTTGCTACTGTTATGAATTGGGAGACCGCTGTGAAATGGTTGTTCGACCCCCAAAGGGGTCGCGACCCACAGATTGAGAACCCCTGGGTAAGCCCTTCAATCCAGAGCAAGATGCACCTTCAAGACTAAAAGAATTTTTATCTGTGATGGCTTTCTCAGTGCCAAGCAATTGTTTTCCTATCTTTATTACCAAAGAGGAAAAGTATGAGGGCAGTCAGACTTTTGTTTTATAATTAAATATTTACAAAGAATATTTCTTAATGATGTTTTTTCACCAATATTTTGCTTAATAATTGGCTAGTTCTATAGAACTTGGGGATTTGGTGGCATTTCGGGGTAAGCATTGAACTGCTAACCACTAGGTCATTGGTTCAATCTCACCTTCGCTCAGTGCCGTGAAGCAAAAAGATGAAGGTGTCGGATTCCGTGAATACTTTAAATCCTGTACACCCAGAATAATGGACTCAGTGGCAGTGGGTTGTTTTTGGTTTCTACATATTTTGTCATTGAGTCAGAAATTACTCCATACAATGAGTTGTGTTTGGGTTTTATATACCTTGTCAGTGGAATTTTCTCTTGGAATCTAGCAATAAGCATTAGTTGGTCTTCATAAACAGTTTAGGTATGGGTTTTTCCCTTCTCTGTATATGAATTTATTAGTGTGTACATATTAAACCCATGTTCTATATGTATTCATAATCAAGTGCTAAATAACATATTATTGACTTCATATCTATTTAAAATGCTATTTTATACTTTTAGATTGGTAAAGACATAATTCTGAATCCCTGGACAAAAATAATACTCATTCTATTTCAAAAGTGAAATCAAAACACTTCTTCATTTTAAAAAGAAATATTTAAATGTATATAATAATAAATAATTGCAAAAACACTATAGGCATAGATCTCTGGTTCTATACACTAGCTGGGATGGTTTTAACAGGAATAATGTTTTCATTATGTCAATTCTAAAATACTAATACTACCTAGCTGCTCATGATTATTTTTAGAAGTTTCTAGAAATGTCACTCAATTAAAATTAATTACTCTAATTTTAAAGTCTTCGGCATTGTTATTCTTTTACCACAGAGGCAGGTTGAAAAATAACATTGATCACTTCACTTAGTGTGCTTTTCTTTTTTTCCCTGCATATGTGTGTAGCAGAGAAACACCTAAATTAAGCAGTCATTCTTCACCAGTAAGAAAATGAAAAGGCAAGCTATAGACTGGGAGAAACTACCGACAATGCATATATTTCAGAATGTTAGTCAAAATATGTAAATAATACATGCAATTAGATAATAAAAAGACAAACAACCCAATTAAAAATCAGACAAAAAATTGTATATTCTTCACAAAAAAAGACATCTGACTGGCCAATAAAGACAGGGAACCATAACCACCATCACTAACAACCACCGAATGCTAATTTCAACCACAATGAGCTTAATACATTCATATTTGAATAGCTGAAATTATGAGAATTATGAGACGAAGTATTCTTGATAATATAGAAAAACGTAAAATTCTCAAATATTGCTGGGGTGAATACAAAGCTACCCTTTGGAAAATCATTTGACCATGGCTTACAACGCTAAGCATATACTTGTTATCAAAACGGAAACAAAAGCAGACTTCCATTGAGTTGATTCCAACTTTGGGTTTCTGAGACGTTTTATCTTTCTGGGAGTAGACAGCCTCATCTCAAACCTCTGGCCTCTCTCTTAGCAGCCGAGTGTGTAGTCCAGGACACCACAATTGTCATCTGACCCTGTACTTACACTCCTCGGCACATACCCTAGAGAAATTAATCATCTGTGAACAAACAAATCTGCACACGAATATCAATGGTAACATCTTTATCAAAGCCAAAATAACTGGAAAGATTACAAAGGTCCTCCACAAGCAAATGGATAAACAAACTATAGTTATCCATTCAATGCATTGCTATTTGGCAATGTAAAGAAACAAACTAGAATGAGGCTTTCTGGGGAGTATGGGGAGGGTGAGAGGGTCTTGAACAAGGAGTTCAAGATGAAAAAAATGTTTTGAAACTGGTTTTGGTACCAATTGTACAATACTGCTTGATGTGATCGAAGTATGAAATGGTATGATATTTAGATCAGCTCCTAATAAAATGGTTTCGGGGGAAATAAAAAACTCTTCCTGACTAAAAATCAAATAAAATCGAAACAAACCATCCATTCACATGATACAAATAAATGGCAAAAGCATTATGGTAAGCAAAGGAAATGTGTCCTACAAAGCACCCAGGCTATCTGACTTCACTACACACAGAAATTTGGACAAGTGAAATCTAATCCCTGCTGACAGAATGATCATGTTAAAGACCGAATACACCTCAGCTCACTGACTTCCTCGGGAAGACCCATCACTAGAGAAGGCCAAAAAGAGACAAGGAACACCCTCACCAGCTGAAACAGTGGAACGGAACAGACCAACAGGCAATATTTCTCTCTGTTCCACATGAGTTCAGCAGGAATAGGAGTTGTGGTAGCAGCATGATTGTGTATGTTTGTCAAAGCTTACTAAACTGTACACTTAAATTGAGTACATTTCATTGTAGGTCGATTATGCTTTTAAAACCCTGATAGTAAAATAATAAGCAGAAAGATAGTAAGTTTACAAACCTAGTTAATCTGAGGTATATCCTGTTGTTAGTTGCCTTCAAGGCAATTCTGGCTTAGACTGACCCCAGGGGTCAGAGTAGAACTGCTTTATCTCAAGATCAGCAGTTTGAAAGCAGCAGCCGCTCTGTGGGAGGAAGGGGAGGCGTTCGACTCCTGTGAAAAGTTAGTCTTAGAAACCAACAGGGCCCTCTCTTCTTGTCCTTTAGGCTTGCTGGCAGTCAGAATGCACTTGATGGTCATGAGTTTGGTTTGGGGAGTTTTAAGTCTTTACAGAAGCAGATCATCAGTTTTTGATTTTTTTTTTCTAGGCTCAAACTGCCAGGGTTTAGCTGACACCATGTGCTTAACTGCTGCACCACCAGGGTTACTTGAGGTATATTCTAACGGGAGGGGCTCGCTGGGAAACAAATCTTCACTTGTGAAAAGAACTGGGCGAGCAGACTGTGTTACAGGGGCTCAATCTGCGGTAACGCAGCAGCCAAATCTTTCTGTTGATCTCGGCCACATGAATCTGTACCCCTGTGTCATGTTCCCAAATTGCCTTAACAAGCTGCACACACTCCAGGCAGCATGAGGTCGATGTTCATTTCTCACGAGCCTGGCACATAGCACATCTTCATCTAACCATTTATCACCACGCTTCCTCACCTGCCAGTGACTTACTTAGTCACGGCACATTGAAAGGACAGTAATACATTGTGCCAATGAACTTCTGAATAACCATGAGCTACAGTGGGTTTCCTTTCCTATACTGAGAAAGGAAGTTTTAGGGAGATGAACATTTTTACTGTTTTGCACTTAGTTCAGAAGAAGTCACAGGTGGGAGCTTTACCCACCCAAGATAAACAAGGGACAATAGGAGGAGCCAGAATTACGAAAAGAACAAGAGTTCAATATTTTACAACTTTGTTTGGTGTGCTTCCCACTGTCGTGGATTGTGTGTTTTTACTCCCTGGGCTGTGCACTTTCTGTGTAGAACAGAAACTATGGGAAGTCATTCCCATGAGTTCTAAGCACTTTCTCTCTACCTTCGCTTTGTACTGCAGCCAGAACACACATCTCCTGCTGATTTCCCAAGAACAGGTAAAGGTAATTTTTATCAAAAGACTGAGAGGCTGTTGGTGTTTTGACTTTTGCTACAGTTCAGGATGGAAGCTTAAAGCTACAGTATGCTTGCAGTTTGAAATGGGGAGGCCAGGGCCCACAATGTCCCCAGGGCACACTGAAAAGGAATTTCATTCCTGCTGCCAGCTGGCTGGCTTGCTTAGTGGCATTTCTGCTGCCAGTGGGGTCTGTGTCCAGGAAGCACTGGGGTTCACTATTGGCACTGCTCTGTATCTCCGTTCCAGCTCATAGTGATCTACCTGGTTGTCAGGAACCTCACTGCAATGGGCAACCAACCTCAAAGACCTAGAGGCAAAGCAAGGCAAGTCTTTCTGTGCACCTGCAGTAGGATGTCCACACACACTGCACAGATGCACACACAAAAACAACAGCGCCCGTCACCCATCTCTTCACTGACTCCTGGCCTTCTAAAAGAGTCCATTTTTATTCTAAGGCATAAAGATTCACAATTACACCCTCTTACAAATCATCTAGAAACAGAGATTCCATTCAATAGGGATCTATGTATATTTTATGTGAAACTCAGAATGAAAAAGAACACACAGCATTTATAAGTACAAAAAATTATTCGTATTGGCTGGATCATTCCCACATGGATAGGATTCTCGGCTTTAAAACTAGACCATTCTGTGACAATGTTGACATGACTAGTGGTTTGCAACATAAATGAGGAGGCTTCAAAAAGTGTGTGGAGAAAATCTTTTACTTTTAATTCCATCTGTCCATGAACATTTTGCAGTTCTTTTGTACATGTATCAGAAAAGGGGCAGGGGACTCATTCTTTAAGGTGTTTATGAACAAGGACAATACTTTGAGGTTCAAGTTGTGCCTAACCCAAGCCACGCTATTCTCAATCACCGCATATGCATGTGAAAGTTAGGCATTGGATAAGGAAGAATGAAGAAGAATCCATGCATTAGAATTATGGTCTAAGTCAAGAATATTGAAAGTACCATGGACTTCCAAAAGAACAAACAGATTTATCTTGGGAGAAATACAGCCAGAATGCTCCTGGGATGTCATTAGACCCACCTGGATAACCCAGAATCATCTCTAATTCAGGATCCTAAATAGGCAAAGTATGTTTGGGCACGCAAGGCAATCTCTTCCCAGGTCTCGAGGATGAGGATGTGGGTTGGGTGTGACCGAGTTAGTTAGCACTCATAACTACCCTAAGCAGAACAGAATGAAATACTGCATTTTGCTGCTTCATCCTCACAACCGTTGCTATGCTAGCCCATTGTCCCAGCCACTGTGTCGAGCCATCTCATCAAGGGCCTTCCTCCTTTTCACTCACCCACTACCAAATGGTGTCCCTCTCTGGGGACTGGTCTCTCCTGATAACATGGCCGAAGTACATGAGATAAAATCTCGCCATCCTCAAATACAATTAGCATTCTGGCTGTACTTCTTTCGAGACAGATTTGCCTGTACTTTTGGAAGTCCATGTGCTTTCAATATTCTTCAGCAGCATCATAAATTTGCTTACCACATACACAGCTCTTCTTCAAAAGAAGCACACTCATAAACTAATTCTTAGAGTTCCCTGTCCTTGCCCATGGTGCTGCAGGTTGAAACAAGTTATATTTGTATACGATGAGCTAGGATTAGAATAATATCAATGTCAGAAGATAGAAGGCTGAAAACATTAAGTTCCTTTGAACTAAACAGGAGTAAACTGAATCCAATTAGAATATTGTGACAGAAGCAATACATATTTTAATTAATCATGTACTTATATTGTCAAAGCTCTTGTAAAGTATTTAGCTCCCATTTCTCCTACGTGATATAGAACAAATGACTAGCAGGGAGACAATTCTCTTTTACATGTTTTATTTGCTCAAGTAAATTCCTCTACTGAAAGAATAGGCTGTATTATTTATTCTTTAATAGCTTAGAATCTAAACAAATCTTTTAGCTATTTGGAGGTCACTTAGGCTTTAAGAAGCTGTTCTGTCATTACAGAGTCATAAAACTTAACAGCCCATGAATGCTGCCGGAGTTCAACACCAAAGGCTAAATAGAATGAAACAATGCATTAATTACAGTGTATTGTGATCAGCATTTGGCTAGGGAAAATATGGTTATAAAGGGAGCTTCAAAATTTGTTAAAAATAAAACATTTTCATAAGATTAACAGTGGGAACCATTTTAAAGTAAAAAAACCAAAAAGTTCTATTTTACCAACTTCTCTGTGTTCACTTTTCCTTACTCATTTCTAGATCCTGTGTAAACTAAACTAAACTAAACCCACTGCTGTGGAGCGGGTTCCAATCTATTATAACCATATATCACATAGAAGCTCTGTTTCATAAGCTTTTCTTGGCTGTAGTATTTGTACAAATAAATCTCCAGACCTTTCTTCTGTGGCCCTATGGTGTGGGTTCAACATGCAACCTTTAGGTGAACAGTCCAGTGCAAACCATGTGAACACAGTGATCCATAGAGACGAGAGGGATTTAAAATATAAATGGCAAAATTAAAAGTTAATGCAACTGTTTGAATCCCTTTCATGTGAGTATGTGTATTTTGTTTTGACATATGTGCAATTATAATATAGATACAATTTATTATTTTGCCTTTTGTACTCGACCCAACATATTAATTTTCCATGTAGCTATGTATAGTCATAATTTTACAAAAATTAATGGCTGCAATTTATCTCACAACATTGAATATGAGTTTTAAAGATTCTATTACTGTTCTTTATGTGGGTTCCATGTATTTTTAAAAGTCTTTAAATTTTTTAGATATTGTTGAGATGAACATTGTTGTGTATTTCTTCATTCTTGTTGAGTGAATCAAATGGATTCATGGGAATTTAAAAAACTTGATAGGGAAATGTGTGCCCCTGTTCATGCATACAGAGAGCCCCAATGGAAGTAAGAGAAGTATAAAAGAGATGACAATAGTATTTTCAACCAACATTAAAATCAGGCTTAAGACAATTTCCCCCAGGACAGAGATAAGATTGACCAATATGTTGAATGAGGTAAAATATTTATTGTTGTTAGGCTGTGAGGTGCCATAGATTCAGTTCCCAGTCATCACAACCTTATGTACCACAGAATGAAACACTTCCTTATTCTGTCCCATCCTCACAATAGTTGTTGTGTGGGAAGCCAGTTTTGCAGTTACGGTGCCAATCCACATTGTTGAAGGTTTGCCTCTTTGTCACTGCCCCAAGCATGATGTTCTTCTCTAGCGACTGGCCTCTCCTGCTAACATGTCCGAAGCACATGGGACCGAGTCTTGCCTCTGTGGAATAGTCTGACTATATTCCTCTCAAGACAGATCTGGCTGTGCTTTTGGCAGTCCACGGTACTTTGAGTACTTTTCACCAGTGTCGAAGTGCAATTCAAACCCATCAAGTGTTCTTCCAGATTCCTTTTTCAATGTCAACTTTCACGTGCCTATGAGGGCAATGAAAATACCAGGGTTGGGGTCATGCACATTTGAGCCATATTTAGCCACACACCATTAGTATTGTTCTAATTTTATATTTTAGTTTGGGAGACATTTTAAAGAGCGAATTCGTTTTCCATTCAACAGCTTATACACATGTTGTTTCACGACATTGGTTGCAATCCCCTCAAAGCATCCTTCCTACTTCCTGTCATTTCTTGTTTTCTAACCTTTGTTTTTTTATAAATGCTGCCTGTTCAGTCTTACATAGTTGATTGTACTAAGGAGTACATCTCTCCCTATTGCTATTTATCACTTTCTAGGCCTGTTGTTTGGCGGAAAGCTGATCTCCCAAGGTGAGTTTAATTCCAGGTCTGAAGAGTGTGAAAGGCCACAGGTTCAGGGATTCCAACAGTCTGTCTGTATCTGACCAGTAAGTCTTTTAGAGTTTGGAATTTAGTTCTCTTATTCTGTCCAGGACTTTCTGTGGTGATCCTGATCAGAGAAGTCAGTAAAGGGCACCATCTAGTTTTCTTCTGGTCTCAGGGTAGTGGAGGCTGTAGTTCCTGTGCTCCGTTAGTCCTTTTAGCCATACACCATTATTGTTGACTCTGCAGAAAACAGTTATATGCATAAAAGATACCCTAACAGCCCATCCCAGCTGCTGTCAAGTCTTGTGAGTGCTAGAGTAGAAGTATTATGCTTCACATGGATGTGAAGGATAAAAAGGTACACATAAAGGTTAAAAAGGTACAGTACAAAGAAAAGAATATTGCGACATATCAACGGAGGACATAAAAAAGTATGCGCGTAACGTATAGTTAATGTTTAGATCAAAATTCATGTTAAACTTTTAATACTGTTGACCCTCTCATGAGCAATAATTCGTCATGAATACGGCATTGAAGTTCTACCCATATATGTTGTAGAAGATGCAAAACTTGAGAGGGAATAGATATATTAGATTTTCAAAGTACGCACATTTTCATGTCATTAATTGAATGTGAAGGAAGAAGTAGATTTGGTTTTATCAGATTATGAAATGAGAGCTATTTTTAAGGATGAAATAATAACAATACAAAGAGAAAAATACAAATAATGAGTACAAAAGAAAAGACCACTATGAATATTTAAAAAGCCAGGGAAGAATTCTTTTGTCATGATACAAGCAAGAAATGCTTGCACCTACAACAATTTCAGGTTGGGTTGAGAGGGAGGTCAACTGACCAAGTATCAAGTTCAATCCAGTATCATCATGATTACAAAGATCTCTATGTGATAAAGATAAAGCTGTTTAAACGTTTGCCTGCGGCTAGAGGAGAGCTTCCAGTGGCTTCATCCGACTAGCTACTCTGAAGATGGGCTTGGGGCTCCCACTGTCCTCCATAGTCTTCTACAAATTGGGTGTTCACCATTTAGGCTTGGATCTTCTCCCTTTGTCGTATTTGGTTTTGTTATTGTCATCGTTAGATCACAAAATCTGGGTGCTTCTTCCATGTGGACTTCGTTGACATCTCCCTTTGATGGCTGCTTGTGTGAATACAAGCCTTTAAGACCCCAGACACTACTTCAATTGATAGCGGGGCATCATCTGCTTTCTTTCCCACAATATTCTTCATGTCGCTTGTCATATGACTGTTAACTCAAATTCAAAATGAGGAAAGAGATGATGTTATAAGCAGCAGTCAAATATTTAACAAAAGAAGGGTTAAAGGTTCCACGAGATGGGGGAAGCTCTGTGATACATGAAGATATTTTCTACTTTCAATTTCTTTTCATTATATCATTGTACAATGTTTACCTAAGGAATTTGAAATCATATATAATTTGACTTCTAAGTAGGAAATACGACCAGCACATAACAAGCATTAAATAGTTTGTGTGCCAGTTCAATAATATAAGAGCAGTCGATATTCCTATTAATAAGGAAGTCAGTTGTCTACACTTACAGAAGAAAAGATCCATCAGTGGGATAACTCTCCATGACCACAATGAGTTGAGCCACTGGTGAATCCCTGATGCAGTAAAATGGCCTTAGAATAAGAGAATCCTAATGCGTTCCAAATTTACAATGCCAAAGATCTGACTGCATGTCACTGAAAATAAAAGCAGCAAACTTAAATCTGTCAGGAGTTATTGAGATAATAATAATGATAATTTTCCTGCAAGGGGCTCTTCAAGTTATGAAGCAGTTAGCTCCGACTGATAGCAATCCCATTGACCATGCAGATTTCCCCAGCCCTGGGTCATGTTCATGACCATGGCTCTGTGCGATTCCCATGCTAAGGCTACTGTGTCAACTCATCTCACTGTGTGTACTAACCCTCCCTATTACCAAGTATGACATCCTTCTTTCGTGATTGGTCTGTCTTGATGATGTGTCTAAAGTTAACAAAGCATGATCTCATTATCCTATCTTCTGCTGAGCATTATTGTTGTATATCTTCTTAGATACACAGCATTCTGATTTGTCTCGTGAGCAATGTCAAACTTTGTTTGAGAGGCTAATTTATTATTAAATTAACTGTTCAGTTCTCTATGAAATATTCTTTATTTATATTTAAACCATACATTTTCATTTTTTTCAATCATTCTGCAGATATTTCTTGAGGATCCTGGTATAAATCCATGCTTTATGCAGCTTATATCCTGATAGATAATCATTATTGCATATATTTTTCATCTAGTAAATAAATATCAATGAGGCCCATTACTATTGGTAATAGAGTAATTAAAACAATGTAGTGTATGCTCATTCAATGAAATTGTTGTGAGGTTTTATCTTAGAGGACCTGCTGGGTAGTGGAAACTGCTGACTGCTAACACACTAAGCTGCTGCTCCAATGTTAGCAGTTTGAGTCCTCCCAGATACGCCTCAGAAGAAAGACCTGGTTATATACTTTCAAAGAAAATTACACACCGAAAGCGCTATGGCTGACATACACGGACTCTTCTGTAATTTAGAATGACTCCACAGCAACTGCTTTTTATTCTAGAATTATGGTGAGGAGTATTACCAGCAGTAGTATGTGTTATTAAATATTGGGTAGGAAAGAAAGAGTACAAATTGATAGAAATGGTAAAATTTACATGGCTTGCTTCTTCAAATGTCTGACAGAAGGTTGATGTGGAACTAATGCTTCAGCTTTGGGTTGGCTTAACCTGAAGCAAACCATTTTACATACCTGTGCTTGCCAGCATATCCTTTCTACTCATAAAAATTCAACTCACTGCCATCGAGGCAATGCTGACTGTAACCATACCTGGACCTGTAATTGTTTATGGGACTAGAATGCCGTTTTTCTCTCACAGAGTTGCTAATGGTTTTGAATTGATGACCATGCAGGTGGCAGCCCAGCACTTAACAACTACACCACCAGGCTTCCATAGCTTTGCTACCTATGGATACTCATAATAACAGCACTGGTTGCCAAACAGAGAAAAGGTGGCCAATAGGTAGTTTTAGTTACATTAGTTTTCTTTTTAAGACCATTAAGGTAAACAGTTGCCCATAGCTATGTTGCTACCCTTATTCAATCTATATTCTGAGCAAAGTATATGAGAAACTGGATTATATAATGAAGAACAAGGCATTTGGATTGGAGGAAGGCTTATAAATAACCTGTGATATGCAGGTAACACAACTTTGCTTGTTCAAAGTGAGGAGAACTTGAAGCACTTGCTGATGAAGACTAAGGATTGTAGCCTTCAAGATGGATTACAATACAACTCAATGTAAGGAAGACCAAAATCCTCACAGCTGGACCAAGAGGTAACATCTTGACAAATGGAATAAAGATTTAAGTTGTTAAGAATTTTGTCTTGCAGATTGCCAACTGAGTAAACAAATCTGTTTTAGAAAGAAGTAGAGCCAGAATGCTCCTTAGAGGCAAGGGTGGCGAGACTTTGTGCTACATATTTTGTACATATTGCTGCCCAAATGGGCTCAGGGATAGAAACAAGTGTGAGGATGGCTAAGGACCAGATAATGTTTCCTTTTGTTGCGCATAAGATTGCTGTGTGTCAGAACTGACTCGATGGCACCTAACAACAACCACCACATGTTGCTTAAAGGAAGCATAGAAAGCACAGAATGACATCTTTGTATCATGTGGGCAAGTTTTCTTTGAAGGGTCCTGGAAACTTGTAATTGACCTCCAACTTGTTAAGTAGTTGACAGCACTGAAGAAATTCCTTTAGAGAAGAAAATCTGTAGTCACCTTTAATGGGCTATTCGAAACGACTTATTTCAAGGGCACTTTTGGAAACAGCAACCACTTCGAAGATAGGCTACAGTGGAAGTCAACCACTTTTCATGCGTTTTATTACTGTACGTTCTTACAGACAATACATTCCAAATATTTTAAATATTCACATCTGTCACTGCATTAGGGTAAATGCCACACCAATCCTTACTGCGTCATTTAAAACACTATTTTCCACAATGGGCAATACCATCCCCTGGGAGCTGCAAAAGTAAATGCCTACCCTTTATCCATGTTCATGGGCTATAGGACGTACCCAAACCGGTCACTGCCATGGAGTCAATGCTGACTCACAGCAACCTCCTGTGGGTTCCCAAGAGTGTAACCGTTTACAGGAGCAGAAAAACCACTCTTTCTCCTGTGGACATGCTGGTGATTTTGAACTGCTGACCATGCAGACTGCAGCCCAACTTGTAACCACTAGGGATTCGCTGAATTATGGGGTGATTTTTTTTTCTGGAAAAGAGGTGGTAGGCCAAATAAGTTTGGTAAACTATAGCAAACAATTGAATATTTAATTCTTTCTAGTAAAATTTAAAATAATTATTCAAAACATTACAGGTAATTGTAAGTCATACCAGATCAACTTCACCTCACATACTTTGGATATGTTAAATGGAGAGACCAGTCCCTGGAAAAGGACATTAACCTTGGTGTAGTCAGGCTGCGGTAAGGGAAAGGCAATAGGATGGACTGACATGGTGACTGGAATAATGGACTCAAATATAACAATTGTGAAAATGAAACAAGACCAGGTAGTATTTCATTCTGCAATAAAGAGGGTCACTATGAGTCAGAATCAACTTGATGGCACCTGTGGTAGTTACATAATCTATTGCCAATTTGAGACTTATGAGGGAAGGGCTGGAGTTTAGCCTGTCAGTCAGATCGCAACTTGATGACATCATTTGGAGTTGCAAAGGAGATAAGTAGCTCATTGGAGGTGGGCCATACGCTCACTCCCTGTGAGACATTTCTGATGAGAAGCCACATGAAGCTACCCTGATGCAGCCAAAGCCCTGGGAGCTGGAGAAGCCATGTGGAGACCTCTGCCAGTGCTGAGATGCTTCCACTGCCATTGTATCCACAAGACTTCCCACTGACTGGCCTGTGATCTTCCTGCATTTGGCATCATTGCATGTGTTTCGTGAGTCTGAAGAAGACTTTATAGATTGGTATAGGACATATGGCTAATATCAGGTTTATGGCCTTGATCTGGACGGACTGGAATGTTTTCTCAATATTCAGTTGCCCTTGTATATAAAGCTCTTTCTTATACACATATGAGTGTCTATGAATTTGTTTCTCTAGTCTACCCAGACTAACACAATAACCACAACCACCAACACTAACGGCAGCAACAGGTGCATCCAAAGATTTCAGCAGAGTTAATAGAGAATCCAGAGAGTAGAAAAATGATTTGATAATGACAGATCAGATAAGAAATTAATCTCTAAAATTTATAGAACATTTTAACAGCTCAACAAAATGACAAATATCCCAATTAAAAGGGGGCAGAGGACATGAACAGCCATTTTACCAAAGAAGAAATTAAAGCAGGCAACTGACATTTGAAGAAAGGTTTTTGATCATTAGCTATTAAAGAGATGCAAATCAGAACAGTAGAGAGACACTGCCTCATGCCTGCATTCATAACAGGTAAAAAAGCAAAAAGGAAAACCAAATGCTGGCAAGGGTGTGGAGAGACTAGAACTTCCGGTAAAGTCAAACCAAACTCATTGCCATTGAGTCCATTCTGACTCGAAGGGACCCTACAGGGCAGGGTAAAACTACCCCTATGAGTTTCTGAGATTGTAGCTTTTTAAGGGAGTAGGAAACCTCTTTTTTTTTCTATGAAGTGGCTGGTGGTTTTGAACTGCTGATTTTTCATCTCATCCCAATGTGTAACCTCTACATCAGCAGAGCTCCTGGAACTGAAAAATGGTACAGTCTCTGAGGAAAATGCTACAGCACTTCTTTAAAATGTTGGAAAGTGCTGATTTTTCATATCTCAGCCCAATGTGTAACCACTACATCACCAGAGCTCCTGGGACTGAGAAATGGTATAGTCTCTGAGGAAAATGCTATAACACTTCTTTAAAACGTTGGAAATAGAAATACCATTTAATGCCGAATCTTACCATTAGAATCTTACCAAAGACTCTAGAAAAATAAATCATGAAATCATGACATATATAGATAAATACAAGTTCATACATATAATATGCATAGATAGATGGCATCCTAATCATAGTATCATTCACAATGACAAAAAAGATAAAGATGGTCTAGGTGCACTCATCGCAGGTGAATAGATCAACTACATACCTACCTACCTACCTACCTACCTACCTACCTACCTACATACATACACCAAAGACTTATAATCTGGAAAAACCTGGAGGACAGTCTGCTGAGTCAAATAACAAAGCACAAGACGACAACTATCATATAACTATATCAATATAAAAAGTCAAGAAGAGCTTTATACCTATAAAGAAACATTCTTTGATAGTTACAGAGATATGAGGCTTATTGAGGGAACATTCATAAATAGGTAGCAGATACAGGTTAATAATGCACATTCCGGACACAGTTGGAGAAATATAAATGTAAATCAAAATCCACAGGTTTTGTTGTTTTTGCTAGGAGCCATTGATTCATCTTTTAAAAACATTTTTCTCTTTTGTCTTTTATTTATTTATTGTTTAAATGTTTAATCATTTTATTGGGAGCTCTTACTGATATCAAAACATTACATAGTTCAATCACATCAAGCAGTATTGTACAATTTCCACCATAATCAATTTCAAAACATTTTCTTTCTTCTTGAACTCCTTGATATCAGCTCTCCTTTATCCCCTCTCGCCCCCACCCTACCCCTGCAGAAATCCATTTTTCCCATATAATAGTGGGATTTTTTGTCATATCTTACACAATCCAATATATCCATTCACATACAACTCTGTTGTTCAATCACATCAGCCATTAATGCTATCAGTTCCCTATCCCCCCCTTCCCCTCCTATCTTCCCGTACCCTCAGGGAACCATTGCTCATGTTACTGTTTCTGCAAGGTTATCTATCTTGCCTTTTGTATACCAAACGATCTTAAATATACAAATGAACATACACAAATCTAACATTATTAATGTGGCAAAACAAATAAAAACCATAATAGTAATGATAGGAAGTATTAAAGAACTAAAGCGGTGCTTCTCAATCTTGTGGGCCGTGACTCCTTTGGGGGTCAAATGACCCTTTCACAGGGATTACCTGATTCATAACAGTAGTAAAATTACAGTTATGAAGTAACAATGAAAATAATTTTATGGAAAAATAAAGAAAGAAAGAAAAAATAAAAAATAAAATAATTTTATGGTTGAGGGGTCACCACAACATGAGGAACTGTATTAAAGGGCCATGGCATTAGGAAGGTTGAGAACCGCTGAACTGGAGGATCGTTATGTGGTTCATCAGTTCTGACTCATAGTAATCCCATGCACAACAGAACAAAACACTGCCCAGTCCTGCACCATGCTCCCAATTGTTCTTGTGTTTCAGTCCATGGATGTAGCCACTGTGTCAATCCATCTTGTTGAAGGGTTTCTCTTTTCCACGGTCCTTTTACTTTCCTGTTCTGATAGATACTATTAAAATCCCCAAGATTGTGACCCTTAGACTTCCTTCAAATTTGGAACTGAACTCCCCTTCCCTCTGCCACCACCTTTCAGCGAAACAAGAGACCGGCTTATAAAATAAACAATAATACTGTAGAGGAACATGTTCCTAGGTACAATCAACCATATGACACCAAAAGGGCAGCATTTGCTCAGAATCAAGGCTCAGAAGGCAGGAAGGGTTAGCAGAGAAGGACAAAGGGAGATCTGGAACTTAAGGAGGAAGCAGGAAGAGTGCTGTTGCATTGTGGGGCTTGTAACCAAATCATGAAACAAAATGCTTATGAATGTTTGAATGGAAAACAAACATGTTAACTTGCACCCAGACCATAACATTTAAAATAAGCATAAAATAAAATTCATGCAATGTCAGCCCAGATGCCTGCTCCAGAAACAGTACTGTGGCCCTTAAAGAAACAGGCACACTGATATCTTAATGCACACTGAATGGAATGAATTCTGAAAAGTATACAATTTTTGCTGTACTATAAATGATAAATAATATGATTTAAAAATAAACATTAAGGAATATAATTCATAGTGTTATAATAATATTTTGGCATTGTTTTTACTAAACCCAATAGGAAAAATGCTGTCTGGGATCATGGCACCATTATTAGACTTTGGAGATCTCCATTTGTTTTCGTAATCCATGTCCAATAGCTCTCATTGCAAACAGGAGCCTTTCACTTGAGTATTTCTTCTCTCATTGCAAGTTGCTTATGGCTAAATTTTTATTCTTATCTTCCCAGGAAATAAGCTGTCATGTACCACTTTTCTGTCAACTCAGCATTATCTTCAATATTTCATTAGTGCAGGTATCAAAACTTAAGACGTTTTTTCCATGATTCTTGTTTTACCCTCACATTTGTGTTCCTCTGGTGCCTTGTCAATCCTTCCACTGCCTGCCTTTTACATTGGTCTACTGAAGCCACCCCAGGGTGCATCCTTTACACCCCACGCTAGGACAATTGCATTAGAATCTTCTAACTTTTAAATGCTCAAATTTCGTTTGCACCCACACATCTTATACCTTACTGCCAGAACAACCTTCCCAAACCCTAAACCTTCCCAAAACATCTTCTATGAAAAACATCCAGTGGTTCTTCCATGACCTCGTTGACCTCAATTAAATGCTATGACATCTGGAATTTGTTCAAATGCTTTGGCTGGGTGTTCAAGGTTTTGCATATTCTGACCCAACTGTGCCTGTTCAATCACATCCCAACAGTGACCCAGTGTGCCAGTCAAGGCAGCCCCTCCACTACCTACTGAATGCCATCATCATTTCCAATTTCAAGTCTGTGGCTGTTTCTCCTACTTGGTCATCCAGAGGTCACTTATATCAGAATCATCTGTGCTGAGATGCTTGTAAAATTCTACATCCACTTGTCCAGCCTATATTTGAAACTTTGAACATGTAGGTTCGAAGCTTCTCAGGTGATTGTGGTGCAGGCTAAATTGTGAGCTCCTAGGTGGTAGGGGTGTGGGGGCTTCTACTCTGTGTTCTCTGCCTGTGGCCTCGTGCAAAATGAAACCAAAACAATTTCTGTTGAGGCAGTTCTGACTCTGGGTACCACGTGTGTGATGGAATGCTCCACAGTTTTCTGACTTGTGACCTTTTATGGAGGATCCCTGGTAGTGCAATGGTGAACTGAAAGGTTGGAGGTTCTAACCCACCCACGTACTTCACAGGATGAAGACTTGGTTATCTGCTTCCCTAGAAAAATGAAGTTCATGAAAACCCTTTCTAGCAGTTTTACTCTGCCACACGTGAATCAAGTTCATAGCGCACAATAAGGACAGGAATCTTGACAGAAGCATGAGCAGCAGGCCTTTCCTTCGGTGCCACTGATGAATGGGTTCAAATAGTCAGCTGTTATGTTGTGACATTTTTGCTTACATCTTTGCTGTTGTTTGACTCCACAGTGACCCTGTGTATAATAGAGTTGATCATTGTCTGGGCCTACACCATCTTCAATATTGCTGTCGGATGTGAGTACATTGTTGCAGCCACTGTGTCCATCCATCTTGTTGACGGTCTTCCCTCTACCTTAGGAAGCATGCTGCACTTTTCCAGGGCTTAATCTCACCTGATAGGTCCAAAGTACACGAAATGAAGTCTCCCCATCCTCACGTCTAATATTTTTCTGGTTGGCTGTGCTTCTTCCAAAACAGAATTGTTTGTACTCCTGGGAGTTCATAGTATTTTCAACGTTCTTCACCAATGCCATAATAATTTAAATACATTAATTCTTAGTTATCTTAAATAGAGGAAACTTTACATTTCAGATTTCAGACCTAGGGATAAAATGGTCTTCCCCCCTTCCTTTGGTCTCCAGCATTGACTTAACTCTAGGATGAGGTAGGTACACCCCTATGTATCTCTTTTGCATCTACACCACTTGGAAAACTTCGCAGCAGGCGCTAAATCAACCCACTCTTATTGAGTTCATTCAGACTCATAGTACGCTTACATTGAGTATATGAGGCTATAAATCTTTACTGGACCAGGAAATCTCATCTTTCTCCTGAGGAGTGACTGGTGGATTTGAACCACCGAACTCACCATTAGCAGTTCAACACTTACCTGATATCGCCACTAGGAATCCTTCAAAAGACACCAGGTGGACAGTAGGCAAGGTCTTTGTCCAACAGGCACAGAAGGCACCACTCCCAATGCAAGTACTCCTCACACTGTCATTGAGAAAGACATTAGAAATGAAAAGGCTCGCGGCAGTCTCACAAGGAAGCAAATGTGTTCCCCTGACTGACAAGCCGAAGTCCAGAAAGTTGTCAAATTCACATCCAGAGCAAATGGAAAAATTGATAGACAGGAGAAGAAGTGTGGTATGTAGACTTTCTGTTCAGAAAGAGTAAACAACTCCCACTGAACAAAAGGAGACATCTTCCTCCACGGCTGCTCACTCAACAATGGAAACACCGGTTAATTTCAAACCCTGGGTGAAATGCCACGGAGGACGAGAGTACAAATAAGAAAAGAACATATCTTTGTGGTGATGTCTCAAGAGGAAACATGGAAGACCCTGTTGCTTTCTTTCTTTCTTTCTTTCTTTCTTTTTTTTTTTTTGGTGAGGGGCAATCTCTGGTTTTAAAAGAAGCAATATATACATGTGATAAAATAAATCAAAGTATATATGAGCTTATATGGTAAAAGTAATGCTCCCTCATGTCTTTTCCTTTGTATGAAGATTCAGTCTTAAATAACTAATTTTTATATATGAATATATAAATTATTTAATATATAAATATAACCATATATATATATAAATAAATAAAATAGTTTCTGACTCACCATGACCAACATGAGTCAGAGTAGAAGTGTGATCCATGAGTGTGTTAGTCCGGGTTGACTAGAGAAACAAATCCAAGGACATTTACAAATGTGTGTAAGAGAGAGCTTTATGTCAAGAAGTAGTTATATATCAGGAAAGCATCTCAGCCCAGTCCAGATCAAGTCCTTAAGGTCAATATTAGCCCATAAATCTGATACGAATCTATAAATTCTTCTTCAGACTCACGCAGCACATGCAATAATGCCGAATGCAGGAAGATCACGGGTCAGTGCGTGAAAATTCTTGTGGATCCAGTGGCAGTGGAGGCATCTCAGCACTGACGCAGGTCTCCAAGTTGTTCCTCCAGCTCTCAGTGTCTCTCCTCCAGATGGCTTCTCCTCCAACAGGATGATGAAAACAGAGAGTGCGTGGCCCACTTCCAGGGATAAAGAAAGGAAGTTTCCTGAATCCTCATGAGAAGGCCACACCCACAAGGAGGCATCCTCAGGCTGACATGATTGACAGGTTAGACTCCACCCCTAGACTTGCTTATCAAGTTGACATCCATTAACTGAAAGTGGAAGTAGTCTAATCAAAGCAAAAACAGATTGCTCAAAAGCAATGTTTTTTTGGTTTGTTTCTTTGGGGGAGGGTTGGTTTTGGATGCTCAAGACATTTAGTTTGACTTTCTGAAGGGCCAAAGAATGAGAGCATTTGCTTAGTATGAGGGTGCATTTAGAATGTTAGCCAACACTTTATCAGAGAAACACTTTCCCAGGAAAATGTCACCAGAGAGTCCTTCTCCAGCATGGCAATACAACTGCTCATTCCTCTCGTCAAATGAGGATAGTTTATGAATTTCAATGGGAAAGCATTGGACATAGACCTCAACATACTGATTTGGTTCCTTCTGACTTATTTTTGTTTCATAATCTTAAAAAATGTCTTTGAATGCACACATTTTTCTTTAGTTAGTAATGGGAAAAAGACTGTACTGCCGTGGTTAAATCCCTAGGAGTCTCAGTTCTTTAGATATGGACTAAATGCTTGGTATTACTGCTGACAAACATGTCTTGAACTTGATGGAGTTTATGTTAAAAAAGAAAGGTGTTATTTTTATATTTTTACCATTTAATTCCATTGTTCACAGCCTTTTAAAATTCCCTCTTAGATAGTATGAGGACATGAAGCATTTTTACTTACAAAATATTTTTCCAGCTGTATCCAGCACCTTTCTAACAAACTAACCCCACTTTTTATTCATGAAAAAAATCCAAAGGATATGCTGTGCAAATGACAGAATGAAGAAAATTGTTTATCTTTATAATCCAATAACCAAATGAAACAAAACTCTCAAAATATACAATTTCTTTAATGTAGCAGCAAAAACTACAGGGAGCAAAAATAGCTGAAGATAAATGCAGTTAGTAATCTTGTGAATAGTAATCATGTCAATAAAACCATATCTTTTAAGTGATTATAGGAAACATAATTTACAGGAAATTTTAGTTAAATACACTGTATGTTTATTAATGATTATGCAACTTCACAGCAGCTTCCTACATTTACATATATTGCATAGAGCTTGATATTAAATTTTTAAAAATCTAATGTACAATGTATCTCATTACAAACATATTTTCGTGTTCTAGTCTTCAAGATAGTTGTCAAGCAGATTTTTCTAAGTTGAGCGTAAGCTGCCTGTGTAGAGTGCAGAAGAAAAACGGTTCCATAGCAACCTCCAAAAATCCAAAAGACAAACTCATTGCCATCGAGTGGATGACAAGGGATTGCGACCCTACAGGGCAGGGTAGGAGTGCTCCTGTGAGTTTCCATGACTGTTTGTGGGAATCGAAAGCTCCAACTTTCTCCTTTGCAGTAGCTGGTAACTTCCATCTGCTGACCTTACTCCAAGAAGTGATGAGATGATGTTTCCATATGAAACCCATGTACCAACCATTACACCACCAGGGCTACCTCCTTTAGACTGTCTCAGGGTTTCTCAACAGTGAATCTGAGCTCCGATAACTCCTGGTGTGGGAACTTCCCTAGTGCATTATGGGGTGGTTGACAGAATCTATAGTATCTGCCTACTAAATGCCAGCACCATCTCTCTCCTGGTCAGGAGAACACAACATATCTCCAGACATTTCCAATGTCCTTCCTACTCACTGCCATTAATCTGAGTCCTTGGAGGAAGGGAATCTTGACCCAGATACAGAACAACACTTTATTGACATAGTTAAGACTTTTATTGACAAGAATGGGGTCCCATTCTATATCTCTAACTAGTGAGGAAGGAAAATGAACAGACCACTAAAAATTAAGACTGAAATGGAGAAAGACAAACAAGATGAAAACAAATGGCAGGTTTGCTTTGGTGTTTTGATTTTCTTTCTCGATTGAGGAAAACTACACAATACCGGTAACTTTTTGAATCAAGCAGACTTTAGAAAACATTTTGCTGGAAAGATTTTAAAATACAATTGAGTCCTCCGCAATCTCACAAAACACACACAATGACACCGACTTGTGGGGGAAAGCCACATCAGTAAGCATGTAAGCATCTCAGTGCTAGAAGACTGCATCGTGGTAGGTCCATGTGGCTTCTCCTCAGGGATGTCTTGCAGGAACTGAGCCTTGCAAGCTGAAGCAGGGAACTGGCTAAGACAGCTGAACCCTGGTCTGATCATCAGAAAGCAAGAGACCCAAGAACTAGAAAGGCTCACCGAGTCATTCGCTCTGCCCTTCAATTAATCCCACATGTTTTTATCGGCCAGGTTGGCACAATAAACCTTAACTATCTCACTGTGTCAGAAGCACAAGGCCAGATGGATATTATGCTAAACATGTCCATCTGGCCTTGTGCTTCTGACCCAAGAAGCTCTTTTCCATGGTCACTTCCAGTTCCATGACACTGCATCTAGCAATAAAACCAATAGTATCTGTCCGGCCCCATTTGAACCAATGGTGGCCATGGTTCTATAGGGACTTTGTGGAAATGGGATTGATCGTGTTTCTATCAGCTTTTTAAAAATTTTATTTTCCAAGTTCTTTTGAAACCTTACATAAAAAATCCCAGAACACTGATGAGTACATTTGAAAGAGTCAGTCATCGGAGTTTTTTCATTTATATACTTTCTCATCTGTTCTCTTGTCTTGATAGACTTATTACCACTTGACATTCTATTTCCTCATTTTTTGTCTGTCCCTTCCTGCACAGGAAGATTGGTTTCATGATGTTCTAGGATTTCATCTGTCTGCTATCCACAGGGCCTAGAACAGGACTTTACATGCAATAGGCTTTCAATAAATGGATGTTGAATTGATGAACAAATGAATGGGCAATCATCATTCAATGAGCACATTCCTTTTTTGGCAGTTGGCCCTTTGGAAATCCACATCTCAAATTGTTTTCTTGGCCTTTGAGTTGGCTTCTGAGTCATGCTGACCCCAAACACAATGAAACAATATACTGCCTGTTGTTATGCTATCCCCAAGTTGGGCTGCAGATTACACAATGTTCAATTGTGATGTAGAGAGATTTTACTGGCTGATTTTTTGCATTTCTTCTTACTGAATGCTTGAAGCAGAATATTGCATATTCAATATTATTGAAGCATTCAGAATCTTCTGCTGAATGTTTTAATAATATCTCTTCAACATCATACCAACACTCAGACCCCCACTAAGAGATAGGTAGTGGCTACACTTCAGATGCACTGGCAAGTAATCAAACCTGCGACTCTCTCACATGGAAGGTAGACATTTTCACACTGAACCACCACTATTTCCAAATAACTGTACCTTCTGGGACTGCATTTCATGAACTGTGGATATTAGATGGAGGTGATTAATTCAAAGTGATGGATACTGTGCATGGTAAAGTAGCGGTTCAGCAGGAGATAAGAAGGCACTCGATGAGAGGAAATAAAACAATACATAAGAAAGATCGTAAGGACAATGGAGGTTCAGGCAGTATGCAATTCATGTTGAGTCTGGTTCATTATGAATAGAAACCAATTCCGTGATACCTAAGAAGAACAATAACAAATCATAGAAAACTGGAAATCTGTAAATATTGCTAGTGATTGCAGGTGTCAGTGATGGTGTTGACAGAGGCACTGTGCATCTCTCAGAGGATCACAAATGAATGAGCCACTCTGATCTCCTCAATCTGGCTAGAGACCATGAAAGCTTGCATACCAACCTGAAACGAAATGTAGCATTGGTGGTTTTGGATAAAAGAGAGACTGGGTGGCCAAGCAAGTAATGAGAAATGATGTTTATACCTGCCCATTGCAACATTATATCTTGACCTCCAGCTGTACCCAAATAGGAAATAGAAACATTAGAATGTGGATATTTCTGTGGAGTCTTACTGATATGAAGCATAATGCATGGGATTAACAGAAGAAATGATTACACTAATTAGATCCCTGGAGCCATTGCCAACAACAATGAAGAGAGAATACAAAAGAGGTACCAACTGTATGAGACACAGTGGGTGAATAAACACCAGCAGTTAAATATTCATCCCTACTCCAGCCTCGATGCCATAAATAGAAGAGACCCTGTGGATCAGAGGGTCTGTGGTATGCTACCCAGTTTAAGGTTAGTAAAAGTGAATAGTTTAAGGCATAAAGGGAAAACTGCATTAAAAACATTGGCATTTGAAGGAGACGTTCACAGCTGGGCAAAGCAAGCTGTGAAAATGTTCCTTCCTGAAAAGGAAGAGGGCTGGCACAGGCTTATAAATGCCTCCACCCGACTAAGGAGCACACAGGATGCCAAGGATGTAACATAGCTCTTTGAAAGTTATCATCTTGGAGGGGCCAGCTACCCGACTTTGCTCATGTTTGCTTTACTCTTCATGAATCCATACAGTAGTCATTTTACTTAATGGAGAAGCATTTTAGGAAAGCTCTTTGAATTGCAAGAATCACTATACAATGTTAGATGATTTCTGAATACAACCAGCAAACTGTATTTAGTTTTAAAAAATATGACAGATTCTAGGGGGGAAAGTAGTGCAAGATGTCTTTGCAATTTAAGATGTTGCATTAAGCAAGCTCAGACTGAAGGAAAAAACAATATAAAATATGGTCATGATCATTCTTCAAAGGAACCATGAGCTCCACACTCTCATTAATATATAGAGAACAGAGTACAGAGAAAGACACAAATAATGCATGCAAAAGTTGATGCCACTCACTGAGACCTTACTAGTTACACTGTTCTTTGTGTTTATTGTTAGCAGTTGCTGTGTCATTGGTTCTGACACCTGGAAACCCCAGTGCCTAGTTCTACACCATCTTCACAATCACTGCTATGCTTGAGCCCATGCTTGCAGTCATTGCGTTATTTGAGTGCCTTCCAACCTAGTGGGCACATCTTCTAGCAATATATTGGACCGACAACAGTCTGCTGTCATCTGTAGAGTTGTCACTAGCTAACTTTCAGAAGTAGCTCATCAGGCCTTTCTTCCTAATCTATCTTCATATGGAACCTCTAGTGAAACCAGTCCACCAGGAATGACCCTTCTGGTATTTATAATACCTGTGGCATAAGTTCCAGCATCATAACAACATGGAAGCTGCCATAGTATGACTTTTACTTATAGGCACACAATTATAAAGATATACAGATAGCTGTTGAATAGCAAAAACAAACATCAGTAGGCTTTGGAATTAGCCTCAAGTGTTAGGAGACTCCAAGATTTGATCTTCATGAATAGCTGACCAGTTTTATAGATATTTGTTTTTAGCACATTATGAAAATATCCATGATGAGTAGTATCTTGAGTAGTATCATCCACGATGAGTAGTATCATGCCAGTAAAATAAAATACATATAACAATCCTTTGCCAAGGAGAAGGAGCAGCTTAAAATACTGACTGCAATGCAGTGCTCCGATGTTTGGAAATAAGCTAGGCTTAAACCATTTGTTTTCTTCATTCCTAAATTGTCATCTCTCATTTATACATCATAACAATAATCAGTGGCAAAAGGGAAGAGATTGGATTATAAAGCCATGACTCAACAAAGAACTAACAAACTACAGACTCAGCTAGCTATTTCTTTTGTTTTTGGGGTTTTTTTTTTGGCTCATGTTTAAATGGATGAAGGTCATCGGCTAATTCAAGGGCAGAAAAGTATCATGTTATTGACACAAGTGTCAAATTCCCAGGAATATCGATAGTTTGTCATCATAGTGAGGCGATTTTTTAAAAATTTTATTTTCAGAGATAAGTGGACAAACCCAAATGGTGTGAAATAAGCCTCATGTTAGAAAGGGACAATGTACTGCTCGCAGCTGTCCATTCGGCATTTTTCATTCTTGAATTAACTTCTTATCATTCTCAAGTGTTTTCAGAAATAATGTAGTAGAGAATTCCAGTTGCTTATCTAATATCAATTTCCTTCTTCCTAAAAGAACCCCTAAGTTGACCGGTATATCAACGTGCTTCAGTAGAAGTCTACATTCTCGAACCTCTCTTGCAGCCAGCATAGGCCCATGGAGTAGTCCTTACTCCATTGTTGCCAATACAATTCAGAGAGAATGTGGTGTGAGACATCTAAAACAGCTCTGCGAACTAAACGACTCTGATGCGTGAGCTCCCATTTTCATTCTAGGTCATGGGACACAGATGGCATGGCTGGAGCCTCCGCAAATATTTTAGACCATGTGACAGGGGTGAGACTAGTTCCCGGAGAAGGATATCTCCAGAAACTTGAAGTAGAGGGTCAGCAAAAAAGAAGACGCTCAACAAAATGTATCGTCACAGCGCCCAAACAATGGGCTCAGACATAGCAGTGATTGTGATGCTAGTAGAGGAAGCGGCAGTGTGTCCTTCAGTTGGACCTAGGGTAGCTACGAGTGGAGCTGACTCTATGGCACCTTACAAAAACAACCAGCGGAATCAAATCTGAAATGAGATAAAATACTGATAGGAACTCCCCCAAAGGACCTCTAGAAAGATGGAAGTCTTAGGTACGCATACTATATAGACCTAGTGAAACAAAGACGTGAGAGACTGGATGAAACAGACATGTCTGATAATCATGGAATGCTGAGTTTCAGAAGAAAGGATAGGGAAGTAGGGAATCTCTGGTGGTATGGTGGCTATTCTAATCTGTCCTGTGGGGTCGATGTGAGTCGGAATCAACTTAATGGCAGTAGGTTGAAGAGGACAAGATACTGAACAAAAGCAACCAGAAAAGAAACTGATGGCTGAATTCTCAGCTGGCCAGCCTCACAATTGTTCTCAATTGGAGCCCATCGTTGCAGCCACTGTGTCAATCCATCTCATCAAGGATCTTCCTCTTTTTTACTCCCATTCCACTCCACACAGCATTAGGTCTGTCTCCAGGACTGGTCTTTCCTGATAAAATGTCCAAAGCACATGATGCAAAGTCTCATTTGCCTTGCCTCTAAGGAGAATTCTGGTTGTATTTTTCCAAGATAGTTTGGTTTGTTCACTTGGCAGTCCATGATATCTTCAATATTCTTTACCAACACCATAGTTAAAATGCATCAGTTTTTCTTTAGTATTCTTCATTCAGTGTCAAACTTCCACACGCATATAAGGCATTTGAAAATATCATGGCTTGGGCCAGGCATACCTTACTCCGCAAAGAAACATCTTTGTTTTCAAAACTTTAAAGAGATATTGTACAGCAGATTTACCCAATGCACTGCATCATTTGGATCTATCTTATGACAGCAATGATATCCTCTATCCTACATCCTCTTCTGGATCCAGCATGAACCTCTGGCAGCCTATTGTCAATGTACTGCTCCAACCATTGTTGGATGATCTTTGAGAACATTTGACTTGCATGTGGTGTCAATGAGATTGTTCTATAATTTGTTATTCTGTTGGGTCCCCTTTCTTTGGACGGTACAAATATGGATCTCTTCTAGTCAGTTAACCAAGTAGCTGTCTTCCAAATTTCCCAACATAAACGAATGACTGCTTCCAGTGGTTCATCAAATCATTAAAACATTTCAATTGGTATTCCTTTAATGTCTGATTTTGGTCAATGTTGTTAGTGCAACTTGAACTTCTTTTAATACCATTGATAATTGCTCCTTTGTTACCTCTTCAATGATTAATAGTCAACTGGTTATTTTTGGTACTCTGACTCTGTGTAGTTTGTCCATCTTCTTTGGATGCTTCCTGCATCATTCAAAAGTTTACCCATACAATCTTTCATTATTGCAGCTTGAGGCTTGTATTTTTTTTTCTTGAGTTCTTCCAGTGAGCGATATACCAAGTGTATTCATTTCTTAGTATTCTCATTCTAGGTCTTTGCAGATTTTATTATAATATTTTACTTTGTCTTCTAGAGCTGCCTTTTGGCATTTTCTTCTCGGTTCCTTGACAGCATTTTTTTTCATTTGACTTAACACTTTATGATTAACAGTAAGTTTCAAAGTCACGTCTGACATCCACTTATATCTTTTCTTTCATTAATGTCTCTTTAGTGATCTTTTGATTTCTTCATGACTGATGTTCTTGATATCATCGTACAGCTCATCTTCTGTTATTAGTCTTAAATTTGTTCCTGAGATGTTCTAAAAAACTGGGTGGGATAAACTCAAGGTCATGTTTTGGCTCTAGTTGACTTGTTTTAATTGTATACAACTTCAGCCTGAACTAACACATGAGCAATTGATGATCTGTTCCACAGTAAGGCCCTGGCCTGGCTCTACCTACTTATATTTAGTTTCTCTGTTGTCTTCCCTCAGATGTATTCAGTTTGATTTCTGCATATTTTTTCTTTGAAGTCCACACGCATAGTAGTAATATGTTTTGTTTTAAAAAAGGCATATGCTATGCACAAATCATTGGTCTTGCAACATTCTATCATGAGATCTCCAATATTGTTTCTATCATGAAGAACATATTTTCCAACACTGTTCTTTCGTCGTTGTTCCCACTGTTCAGGTTCCAATAATCAATATCTATTGATGCATATTGATTGGATGTTTGATAAATTTCAGAATAAAGAAGTTGGTAGAATTCCTCAATTTCTTCACCACTAGCTGGGGCAGTTACATAATGACTGTCAACTTAAGAGGTGGCGTCTAGCCTGTCAATCCAGTCTCAACTTGATGACCTCCTATAGAGCCATGATGGAGATATACAGTTCACTTGTGGCCAGACACACTCTCTCTGTTTTGTCTTCTTGCTCACAAGACACATGGAGATATACTGATGGAGCCAGAGCCCTGGAGCTGGAGGAGTCATGTGGAGACACACGCCAGCCCTGAGAAACTTCCACCACCACTGAATCCACAAGACTTTGCACCCACTGGCCTGCAATTTTCCTGCATTCAAAGTCATTGCATGTGTGGTGCGAGTCTGGAGAGGAATTTATAGACTGGGATCAGAAATATGGACTAATATCAGACATATTGACTTGATCTGGACTGGGATGGGGTGTTTTCTTAATTTATAAAATTACTCTTTGATATAAAGCTCTTTCTTTGACACATATGAGTGTCTACGAATTTGTTTCTCTTGCTCTCTGGTGATAGGAGCATGCTGGAGCGTGCGTGCTGCCGTTGTAGCTAGTTTTCTCCCTAGATCTATGAGCTACATTCCTGTGGGCCAGGCCAATCTGTGCATCATGTTGCTCGAGCTTGAGGTGTCTCTGAGACCTGTTTTGCCCTGCTGCTGCTGTTGTGTACATCACTGGAGCTTGAAGCTGGTACCTTCTGTCACCTTGCATTGCTTGCGTTTGATATCCCATCCAGGCCTATTTTGCTAAACTCCCACCAGAGTTACTGATTATTGGTGACCCATTCTGCTGCTTGCTGCCCATGGGCCAACTCTGCTTCCCTTGCCCCAGAGAAGACTCTGCTGCCTGCTTCCTTGAACTTGGACCCCGCAGCCCCTTTGAGTTGAAGAACTTCCTGTATATTAACCTTTCCATGGAAGTGAGTTGAATTGAACCCTCTGTACTGCTGTATGGACTAATTACCTGTTATATTCCTTCTCGCTGTATTAGCCTATCTATCTATAGATTAGATAGATCGATTGATCGATCGATAGATAGATAGATGGATAGATGGATAGAAATAAAATCATAAGTGTCCTGGTTTCATTTCTCTAGAGAACCCTGCCTAACACGCTGGCTTTAATGGTTGGTGCATAAATTTGAATAATAGATGCCAATTGGATTTCCTTGCATGCATGGTATATCATAATTAAACTTTCCAAAATCAGACTAAATGAAATAATCCTGATAGCAGCTCAGAAAAAGTCACCTACCAAAAAAAAAATAAAACTAAACCAAAAATGAAAAAGTTTAAACTATAATGTCTCATTATAAACCATACAGGCAAGAAGGCAAAGGGATTACATATAAAATTCTGTAAGGAAAAAATCCAAATAAGAATCCTATACCCAGTAAAACTGTTCCTCAAATTCACTGGTGAAAGTTGGGCCTTTTCAGGAAACAGAAATTAAAGGAATTTGTTAAAAACATAGCAACTTTATGAGAAATGCTAAGGGGAGTTCTTTAGACAGAAACCCCAAAAAAGTAGACTACAACCTGAGTTGAAAATATATGACAATACTGAGAAATATGTCCATACCAAACAAAAAATCAACAACAACAACAAACCCTCACTACCATTGAGTAGATGCTGACGCCTAGACATTCTATCGGTCAGGGTAGAAGTGCCCCTGTGAGCTTCTGAGACTGTAACTCTTCATGGGATTAGAAGGTCCCATCTTTCTCCCATAGAGCTGTTGGTATTTTTGAACTGTTGACCATGCACATCACAGACTAACGTGTTACCTCTACATGACCAGGGCTCCTAATCCAGACATAAAAGCATCCAATTTAAATTTGCAAGATTGAAAGCAAGGAACCATAGATATCAATTTCTAATAAAGACAATCACAACATTAATTGAGGGATGAGTGGAGAGGAAGTAAAGTAGATTTCAAGATATAACAAAATGTTTTAAACTTGGGAAGAAATTAATACTGGACTCACGGATCATGCAAACATCAGTCCTACAGTTCTGAGAAAAATTAGATGGTGGCCCACTACCACTACCATTGCACTTTGAAAAGGATATAAGGCCCTGGGTAGAGCAGTAGAAAAAATGTCCAACAAAACCCTAATTAATGAAAGAGACTAGATTCATTGGATGTAAAACTACGGGTGGTCCACTCAAGACTATGTCACTCTTTAGGTCTGAAAACTGAACTTACCTCCCTGTTAGGAAACTCACCCATTTAAAGTCAAAGGAACAGCATTGACCCAAGATGAAGTTCAAAGTGTTAAGAAAGAAGAGAAATGCAATTGAAAAACACAGTAAAGAAATAGGATATGCGGTGGCACAATGAAGGGATTAAATGTTCATGAATGTTGAAACAAAATATGTGTGAATTGTTGTACATTCAATTTATGATAAGCTCTGTAAACCTTCACCTAATGAACTATAAATTAAAAAAAATAAAGACGTCTCCCAAACTAAAACAATGAATGCAATAGAAATATATGCAAGAATATTTAAAAAGTGCTTCAACAAATGTGTATAAAACATCAGTATTCTGTATCCCTGTGTAACCAAATAGGAGTGTTAACAAGCAACTAAATGTAATTAAATTCCTATTGTAGATTAAGGAGCCCTGGTGGCACTATCTGGTAAGCATTGGACTAGTAACTAACTACAAGGTCAGCAATTCAAACCCACCAGCAGCTCTATGAAAGAAAGATGAAGCTATCTGCTCGTATAAAGATCTATATCCTTGGAAACCCTATTTAGAGACACTATGAGTCTGAATTAACTGTATGAGAGTAGTATTTTTCATTTATTATTTGTATTATTTTAATGGATTAGGATCATAACCTACACTTCTCATTCAATCTTCAAAATAGCATTGGCAGGCAGATAATATTATATATATTACAGAGCTAAAACATAGATAAAAAGGAATAGATGACTTTCATTAATTTCTTAACTATTTAGTGCCTACTTGATGTGAGATTGTTTGTACACCGGTAAGTACAGATATAAATGATTTGCCCAAGGAAATAGAAATTATAAATAACTATGACTAAATTTGAACCCAGGTTACCTGGTGTATTAGTCTAACAGGGTACTTTAAAGAAACAAATCCACATCAACTCATGTATAAGAGAGAGTTTTATATAAAGATTAACTGTGCATCAAGAAAACACCCCAACCCAGTGCTGCCCAAGCCCACAAGTCCAACATTAACCCATAAATCCAACACCAGTCCACAAAGTCCTCCTCCATCTCACAAAACAGACAGAATGATGCCGACTGCAGGAGTGTAAGCATCTCAGCGCTGGCAGGGGTCTCCATGTGGCTTCTCCTTGGGGCTGTCATGCAAGAAGTCAGCTGGTGCGACCATCAACATTTATCCCTCCACCCTTCAATTAACACCACTTGTGTTTATCGGCCAGGTTGGCACAATAAACTAACTCACCTGGTTCCAAAGGCATGCTATATCTCAAGAAAGTTGATAAGAAATGAGTCTACAACTATCCTCAATCACATGATGCTAAAGCCATTCCAACGTGCACCACAAATTCTTTATACACAAAAATCTCTCTTTATTGATGGTGCCATGTTTTAGGTTTTCTTTTTCCCTTTCCCTAGAAAAGAGATATTAGCGGGGTGACAAATTATTTATGTTGCTGTCTGCAAACAAAAATCTAAGGGTGAATTTTCTCCGATCATATAATAGGCTGAAATAATGGTCTCTCTTCCTATGAAAGTAAAAATGTTGCTTTTGCAGATGCTTCCCTGTTCCACTGCAAAGAAAGCTTTGTAGCATCTGGGTCAAGGTCAATATGTCTGAAGATGATTGTTTGATTTTACTGACAAAAGGGGTAGGGGGGGGGCATTGTATTCATCATTCCAAAATCATATATCGCTGATTTGATGTTAGGATTCTTGGGTGGAAGTAATGCAGCCTCCTGTTTTATAATATTTTAATTCTACCAATAGAACAAGGCTCATTTCTGCTCCAGGAACAAAGAGGCAATGGGGGCAGTGAAAGGTGGAGTATTTGAAGTCAGGTAGAACTGGATTCAAGACCCGCTGTGTTATAATGACTAGGTTGTAGGAACATAACAAGAGATTAGAAATTCATTTATTTTAACTTCTTAGCAGGTTAGGACACTGGAACCAATAAGGGGGAAGTGATTTGCCCAAGGTTATTCAGGGAAGGCTAGAAGGCAGAATTAGGCATAGAAACCAGAATTTATTACTTCAAGGCCACTGCCCTTTCTCCCAATCATGCTCTTTCTTTGAGCCTCAAAATCCTCGTCTATAAATTAAGGCACAAGATACCAGCTCTGCATATCTAATAGGCCTCAGATTCAACCACTTTAAAGTGAGTAGGTTATAATAAATCAGTTATTATATTTGTGTGTCTGTCTTCTGTGTAAAGTGTGAAACATAAAGTATAATTGTATTCTATTTCTATATTCCCAAAGCTTCTGAATTGAGAAGGTTGCCTTTTTTTATTCAGCTTATGTTAGCCACAATAACTAGGGGCTATATCCCAAGTGCATTGCCATATTACACATCCCATTAAAGAATGCAATGGAATGGACGCCCCAAAAGAGTATTTCTCAATGATTAAAATCAAAGGCTTCACTAAGATGAACAGAGTATCTTTCAATCGTGCTTTTGTGCTATTTTCTAATCTTCTGATTTGGGGTGAAAAAAAGATTGTTCCTCTTTTAGCCTTTATTGTCACTCAAGAAACTCTACTACAAAAAGCATTAAGTTGCCCTTTAAATTATAGCTAATGAAAAAAACCTGTGTATGAGATTGTATGAGCCCAAAAGCACAATGAAGATAGAAATTTGGAAACCTACAAATGTTACCCAGATGTAAATTTTGGGTATTATCAGGAAGAATGGACGGAAAACAATAAGTATTTTAATGGATGTGTGTTGTATTCATTTTCTGTGATGTAAAATGCAGTGGTGTAAGGCTAAAAATATGGTTGAGGATCTGGGTGAGGAGGAAGAGACTTGGAGAATTATAATAATACCCCTGGTGATGATTTTTGACAATTTCTTAAAGAGGCAACTAGTAGGCATATATACAATGTTGCATCAGTCATGTTTTGAAAATGAGAATCTTGAAATATCGAATATTAAGCATCTATTCATTTATCTATCTACCCAAGCATCTGTCCAGCCATTCAACAAGTGGTCCTGAGTTCATACCACATACTCTGTACCAGGTATCATTTGAGGTTTGTAAATAAGAACAGTGAACAAACAGACAAAAATTCCTTGCCTCTTGGAGTCCATTTATTTTTTTGGATGGGAAGGAGACAACAATCAATAAATACATATAAAACATGTCAGTGGTTGATAAAGGTGTGGGCATTTTTGAAAAAGAGGATACAGAATGCTGCTGGTAGGAAAGGGGTTTGAAATTTCAGCAGAGATGTTGCTGAGGTAAGAGAGTTAGCCACAAAAACATACAAGGTAAGACTGTCTGGACAAAAGAATCAGCAACTGAAAAGGCATAAGGTGTTCAAGAAAGTCAAGGAAAGATGAAGATGGGCAAGGGATGAGATCGTAGAGGTGAACGTATTGGAGAAGATATTCTGGGACCATGAAGGTCAATAAATTCTCCACGTTTACTCAGAATAAGGTGAGAAGTTATCACAGAATTTTGAGTAGAGAAGACTGATTTTAATAGGATGTGAGATGCAGTTTAATAGGATTGATTTGGCTTCTCTACGGGGAGCAAGCTAAGCGGAAAATGACAGAAAGCGCCTCAACAGTTAGCAGGACGTACCAGTCATACATCCAGGTGAGAATTGATGGTGATCTAGGTTAGGATAGCTGCAGTGGAGGTTGGTGAGAAGTTTTCAGATCAAAGCTGAATTTGAAAAACAGGGTAAACACAAAGAGGGAAATATTCTTTCACATATACTATATACAACTATAAAGTTCACTCATGCTCAAATCAAAGGGATTGAAGCATTTAGCATACCTTCTTATGTTTTTAGAGGAGCAAAATCAGAAACCCTGATTGTCTGGGTTTTACCCAAAGAAAACACTCATACTTGACTTTTAGAAAATGAATTTGGGGAGGGGAGAAATTATTCTGCTAAATATCCTAACATATCTAAAAAGTTTTAAGAGAAATTCTACTCCTGGTATTTTTTATTTCCTTTTATACTATTCTTTCACATGTATATTTTCATTGGACAGATATTGAAATTTTTGGATGTGGATCCCACAGGGTACCTTAAGGGAAGCTAACTGAGAGGAGATAAAAAAACAGATTTGAAGAACATAATGCAAGTGAGAAAAGGTGTGCAGCAGCATCAATACATGATTGCTTCTTTCATAGCTCAAATCAGAGACATTGCCAAAAAGTCACAGGTGTACACTGCATGTGATAATGAGAGACTACAAAATGAAGAGATTTATATCCAACACACTTTCATTCAATGGAGAGGTTGGGCACCACTTAAACGTCGTTTTGGAAATACTGGAGTATTTAAAAAGGGGGCTATCAATAACACCGAAATCTACACAGGAAAAGAAAGAAAAGGATGGATTAACCCAAGGAGTGAAGCACTGAAAATCGTCTTCAAACCATGTTGTATTTTTTTTGTTTATGAGACTTGACCAGATTCTGCTGTGATTGCTTTCAAATTGTAAATTGAGTCAGCGTACAACGAAATGTGAATGCAAAGACCATCCATATCATTGTTAACGTGAATGCTAGAAATGGTTTCCCCTCCACATATTATTGCTGAGCTTTCCTTGCCCAAAGGCACCAGATCAGTCCTGGCCCTGCTTAGAGAAAGGAATGGAAAGCTACTTGTCCTTATGCAAGGTAAACAGGTTCTTTTTGTACCTTACGTAACAGTGCCTTGTCTATTTCAGTGGCTCTTCGTGCCATCCCCCTTATAAGTAGTCACCTTGTGGGGTAATTATGGATCAGAGTTTTCAAACGGCAGTGAACATCAAGAGCAAAGGTTGTTTTTTTAATAATTCAAACTCCTGGGTCCAGTCACGGACTTCTTGAATTGATAACTCCATTGGATACGACCAGCATTCACAACTTTAAACAAGTGCTGTTGCCACCAGTACATGAAAAACAGTGAGAGAAGAGTGAGAGTAGCAGAAATCTCTCAAATCTCTCCAAGTTCTGAGGAGCTCTAGTCCTACTTTTGCTAGTGATCACATGCATGACCTTCATTCATTTGTAGAATGATAATAACATATATAATGATAAATATGCTTTAAAGGGGTCTTTCAGAAAATAATAATTAAAACAAAACAATAATACAAAAAACCCCTCAAGCCCATTGAGTTCATTTCAACTCATAGCACGTATAGGGCAGGGTAGAACTGCCCCTGTCGATTTCTAAGCCTGTAGCTCTTTATAGGAGTAGAAAGCCTCATCTTTCTTCTGTGGAGAAAGATGGTTTCAAAATGCTGATGCTTTGGTTAGCAGTATAGCTCATAACCAGGGCTTCTGAATAATAAATTGTGGTAGTTACATCATCTCGTGTAGACATGAGGGGTGGAGTCTAGCCTGTCAATCAGATCACAGGCTAATGATGCCTCCTTGTGGACATGGCCTTCCTCATGAGGATCATGAGGATTCTGGGAACTTTCTCTCTCTGTGCCTTGCTTTCCCTGTTGAAGAGCCACACGGAGACTTATAGAGACCTGCAAGAGCTCTTGCTCTCCGACTCACCTTCCTGTTGACAAGCCATGTGGACCCAGACTGAGACCTGAATAAGCCACGTGATATAGACCTGCACCAGGCCTGTGATACTTCCACTGCCATTGGATCCACAAGACTTTTAACCCACAGACCTGTGATCTTCCTGCATTCTGGATGTGACTGCATGATTCTGAAGACAGATTTATGGACTAGTATCAGACTTATGGGCTAATTTCAGACTTGTGGACTTGATCTTGACTGGGTTGGGATGATTTCTTGATATGCAATTACTCTTTGATATAAAGCTCTTTCTTATACATACATGAGTGTCTCTGAATTTGTTTCTCTAGTCAATCTGGCCTAACACACCAATTCATCTTAGAACTTATTTATGTTCTTGTAAGGTGCCATTGCATCAGCTCTGACGCATATGACCCCCTGAACAACAGAAGGCCATGTTGTTGTGTCAATATGAGTTGAAATTGACTAAATGACAGTGAGTTTGTTTTTATTTGTGATTTCATATTCTCTGAATGATCCTTTTTTTAATTGTTTTTATTGTTTCTCGTCCTGATTCTACACATGAGTCAAGGTCATGAATGTAACCAATAGCAAACATAGGACTAGAACTCTTCAGTGGTCTGTGATATTTTACAGAATTTCACTCCTCTTGATGCTGTCAGGTGCCACTGAGGCAGTTCTGACCCCTAGCGACCCTATGCACAACAGAAGGGAACACTGCATGATTCTGCATCATCCTTACGATTGGTCCTACACCTGAGTTCAGAGCAAATACCTTTTCCAAACAGCACCAAAGGTTAATATACACATGGACTTCTCCAGATGAAATACACAGAAATCAAAAAGACTGCATCTCAAAGGAGCCCTGGTGGTGTAGTGGGTATGTGTTGGGCTACTAACTGCAAGGTCAGTAATTCCAAACCACAAGCCCTTTTGCAGAAAAAAAGACAGGGTTTTCTACTCCCCTAAAGAGTTACAGGAAGACAAGTCTTTTCTATTCCCATAAACAGTCACAGTCTCAGAAACCCATAGGGACAGTTCTGCCTTGTCCTAAAGGGTCACTGTGAGTCCGCATTGCCTCCATAGCAGTGATTTGGAGAAAAAGCTACAGTCTCAGAAACTTACAGGGTAAATTCTGTCCTGTACTATTGGGCCTATTCAAGTGTGCAGTGACTCGATAGCAGCGACTTTAGTTTGGGTTTTGATTTGGAAGAGACAATGGAGAAGTTCAATATCAGAGGCTGAAAACAAGTCGTAGCCCTCTATGAAACAGACCATCAATTGCTCATATGTAAGTTCAACTTTAAGTTAAAGAAAATAAAAGTAAGTCCAAGAGAGCCAAAATATGATCTTGAGTCTATCCACCTGAATTTCAAGAACATCTCAAGAACAGATTCCATGCATTGAACATTAATTACAGAAGACCTGATGAGCTGTGGGATGATATTAAAAACAACATAAATTAAAAAAGAAAAACGTCATTAAAAAGACAGGAAGGCAACGTGAAAGTGGATGTCAGAAGAGGCTCTGAAGCTTGTTCTGAATCATAGAGTATCTGAGGCAAATGGAAGGAATGATGAAGTCACAGAGCTGAACAAAAAATGTCCAAGGATAGCTCTAGAAGAAAAGTCCATGAGAAGAGTATCCTTATTCAGGGACTGGTCCTCCTGATAAGATGTCTACAGAACATGTGATGAAGGAGCCTTCTGGCTGCACCTCTTCTAACACTGATTTGTTTGTTCTGGCAGTCCATAAAGTTTTCAATATTCATCTCCAAATTCAAAATTGAAATGTATCGATTTTTTGCAGTGTTCCTTATTTATTGTCCAACTTTCAAATGCACATGACACCATTGTAAATACCAAGACTTGGGTCAGACACCTTGAACTTCAAAGTGTCATCCTTGCTCTTCAACACTTTAAGAGATTTTGTGCCGCGGCTTTACCCAATACAACATGTCAGAGTTGTTTGTTCTTCCGCCAATTTATAGTACATTCAATATTCTTGGCAAATACCACACTGAAGGCTATTGTAGTCTCTGGTCTTCATCAGCAAATGCGCCAAGTCCCCCTTGCTTTCAACAAGCAAGTTTTTGCCATTTGCATGGGGCAGGTTATTTAAAAAAAGCCTTCTTCCAATCCGGATACTGTGTTCTTTTTCATAAAGTCTAACATTTCAGACTAGATCCACATACAGATTGAATAAATATAGTGAAAACATACAACTCTGACACACACCTTTCCTGATTTTCAGCCATGCAGCATTTCCTTGTTCTGTCCCAATGACTGCCTCTTGGATTATGTACGGGTTCTGCAGTATCACAATGGAGGATTCTGGAATTCCTACACTTCATGTTGTTATCCATAGTTTGTCATGATCCATGATACTTAAAACATTTTCATAATAATTGAAATATCCAAAAAATATTTCTTATATTCTCTGCTTCCAACCAAGTTAATTATTTTTCCAAGTTAATTTTTCTCATTCAGATTCCCCTAAGTAAGGGCTCACAGTCTAATGCATAATATGAGGCAATTTAATAAAACAAAATTTAAGAAACCTATAACATAAGATGAGGAATAAAAGTCATGAATAAATAGAGAAAATATGGAGTTGCAAACAGATCTAATCCAAATTGGATGTTCACAACTATTAGATTTTTGTGTCTTTACTGTCAAGGGTGAATCATAGGTTTCCTTCCCCGGGACCTCGCTGCACAGGTATGCTGCAATACAAACAAATCTTAGTGCACATTTTGCCACCTATGCGATTTTTTAGCAACCAGTTTCTCAGTCACTGAACCCCTTTAGAAAACAGGTCTCTGTCCCTTTAAATACTCCACAACCATCTCCCATGAAAGAATAACTTAAAGATGATAGGGTAATGATCTAGTGGCAGAATTCAGGGAAACTTCTAGCAGAGTGGCAAAAGGACCCTGTGCAAATAACTAGGACTGGGAGGGGTGGTGTCATAGGCTCAAACAGCCATTCCAAACACCGTACTCAGCTGGGTCCACGACATTACAGAACGACTTTGGAGACGACAGTGCAGGCTTTGTTCCAGACCTTCACAATAATGGGAACAGCATAATAAACTGAGCAACATTGTTTTTCTTTCCAAGTCTATGTAAGTTATGTTTACACTGTCCTGTCTATGAAGTGTGCAATGCCATTAGGGAAAAAAATTAAATATTGTGAGAATGATCAAAAGGAGATACAAAGTGATCACATGCTGTTGGAAAATGGTGCCAAATGACTTTTGTGATGCATGTGGCATGATTGCTACAAAAAAAACAATTTATTTTCAAAGGCGGTATCTGTGCAACACAATAAAATGAGGGATGCCTGCATTTTATTCTGATTCTGAAGAGTAGGAAGTCCTGGTCATCATTTCTAGGCAATGCATTCTCTGCATGGAAATACATGCTGACCAGCAAATGCATTATACAAATCTAATATTACAAGTAGGACTGTAGTGAACCATGTGCTCTTGACCTAAGTTTTCACAGTACAAGACGTCATAGTTCGGTAGTTCTACAACTTCATTTATTAAATAATTAATTTAACTTATCATATAAAAATAATCAATGAAGTTATCCATTATTAATTGATTCATTTTTATCTGGATTTAAAATAGGTAACAGGTGAAATAAAATTGGTAAATGAAGTTACTAATTATATATACTATACATATATATAACATATATATATAGGAGCCGTGGTGGTATCATGGTTATGCATTGGGCTGCTAACCACTGTATCAGCACTTCAAAACCACTAGTTGCTCTGCAGGAGAAAGGTGAGGCTCTCTACTCTTGTAAAGAGTTACAGTCTCAGAAACCGACTTGGACAGTTCTACCCTGTCCTGTAGGGTTGCTACCCTGTTTCCCTGAAGGTAAGACATCCCCCGAAAATAAGACCTACTTACAGTGTTTGCATCTCGCTGAAACATAAGGCATCCCACCGAAAATAAGACCTCCACGAACATAAGGCCACCCGAAGCTACCGTAACTCTGGACCATAGTGGCGGGCGCAGCTCACTGTTGGCCACAGTGCAGCTGGAGCAGACAAGGAGTGTGAGGTCTCTTTTAATAAAACAATAAACAATAAATGTATACCATATTCTTCTTCATGGGAAAATAAGACATCCCTTGAAAATAAGACCTAGCGCATCTTTGGGAGCAAAAATTAATATAAGACACTGTCTTATTTTCAGGGAAACAGGATATGAGTCGGCATGGACTTGAAAGCAGTAAGATTTATACATAAAAAACTATACATATGTATGTATGCATGTATGAATTCATATATATATACATATATATGAGGCTATCAAAAAGGTCATGGAAAAGGGATATTAAAAAATAACAGAATTTTGCCCCCAAATTTTTGAAGCCCCTTTGTATATACACACCAATTCTTTGCCTGTAATTTTGTTGTATTGTGAAATTTGCTGTGATTCTGGAAACTATGCAACTAGTATTTCAAATACCAGCAAGGTCACGCAAGACACACGGTTTGAGTAGTCTTTTTATTGACCTTTTGTCTTCCTCACTTATGATTAGTGGCAACCGATTAAGTCTCTGGACTTTAGTCATTAATGTTAAATGCATTGAATCTGTTCTTGAAATGATCTCTAAATTCAGGTGGGATACACTCAAGATTGTATCTAGTCTAAGACATACAAAGAACTAGCGATCCATTTCTAAAAGAGTGGTCAGGAAAAACCTAATGAGTAGAAGCCAAACACTGTCTACTATGGTACTAGATGAGTTCCTCAGGTTGGAAGGCAGAGAAGAACTGTCTCCTCAAAAGAGTGTCAATGTCAATGATGTGGACGGAGCAAAGCTTTTGTCATTTTTATTTACTTGTATGACGTCTCAAATTGAGAAGAAACAGCTGCAAGCATACATGAATAATCAGAACATAGAAGGTAAAAATATGAATCTAGGAAAACTGGAAGTTATCAAAAATAAAATGTGATGCCTAAATGTTGATATCCTCTGCCTTACTAAGCTGAAATGGACTGATAATGGGTTATTTCACCTCGACAATCAGATGGTCCACTATGCCTAGAATGCCGATTTGAACAGAAATGGCCTCACATTCATTGTCAAAAAGAACAGTTTCACACGCACCTTAAGTACAATACTGTCAGTGATAGGACAATATCTATATGCACTCAAATCACGATTGCCAAATATGAAGAAATTGAAGATTTGTATCAACTTCTTCAATCCCAAATTGACCAAACATGCAATCCTGATGCATTGATCATTCTAAATGACTGGAATGGTAAAGTTGAGAACAAAGAAGAAGGATCAGTACTTGGGAAATATGGCCTTGGCAATAAAAATGGCACTGAAGAGCACACAAAAAATGTTACAAGAGCAATGATTTCTTAATTGTTAATACCTTTCAGCAATAACACAAACAGTTACTATACATTTAGACACTGACAATGGCGTACACTGCAATTAAACTGATTACATCTGTGACAAGACACAATGGAGAAGCTCAATGTCAGCTTAAACAAAGCCAGGAAGAGACCATCAAGTTTTAATATGCAAGTTCAAGTTGAAGCTGAACAAAAATAAACAAGTCTAGGATAGCAAAACAACAGCCTTGAATGTATCCCACCTGAATTTAGAGATGATTTCAAGAACAGATTAGATTCATGGAACACTAATGACCAAAGTTCAGACAAGTTATGGGATGACACTGGTAATATCATATGTGAGGAAAGGAACAGGCCATTAAAAACACAGAAAGAAAGAAAACATCAAAGAAGATTTTACAAGACTCTAAATCTTGCTCTTGAATATTAATTTTCAAAGGGGGTGGAAGAAATTATGAAATAAAAGAGTTGGTAAGAAAACTGCCAAAGGGCAACTCAGTAAGACAGAGAAAGTCCAGTCAGGTGCAGTATAGCACAGATGAAACATACAACTTTCCTCTAGTTCTTTAATGCTTCCTCCCCCCCACCCACTATCATGATCCCAATTCTACCTTACAAATCCAGCTAGACCAGCAGATGTACCCTAGTACAGATCAGACCTGGAAACACAGGGAGTCCAGGATAGATAAACCCCTCAGGACCAACAATGAGAGTAGAGATACCAGGACGGTAAGGGTAAGGTTGAGGAGAGAGGGGGAACCGATCACAATGATCTACATATAACCCCCTCCCTGGGGGATGGACAACAGAAAAGTGGGTGAAGGGAGACATCGGACAGTGTAAGACATGAACAAATAATAATAATTTACAAATTATCAAGGGTTCGTGAGGGCGGGAAGGTGGCGGAAGGAAGGGGGAAATTAGGAGCTGATACCTAGGGCTCATGTAAAAAGAAAATATTTTGAGTATGATGATGGCACCAAATGCACAAATGTGCTTGACACAATTGATGTATGTATGGATTGTGATAAGAGTTGTACGAACCCCCAATAAAATGATTTTTTTAAAAAATAAGAAAGACAGAGCAAAGAATTATAATGAAATGTGCAAAGGTTTTGAGTGAGAAAACCAAAAGGGAAGCATGTCTTCAACATATATTAAGCTGAAAGATCTTGAGAAAAAATTCAAGCCTCGTGTTGCCATATTAAAGGGTTCTGTGGGAAAAATAGCAGACTTAATTTCACTAATGTCTAGGGTATAGACTTTTTGTGTTCCGTTTCATGTTTGATGACTTATTTTCCTAGATTCACATTTCAAACATTCAATGTTCTGAATAGTAAGTTGTTTGCAGCTGTTTCTTCTCATTTTGAGTCATGCCCCATCAGAAAACGAAGGTCCCCCCAACTTTTCTCCATTATGTGGAGTCATTGTGGTGGACTCTAATTTGAGGAACAGTATCAGGATTGGAGAAAGGCTCATTGACAACATGCAATATGCAGATAGCACAACCTTGTTTACTGAAAGTGAGGAGAACTTGAAGTACTTGCTGATGAAGATCAAGGATTGCAGACTTCAGTGTGGATGACAACTCAATGTCAAGAAGACCTAAATCCTCACAACTGGACCAATAGACAACATCATGATCAACAGAGAAAAGATTGAAATTATCAAAGATTCAATTTTATTTGGATCCAGAATCAATACCCATGGAGGTAGTATTTAGAAAAATCAAACAACCTTTTTGCATTGGGCAAATCTGCTGCACAAGACCACTTTAAAGTGCTAAAAAGAATACGTGAGTATATGAATATTTTCATTATTTAACTTGTAACATTCTATATATATTCTTACACCATCTTGCTTTTTTTCATTTCGCTACATAGCCTGGAAAACATTTCATGTCTATATTTGAAATTGTTGCTCATTAGTTTTATAAATACTTCACTATATAAATGTGCCATAGTTTTTTCAACCAATAATTTAGTTTTATATATAAATTGTGTCTTATTTTTAAATTATGTTTAGTTTTAATACACAGAAATACAAGACACATTTTAATGTGATAACATAAGCATCTATTATGACATAATATTATTATTTTTACAAATTTTTCCAAGATCTTCCTTTCTTTTACATTTTCTACGTATACAATCCTATTTGACAGCTTGTTTCTTCTTTTTCAACCTTTGTATTGTAAAGATCCAACAAGTATAGGCTGAGAACTTATTTCCTGAGGAATAAAATTGGACCTGTGAGAACATGACAATGTTGAAATCCTCAAAGTGTTATAAACACAGTGATATTGTGGATATGAAAAACAAACGAACTCTAGTTACATTTAAATGGAGATGGCAAGGATTCTTATCTGTGTCTGGACTCAAAATAGGAAAACAGCCTGCCATGGTACATTGAAATTATAAATTTAACCTTCATAATAATTTTGAATGTGAACATTTACTCTGTTAATCTGGGAACTAACATAAGGATAAATTAACAAAACCCTTGCTTGGTCAAGTCCAGTGATGCTTACTGGCAGAAGGAAAAGCAACCCCCCATCGATATAGCTATACTCTCCTACTAGTGCACACAGGACTTACTTGCTAAATTAGAGAGCTTGCAAACTAGAAACTCAAGGCACAAGAGGAAGCAATTCACCATAAGGAAAAATCAGCAGTCACAACAAGTGAAAAATTAAACATCAAATAAATTTTTTATCAGATAGAAGGGATAGAGTGAGCCTGCTTAAAATGAGAGACATGTAACAAGTGATCAATACACTTCAAAATGATAACATGAGAAAGATGAAGGGATAGATAAGTGGTAGATGTCAAAGGACATTCTTTAAAATGACAACTAGCAAGCAAATGTGGTGAAGAAAGCTGATGGTGCTCGGCTATCAAAATATATAGCGCCTGGGGTCTTAAATGCTTGAAGGTAAATAAGCAGCCATCTAGCTCAGAAGCAACAAAGCCCACAGGGAAGAAGCACACCTGCCTGTGCGATCACAAGGTGTTGAAGGGATCAGGTATCAGGCATCATCAGACCAACAAATCATATCATTGTGAATGAGGGGGAGTGTGGAGTGGAGACCCAACGCCCATCTGTAGGCAATTGGACATAACCTTACGGAGGGTCGCGGAGAGGAGAAGACCCAGTCAGGGTGCGATGTAGCAACGATGAAACATACAACTTTCCTCTAGTTCCTAAATGCTCCCTCCCCGCCCCACTATCATGATCCGAATTCTACCTGACAAATCTGGTTAGACCAGAGGATGTACACTGATAGATAGGACCTGGAAACACAGGGAATCCAGGGCAGATGATCCCTTCAGGACCAGTGGTGAGAGTGGCGATACTGGGAGGGTCGAGGGAGGGTGGGGTAGAGAGGAGGAACCGATTACAAGAATCTACATGTGACCTCCTCCCTGGGGGACGGACAACAGAAAAGTGGGTGAAGGGAGATGTCGGACAGTGTAATGTATGACAAAATAATAATTTTTAAACTATCAAGGGTTCATGAGGGAGGGGGAGTGGGGAGGGAGGGGAAAAATGAGGAGCTGATGCCAGGGGCTTAAGTGGAGAGCAAATGTTTTGAGAATGATGAGGGCAATTTATGTACAAATGTGCCTTACACAATTGATGCATATATGGATTGTGATAAGAGCTGTATGTGCCCCTAATAAAATGATTTTTTAAAAATTACAATTAGCACTTCAAAAATAATTTTAAAATTTTATGTATAGAAATTAACACTCTGCAGAAATTTATTTTAAAACAGAAGATATGTCAAAGATGAAGTCCTATTTTAAAAGCTATAAGCTCTGAAGAAATTATCCAGAAATGATAATGTTCAGAAGGTTAAAGAGATTACAGTTATGGAGAAGAAAGTTAGATTGAAAGGGAAGAAGAATGTCCTGGTATATGCCTGCAAGTGCTTCAAATGTGTAAATATTTAAAGAGTTCATATTTTCAAACTTCCAATACTTGATGAAAAATGTGAATTCTCAGATTCAGGAAATATAGAATTTTCCATGCAGAATAGTATAAAAATTAGGGTTTATACCTAGATTTGTATCATAGACACTCAGAGGTGAAATTAAGGATACAAAAATCTAAGAAAATATCTTAAAACACAGGCACCAAACAAAAGCAATCCAAATAAGAGCTGATTCTTTTTATCATACCATTTCATTGGTCTAGAATCCATGTACCAAGCAGTCCAGTGGTTTAAACATGTTCATAAGAGTTGTGCAATCATCACCACAATCAATTTTAGAACGTTGTCTTCATCTTGTGACCCAGTATTATTAGATCTCCATCGCCCCTCTTCCCCCATCTCCCTTGTCATAACTTCAAGGAACTATCTAGTTATTGTCTCTATGGATTCATCTATCGTAGGTTTCCTATTTTAAAAATTATACCATAAAAACAACAATGACAACAAAATAAAACACAGAAACCCTCCATTCAATAGAAAGAGGAAGATAATATGAATTAGAGCAAATTAAATTTGAGTCAAAAGAGAAGACAAATTATAATATATTAAATTTTAATCTAACTACATTTGCATTCATCCACTGTCCACTGCACTCTGAGTTGTTTGTGTTATTTGAGGTGCCATCGAGTTAGCTCAGTCCCATAGCGAACTTATGCACAATAGAACAAAACATGGCCTGGTCCTGCCCGCTCCTCACAATTGTTCCTGGGCCTGAGCCCATTGTTGCAGGCACTATGTCAATCCATCGCATTGAGGGCCTGCATCTTTTTCGCTGTTCCTCTACTTTACCAAGCATGATGTCTTTTCCCAGGGACTGGTGTCTCCTGACAACATGTCCAAAATACATGAGATCAAGTCTTTCCATCCTTCCCTCTAAGGCAGTCTGTACTTTTAGTAAATACCTGGTCATTTGATGCCGAGGTTTTCTGCATTTCAATTTGGGAAATGATATCCTAGAAGGTAAAGCTTGAAGGTAAGCTGATGTGTCTCTAGTACCTTGTGTAGTTGGCATGTATGTCTGCATTTCTCTTTATCTACTCTTTCAGTGTTTGTGGCAGACAGCATATGAAAAACTTATTGCGTTAAACATTCTAAAAATTTTTAATTTCCATATAAAACCCCACCCCAATATCCATCAAAGGGTTAAAAGCAAAGTAAGTTTCATCTGTCTTGAATAACTAATATGGGTGTAGACTCCACAGGTACATCACAAAGAAATCACGTCGTCGCAGCATAAACTTATGCTGGGAAAATCAATTATAGACAGTATGCAGTAAGTCATATGTGTGGATTTTAGTCTCTTTGCTGTGCTGCCAGCATGAGTTAAAATAATGAGACTAAATCCCCTTCAAAGCAGGTCAAGTCACAGACGGATTTTTTTTTCAAGTTTAAGTAATTTGCTTCTTACTGAGACTACAGAATCTAGAGATTCAAGTACACAGTAACAAGGTCATAAGCATTAGTTACTTTAGAGTGATAATGTAGTTGAAAAATAATGATGCATCTACTCCAGTAAGTACCATTTGCACTAGCATCTGTTTCATTTATGATAATTAATGTTCATTTTAAGAGGTGTTTGTGTGTGCACAGGGAGTCCCTTGATTACCAACGTCCAAGCTGGCCAAACCCATCCCAAAGGGAAAACGATGTCATGTAAATTTGCCCTCACATTCTGATGATTAAGCCATTCCCTAATTGTAACAAATTCTTCATCACAAACACTTTACATGCTACATGTGCACCTTTCAAATCATTAAAAGGTTTCAAGAGCTTGATTGTATTAAAGTAAGGCTAAATAAGAACCTTATGTGCTTATTCCAGTTCACCTACAACTTCAATTTAACGTTACCCTGAGGAACAGATAACACTCATAACACATGGACAATGCGAATTTGATGTGTGTCTCTCCGGTAGGCATTGGACTGCTAACTGCAAGCTCGGCAGTTCAAACTCACCACATGCTCTAGAAGAGACTATCTGCTCCTGTAAAGATTTAGAGCCTTAAAACCCCTGTAAAGGGTCGCTATGAATCAGAACCAACTAGATGACAGTGGTAGACTTTATTCAAAATTCTATGGCTCTAAATGTATTGAATGGAAATTATGTAAAAATATATATTCAATAACATGCTCAGTAGACATTTAAAAGAAGCCCCCTTTCCTGAGAAGGAAGAGAAATTATATATATCTGCAGCCAAAATGCAAAAAATAAAGACCTTTTCAGAACATGGACATGTAAATAAAACAGCTGGTTATTTTCAATATTGAGAAGCATAATGTTGATAAAATATATCACATTTTAATCTGTGGAATTGAAAGTTGAGCAATCAAAAAGCTATTTGTTGGCTTTTGTATGCTTGCTCCGCAATTACAGGACATTGTCATTGGGTATTTTATGCTTTGTTTATGACTTCATCTCTTGAAAAATCAGGTTCCATTTATATTGAAATGATTAAAAAGATGGTTTAGAACATTAGCTCACAAAAAAATTCATGCTCTTTCATAGGATCAAAATTCCTTCCATGTCAGCAAAGAAAAAGTTGTGAAATATAAAATTAAAGAGCATAAAAATAGAGATAAACCAATTCAATATAAACAAATACAACAAACATGTATAAGCAAAAACATAAAAAATTAGAACTTTCCAATATTTGAAGGATGAAATCTATAAGCAGCTGAAAAGCTGCAAAAGTATCCATGAAACTGATAATTCACTGAGGAGATACAAATTCCCAAAATTGATCCTGGGAATGAAGGAAATTTTTGTGATCTGAAACCAGAAACATGAAAGAAATATTTTTTAAGTTTAAAATCATTTGCTAAAATATCATGAGTCACCTATGAATCATTCCATTTCTTCAAAGAATCGGTATTTTTCTATGCTCTTTAATCTGTTTCAGAACATAAAAAGAATAGAAAATTACCCTGATACATTACATATAATAAATATAACCATGATAAAAACTTTAAGAAGCATAAAAAAGTAATTTAAGCAATAACTCGATCTCATGTGTGATAATGTAAAATGGAGAAGCATGCAAGGGGAAGTAAAAAAGTATTGCTACAAAGTTTACAGATCACATAAAATGTACAGGCTTAGTCCAACAAAACATGCGTGTGTCTGAGGTCAGTAGATGGCATGCCTACAAAAACAAAATGCAATCAAATAGTATCTATTCAGGGGATCTGCTGGGCCAGCTCAATTCAAGGTGAAGAGGTTATGGCGAATGTTTGTGGGACTCCAAAGGAATAATCTTGAAATATTTTCTTGAAGGGTATAAGCCAATTATGGGGACTTATTATGAAGAAGTCTTAAGAAAATTGAGAATGGCAGAGTTGAAAGGAAGGCCACAACATTACAACAGTGTCCCTGCTCATTCATCATTGGAATTTGAATTTAATAATATACTGAAAAATACATATTGAATATAGAATATTTATTTTGTAAATGTAGCAATTGTTCACTATTTGAACATATAGTAAAATAAATTGTAATATTAATAATATACAAAATAGCATCAATTAAGCAGATACTGAAATTGTGTTATATTGAGGAAGTTCCCTTTTATTCTTAGTTCAGGGTTATTACCATTAGACCCACAGTTACCACCATATGTAATGTCGAAAGACTAAAACCAATGCCCATAAGTTCAGGAACTAGACCGTCATGTTCACCCTTGTCTCTTTCATTCAACACTGTACTGGAGGTACCAGGCTGGGGAATTAGGTGAGACAATGAAAAAGACATAGCATCTGGTATCTTAAAGGCTTGAAGGTAAACAAACGGCCCTCTAGCTCAGAAGCAACAAAGCCCACAGGGAAGAAGCACACCAGCTGGTGTGATCACGAGGTGTCGAAGGGATCAGGTATCAGGCATCATCAGAACAAAATACGTTACCATAGTGAATGAGGCGGGGAGTGTGGAATGGAGACCCAAAGCCCATTTGTAGGCCACTGGACATCCCCTTACAGAAGGGTTTCGGGGGAGGAGACGAGCCAGCCAGGGTGTGATGTACCAACGATGAAAAATACAACTTTCCTCTAGTTCCTAAATGCTTCCTCCTCTCCCTACTATCATGATCCCAATTCTACCTTACAAGTCGGGCTAGACCAGAGGATGTACACTGGTACAGATAGGAACTGGAAGCACAGGGAATCCAGGGCGGATGATCCCTTCAGGACCAGTGGTGTGAGTGGCGATACTGGGAGGGTAGAGGGAGAGTTGGTTGGAAAGGGGGAACCGATTATCTACATGTGACCTCCTTCCTGGGGGATGGACAACAGAAAAGTGGGTGAAGGGAGACATCAGACAGGGCAAGATATGACAAAATAAAAATTTTTTAATTATCAAGGGTTCATGAAGGAGCAGGGAACGGGGAGGAAGGGGAAAAAATGAGGAGCTGATGCCAGGGGCTTAAGTGGAGAGCAAATGTTTTGAGAATGATGAGGGCAATGAATGTACAAATGTGCTTTACACCATTGATGTATGTATGGATTGTGATAAGAGTTGTATGAGCCCCTAATAAAACGATTAAAAAAAAGAAAGAAAAGCTATCTAGGTTGGAAAGGAAAAAGTAAAACTATCTTTTTGTGCAGTCCTTTCAGAGAGATCTTTCAGAGAAAGTCCTTAGAAATCTACAAGAGAAAAAGTAAAACAAAAACTTGTTTGGGGGTAATAATTCAACAAAGTAGAAGTAACAAGAACCAAAATAGAAAAAAAGTATATGTTATATGTCAGCATAATTAAAAAAAATTAATTCCATTTAAATAGGATAAAAAGATTAAAATGGCTACAAATAAACTTAATGAAGTAAGTATAATACTTGTACATGGAAAACCACCAGTGATAATTGCAGTTAAATAGGAATGACAGAAGTGGAAAGTTATCCAATGTTCATGGATTATTAGATTTGACCTTGTTACTATTACAATACCACAGATTTAATGCAGGCACTTTCAAAGTTCCAATTGACTATCTAGCCAAAAGTGACAAGCTGATCCTAAAGTCCATACTGAAATTCAGGGGACTTACAAGAGCGAAAATAATCTTGAGAAAAATAGCATGGTTGGAGGACTCCCACTTTTCACTTTCAGCACCTACGGTAAAAAACACCAGTAATCAAAGGTGCGCTGACATTAGAATGAGCAGATTAATGTCAGCATTTATAAACATGTGAATTTTTTCAGTTTCTCTTAGGATCTGTTAACCTACCTACGAAATGCTAAACAAGGAGCCCTGGTAGCACAGCGACCAAGTGTCCACTTGCTAGCTGAATGCTCGTTTGAATCCACCAGCTGCTCCACCGAAGAAAGATGTGGCAATCTGTGTCCAATGAAGCTTACAGCTTTGGAAATCCTGTAGGGCAGTCCTGTTCTGTCTTCTAGGGCTGCTGTGATGCGATGAGACTGATTGAGCTTGAATGTAAATCCAGGTTGCACCAGACATCAATTCAGTAAGATCACATCAATAAAGACAGCCTAGGTTTCAAATAATCCCCAAGTCATAGTGATGTAAAAAAAAAAGAAACATATCTTAAGCAGATGGCGCATTCATCACTATTTAATTAGGAGGATAACTCTGCTATTATAATTACTCCTTTGTCCATGTTGTAAAAAGAGCCATCACCTTTTAACATTGCTTGCCACTGTACCGGAGGGCAGAGGGGATTGGTAAAGTCTTATGTTATTAAGGAAGTGACTCTGTCACTTCTCTTCAAACTCGCCAGATAGAATTAGCTACATAAACTATTGAATCACACTGTATTCCCTGGATAGTTCAATGTTCTGCTGATAACCAAGAGGTCAGCAGTTTGAATCCACTCAGAAGCACCTCAGGAGAAAGGCCTAAAAAGGAAATTAGTTTTATAAAGGCCTTATAAAGAAATTAGTCGTTGGAAACCCTGTGGAACACAGGTACACTGTGTATTTCTCCCCATACTGCTACCTCTAATCCCAGCTCCAGCTCCTGATGAAAGAAGTATGGAGCAACTTGACTTGCTCCACATGGCTTCTAGCATTCATATACTGCAACGGGCAGGTGACATTCAATCTTTTGTGAAAAACCATAGTCATTGACATTTCTATACACATACACACACGCGTGCACACACACCACACACACACAGACCTTCAGTCACTTAGTACCTTCATCTATCCTGGCTGGCTGTCGCCCATGTTGATCACTGTTGGTGAATGAGACTAAATCTAAAGTCTCTAGAATTATGCCAGATCATGCCATCCCATTCACTTCTGCCAGCCTTATGTTTTCCTATATCACAGGCAGACTCGTAACTCAGTACAGCACCACATATTATTTCCTTGACTTGACAAAGAAATACCAAACCCACTGCCATTGAGTTTATTCCATGCATAGTGTCCTCAAGGCTTTTCATCCTTATGCATGCAGATAGCTTCCCCTGTCTCCCAGGAGCTGCTGGGGGGGTTGAATTGTCTATGTTGTGGTTAGCAGTACAACTCTTCCCTAACAGTGTCCAAAAGGGATGAAATTTACCTCCCCCCCATAAAAAGACATAGAGATGGGCTGTCAGAGATCTTAAAACTAATATTTTGTGAGATGGCCACAGAGTAGATTTTGTGAAAATTAAGTGAAATTGACAGTGTCATGAGGGGACCGTGTTATGAGGATTATAGTACATCTTGTCGGTGAGGAGGCACTGACCAATTATGATACGAGATGCATGGACCCTATTTACACACAGGCATTCTGGCATGGCTGCAAAGCAGAGGTGATTCATATAGAAGACCAAATTAAATATACTCTGATTATTATGTGCTATGGAGAGGGACAAAATCATTAAATGGATTCAAATCTCTGGATGGCTACTCAGAATTATTTGACTTATTAAAGTCAAAGCAAACTGAGTGAAACTGGCACTTCTTATACAAAGTCTTTGTTATTGCCCTATTGTCTTGTTGATTTCTTCCCTGACCAGATCACCAGTTTTTTGCCTCTCTGGAAGAGCTTGGAGAGTTAACCCTTGGACCACCAAATCTGCCATTAGCAATTGTATTACCTTGGGACTCTCACGTTTATCTTTGCTGGGCCTTGATTTCCTGATCTGTTGGGGGAAATTTAATGAGAAGATATTGTCAACATTACATCATAGGTTCTCAGACTGACATCTCCTACCACATCCTTTTCAGGAAAACAAGCAAACAAAACAAAACAAGTCAGAATCCTATGGCAATTTAAAATGTTTGTACTATAATGCAGGATAAAGTGTAGATATCCGCTTTTGCAGACACCCCCGCCTTTTATCCTTCTAGTCCGTCCCCCCCCCAGGAGAAGTGGTGTCATCCACTTTGGGAAAATATGAGTTAAATATATGATACAATTGCTTTCCCCCCAGAATTTGGGGGATGTTGTTTGAGGAGAAAATGGTAAAGGAAGCAATGATTCTTTTACAAAATAAAGGTACTAAAGAGAAAACTAAAGACAGTGGTAAAAGCTAAACATCCGTGTGATCTGCATATGAAGCCTGATGATAGGCTCCGTGGAAATGAGATGCTGCAGGATTCTATTTACTTCTCCGGAAACAGCAGGAACCACTAAGCATATACCAAATGCCAGCTAACAACAGTTATTAATGAGGATGTAGCTGTAAGTCTCCACATTTCTTTATAAAGGAAAGGTTAAAGCTTAATAAGATACCACGCCTGTGGAATTATCTAGCAGAAGAAATCAGTTCTAATATTATCAAAGTGTGTAGAAATGTCTCACAAAATTATGATAGCAGGTGAGCAAGAACCACCTCCAGAGTTTTGTGCTGTGCTGGGCCAATAACGCTTGCTTGCGCTACATTATCTCCATGGAGATGCCTTGCAGAATGATACATTCAGGTCTTCCATGTCAAAGGTAGTGGGGTTCAGGCATTTAACCAAAAATAGGGTCCAAATATCCTCTACATCATTGATGAGTGGTAATAAAATTGAACAAGATAACAAGAGAGTTTACCACAGAGCTTCCATTCCCTTATCTATAAAATGGGAATAATATGTACCTAACAGACTTGTGAAAAAAGCATGTAGGAGTAATAGTAGTGCTAAGGGTTATCATTTGACTGCTAACTGCAAAGTCTGTGTTTCAAACGCATCCATAGTAGAAAGATGCCGCCCTCTGCTCCTATAAAGATTTGCCATTTTAAATGCTATGCAGGACCACTGTGAGTCAGAATCAACTTGAGGGCAGTGGGATATACATGTATCATCAGATCGAAATATTATCACTTGGCATGGGTTATGCACTGCGATGATAGTCACAAAGTCAGCTTTTGGAAAGCCTCAGGAGCCCTGCAGAGAAAAGATAAAGCCTTCTCCTTCCATAAAAACTGACAGTTTCAGAAACCCATAAGACACTGTGGTTTGGGTTTTAATATATGTAACCTAACAGGAGGACTACATCAGACCAGGTTATAGATTTAGAGAAGCTCTGCTGGCACAGTGTGTTACACGTTGGGCAGAGGTTTGCAAGGTCAGCAGTTCAAAAACCATCAGCTGCTCTGCAGGAGAGGGAAGAGGGTTTCTACTCCAGTAATGACTTCCAGGTTCAGAAACCCACAAGGGCAGTTCTAGTCTGTTCTTTTTTTTTTTAAACATTTTATTAGGGGCTCATACAACTGTTATCGCAATCCATACACACACCGATTGTGTAAAGCACATTTGTACATTATTCTCAAAACATTTTCTCTCCACTTAAACCCCTGACATTAGGTCCTCATTTTTCCCCTCCCTCCCTGCTCCCCCCTCCCACATGAGCCCTTGATAGTTTATAAATGGGTATTTTGTCATATCTTGCCCTGTCCGACGTCTCCCTTCACCCACTTTTCGGTTGT
>NW_022103917.1:1174529-1199056 GCF_000313985.2 Echinops telfairi | reverse complement strand
GCTACCCATTTCTTCCTTATTTTCATCATTTTTTTTTTTGTTCTCTTTCCCCACCTCCTCCCCAGTTGTCTACCATGTGCATCTAGTCTGTTCTATAGAGTTGCTTTAACTTGGAATGAACTCAATCTCAGTGAGTCGTTGAGGGGGAGGGTTGTTTTGTTTTTAGTTGCAGCTGTGGGTCTATTTTCCTTCACAAACCTGCTTGGAGAAGTGGCTATGGGGTATAAGAGGATTGTCTCAAAAAGCTCACTATCCTCAAGTCAACACTGGCTCATAGTGACTCTACAAGGTAGGTAGAATAGCCCCTGTAGATTTAGTTCTCTTTTTTTAAGAACATTTTATTGGGGGCTCTTACAACTCCTGTTACAATCCACACATCAATTGTATGGGATATATTTGTACATATCTTCCATCATTCTTTTGTAGAAATTGACTTTCCAATGAGTCTTTGGGATCAGCTCCTCTTTTATTACACACCCCCTCCCCGGCACCTCCCTCCCCCCACCCCAACCCTCATGGGCACTTGATAGATTATAGATTGTTAATTATTTTCAAATCTCACACCGACCACTGTCTCCCTTCCCCACTGGTTTCTGTTGTACTTCCCCCTGGATGGGGTGTGTGTGTGTGGTTATGTGCCATTCATTGTGATAGGTGCCTCCTCCCTCCCCACCTCTCCCCCACCTTCCCCATATCATCTTGCTATCTCTATTCCCATTCCTGTTCCTGGGTTCCATGTGTTGTGAGTTTTATCTCGTGCCTATACCTATGTACAAGCTCCCGTCTAGTCCAGAGTGGGAAGCCACACTGGGGTCATGATAGGGGGGATGAGGAGGCCTCAAGGGATCAGAGGTATATTGCATGATCCATGAGTGCTCTACTGCACCCTGATTCGCTCATCCCCTCCCTGAGACACAGTGCTTTGGGGGGATGTTCCATTGTCCACAGATGGGCTTCGGGTCTCCGCTCCAACCCCGAATCCATTCTCAACAATGCATTTTGGTTTGTTTGTTTACTGTTTGTTTTGAATCTTCTGGTGCCAGCGTTGAGATGCTTCTACTGCCACTGGATCCACAAGACTTTGCACCCACTGGCCTCTGATCTTCTTGCATTCAGTGCCATTGCATGTGTTTCATGAGTCTGAAGAGAACTTTATAGATTGGTATCAGACATATGGGCTAATATCAGACTTATGGACTTGATATGGACTGGGCTGGGATATTTTCTCAATATTCAATTGCTCTTGTATATAAACTTGTTTCTTATACAGACATGAGTCTCCCTGGATTTGTTTCTCTAGTCTACCCGGACTAACACACTTTTCATCTTCCAGATATGTCAGACCTGCATCAGAGTTTGAAGGATCTTCTTACTTTTTTCTCCCTCTCTAAATAAACCATATGCATATCTATCTTGCTTAGGGAGTCTCCCTCTCAGAAGGCCTTAACTAATGCAGCAGGACAGATTAGAAGCACAGGAAAAGTAGCCATCTAAGGGCCAGTTTTCAAAAAAATGGCAGTGAAAGAAAGAGGACAATGGTTCTATCTTCCTATACTTTGGAGGGACAAATTTGAAGCATATTAAAAAATGTGGCTTTCAAAGTGTGGTTTATCAACCCCTACCATTCTCTGAGAAATTTTCAGAGTATCTGTGAGGTCTAAGCTCACTCCCACCCCCACCCCTTAGTATTGACATTTGTACTGATGGTTTAAAATCAGTTGTAGGTATTAATCACTGTGTTCTATACAGCCATGCACTCTCATTTAAGGGGGGAAATACCAGTTTCACTACAAAAGATACTTGACAACACAGCGCAAACAATTAATTTTAGAACTTTGATTGCATGACCATTAAATATGCTATGTGATGTGTGAAAAAGTAGAAAGTACCCATCAAGCACTTCTGCTGTGTCTAAAAAAAAGATGACTGTCTTCAGGAATGGAGAGCTGCCTGTGTAGTGGTTACATGTTGGGCTGCTAACCACAAGGTCAGCAGATCTAAACCACTCAAAGCTCTCTGAGAGAATAACGGGGTTTTCTACTCCCATAAAGAGCTACAGTCTTGGAAACCAACAAGGTTTTACTCTGTCCTTTAGGGTCATTTTGAGCATGCATTCACTTGATGGCAGTGATTTTGAGGGGTTTTTTTTTTTTTGAGTCTTGAGGAAAACTGTTTTGGCAATTCTTAAGTTATTAAACTGAACTAGCAACTCTCTTTCAGGGGACACCTTTTTTTTTCTTGAAAGAATGACTGAGAGAATAACTGGCTATTCAGACTTGGTTCTACTGCAAACATTGCCTCAAAAATAAATGAAATGAGTCTGTCACTTCAAGGAAAACAAATGGCAGTACTTGCTGCCAATGATAATATTTGACAATTCAAGTGAAAATCAGAGTCCCAGAAAAATGTTTTCCACCACCAAGAGCTTCACCGCTTTTTAATGCATAAAGCCTTTTCTGATGAAACGGGGGGTAATATCAGCAAATGCAAAGCAGTATTTCACAAATGGCCTTGCAAACAAATTCTTGCATGGGTTCAAAACACGACAAAAAAACGTCTTTTCAATATGCAAAATAGTTCACTGGCATGTTGTCTAAATTCAAATTTCACATTGTAATTATCTTCAAGTAAATCTTACTTATTGAGTTTTGCTGTAATAATAATGAATATACTTTATTTATGAAAAGGCAATTAAGACTCCTTTTCCAACTAGATTTTTGCAATAGTGTCAATTCTTCTAGCTATATTACATCTAATTTTTGAAAAAAAGTTTTTTCAACAAATGTGATTTGTGCGCATGCTATTATTGTTCTTTTGTTCTATATTACTGTTATTTTTAAACAAATTAATGGGAAATTGACAAATTTTCAAGTTCATTTTTAATATGGTAAATAGCAACTGAAATAATCTCCTCAAACAAAAGCTTCTCAGGAAGTCTTTAAAATGCAAAGGGTTTTATAGACTAATGAGTTTTTTTAAGTTACATATCTGGAACATTACTTTTAATCATTGCATATTATTGCAAACCATTAATTTGTAGCCATTCTCTTATTAGCACACCTTTAGGATCTTTCTGGTCTTTTGGACACTTGCAAACAGCATTTTTGCCTTTTAATCTGTGGTTCGTTAGATTATATGAAAATAGTGTTGCAACTTCCCACTTAATTATGATTTTACACTTCAGAACTGGCCCTCTCATCTTGGTATACAAGAGCATACCCCCCCCCCAAAAAAAAATGGGAAAAATCTCCTCTGGACAGTTTTCGTAGTATGCATTTTTCCCGCTAGGCAAGCATCCAATAATTCATTCTGAGTTAGTTCACCCTGTGGTGTCACCTGGGAAGGTTCTCTCTGGTCACATTGAATTTTTTCATGAAAGCAGTTTTACTCAAACTTCATTTTTTGGGATGGCTGATTAAAGATAATAGCATGTGGCTGTGAAAGTTTGTTTCCTGTTTTGGAAAAATGACACAGAAACTGATGTGATGTTGAACAAAGCTTAGAACAGCGCTAGGGGAAAAACTCAAGTGTATGAGTGTTGTTTTCTTTATTTAAAAAAAAGTGAAATGTTGATTGATGACAAACCTAGTTCTGGACGTCTGCCAGCTTCCCAAAGGGATGAAATTCTCCACAAAATTCATGCACTTGTGCTGGAAGTCCAACAACGAACTATTAAAGAGATGGGGAAGTTATCTGGACTATCTTGGAGCTTGGTTCAGTAAATTTTAACAGTAGATTTGGGAATGAGAAGGTTCACTGTGAAATTTCTCCCTCGGGATCTGACTAACCAGGAAAAAGAAGTCAAGTGCCAATAGGCCGTTCTTTGAAAGAACAGCTCCAAAATGACCCAGACTTTCCCCCCCAAGGTTATTACTGGTGACAAGTCATGGTGCTATTCTTACATCCCCCAAATCAAACATGAATCAAGGCGTGGAAGACATCATCCCATCATCGCCTTGTCCCCCAAAAGTTCATCAAATGAAATCAAAGATCAAGAAGATGCTCATTTGTTTTTTTGATGTGAGAAGGATAGTGCATTTGGAGTACCTTCCACCAGATCAGACTGTTAATAAAGATTTCTATTTAGAGGATCTGAAAAGATTGCATAACAGTATGCTACAAAAAAAGGTCTGATGTGTGATAAATACGGGACAGTTTTGCAACCAGGACAATGCCCCTGCTCACACAGCCATCTCAGTGCATCAGTTTGGGGCAGAAGACAGCATGTCTCTCTTGCCCCATGCACCTGACTCACCTGACCTCACTCTGTGCAACTCCCTTTTGTTTCAGCAAATTAAGAGGGACATAAAGGGACAGTGAGCTGACTACGATGAAAAGAGATGAAGAAAAAACAGAGGGAGGTGCTATCAGCCATCCAAACAGATGAGCTTGGATAATGTTTCCAAAAATGAAATTGCAGATTTGAAAAATTTATTAAGTGTGATGGAGAGTACATTGAAGGTGATAAGACTGATTTGTAAAACAGTTTAAATACATAGCTTTGGGGGGAAATTCAGTTTTTGGGGGGTACTCCCTCATACATCCATAAAGGATAAAGGCTAAATTTATCCAGCTAACTTCCTTCACATTTAACCCATGTAGCATAGAAGTTTTAAACTGTCTCTGTAATCCATTTTTTCACCCAGGAGAGGTTCTATATCTTTGAATGGGAAAAAATACAATTAATAAAATATTATGGATTAGATAAGAAGCTTGCTTGGCATAGTCTATTATGCATTGGACTGCTAACCACAAGGTGATCATCTATTGAAACCCATCAGATACTCCATGGGAGAAAGAAGATTCTTTCTGCTCCCATAAAGATAAACAGCCTTGGAAAACCCACAGGGGAAACTCTCCTCCATCCTATAGGGTCACTGTAAGAATCTGTTTGATACCAGTGAGTTCATTTGGGGTGGGGGGAGGGTGTGTGTGTTGTGTTTAATCTACTTGGATTAAATTCTACCACAGGAGTTTAATATACACATAATACCAATTATGTCGTACTTTAGTTTTTCCATAAGTTTCTTTTTATTATACATACTATTTTAAAATGACTTTTTGGTTTTTATGAATGTGTCCAAAAGATTCATATGCATAAGGGGAAGACTTATTAAAGCAGCTTATTTTGCTTGAAAAGATGAACTAGCCTCTTTCAGTCATGCTTATACATTTACTTTTTTAGATTTCTAGTATAGGGTCAACCTTAGCCTATTGTTGTTCTTGTTACAAATCATCTCTGGCATTTAAATTATAGGATTATCTGATTCTGAATGCCCACATGCGAACCTCCATTGCCAGATGGCTGGTGGCTATACGTTGAAGTGGATTGGCCAGTAATCTATTCTGGAGTTCCTGCATGGAAGGTGAGAATTCTACCACGGGTAAATTGACTTTAGAGTGCAGTCTTGTCTTATGGCACATAGGATGCGGGGAGCTTCTTCATAAGAAATAGAGCATCATGAATCTCCTCATGGATCGTTGTTTCTCACCTGGCCCAATCAACCAGCCTGCTGGACCAAGGTCACCAATATGGCAAACCTTCTTAGCTAAGCAATTTGTGTACATTATGTAATTCCATTTTCATATCAAAGTTTCTGTGTTATTATCTCATTTTATAGATAAAGTTTCAACCTGAAAGGGGTAATTTCCCTATGTTGAAATAAAGGAGTCATCATCCCATTTTAAACTCAGTGTTACAGACTTTTCAACTATCTGTCAGAACAATAAAAACAAACAAAAACAACACAACCTTGATCTTTATGCTTACAATGCTTATGCAGGGCAACCACCACTTCCAATATTCATTCAAATTGGTAAGTAACTAACAGAAAAATCCTTAGCGTCTCCCCTTGATCCGTTCATGAGTGAATGTTATTAAATTCCTAGGGAGAGGCCTGAACCACTTATAACTGGCTTTAGAATGAATCCTAATACTTAGCTATTCTTTAAATAACTAACATTTTCAATATCTAAAACAAACAGGATCCTTTTACTACTGAGATTTGAAAAACAGTTGAAACACTTTTAAAGTCCCAGAATATGAAATTTGATGTAATGAATATGAAATATACTGTATATATTGGTAAATTTCATTCCCAGTTATTCCCCAATTTTAAGAAAATGCTCGGTCAAATAAACTAGCATGCAGACAAATCACTTTAATTATAATAAATGGCAATTTCTTTAAAGATATTTCTGGCAATAAACAGATTATATTATGGACTCGGGCAAGACTAATCTAAGAGGGAACTATTCTCATTAAAAAGAACACTAGTGGCTTAGACTTTGGGCTGCTAAATGGAAGGTGACCCTTTCAAACTCACCAGCCACTCCTCAGAAGAGAGATGAGGCTGTCTGCACCCATAAGGATTTACAGTGTCTGAAATCTGACATAGGGTTGCTATGAGTTGAAACTGACATGATAGCACTAGGTATTGTCAGTCAAGTTTGGGATGTCAGGTGAGCTGGACTATTATTCCTTATCTCTGTATAGTATTGATTTATCTACATTGGAAAAACTAATTCATAATTTTAAGATAATTAAACTGATATATTTAGATTTAAGTATCTATTTTGTAAATCACATTCCTCATGGATCCTCACTGGCTAAATTTAAGATTATCATTTCTATCAAATTGTTAGGCCCTCTTGTGCTGACTTTAATGGTGGTTCTAATGTACCCAGAGAATTCACATGAAACAAACCTGCCAGCCTGTTCCTGTAAAAATTTCAGGAAAACACTATAGAGAAGTTCTATTTTATCTCATGGGGTCATTTTGAGTTGGAACTGACTGTTAGGTGCCATCAAATCGGTTTCGAACCATAGTGACCATATGCACAAAAGAACAAACATTGCATGACCCTGCACCATCCTCACAATCTTTCCTATGCTTGAGCCCATTGTTGTAGCCACTGTGCCAGATTCAAAAATAATATAGATAGAATACACAGCTCATGCCAGAAAAAATATATAATGCCTTTCTAGCATTACAATGCTATATCCTAGGATTAAAATGAGACTTTTGTTTCAGTTTTTCCTTGGCATGAATTTTGTCCCCATTATGAACCTAAAATACATAGAAATAATCATTTTTTGGTATAATAGATAGATATAGAAACACTGAAGGCTAAAGTTGCCGATAGATACATAAGCACAAGTCATAGAACTGAAAGTTTAAACCCACCACCCACACTATGGGATAAAGGTGTGAATGTCTGCTTCCATGAGATTTTAAAGTCTTGGAAACTCTATGACGTGGTTCCATACTGTCTTGAAGGATCTCCACAAGCTGGAATTGACTGTGGGACAATGCTTTGCTTGTTTGATTGATTGATTTTTAGATGCCTTTGTTAGGGATAAAGAGCTCTGGTGACTTAATGGGTTACAAATTGGGTTGCTAACCAGCAAGTTGACAGTTCAAACCCACCAGCTGCTCCTCAAGAGAAAGAGGAGGCTTTCTGCTCCTGTAAAGATTTTCAGCCTTGGAAGCCCACAGGGACAGTTCTCCTCAGCCTATCAGTTTTCTATGAAACTATGTAGACTTGATGGCAGGGAATTTTTTTGGTGACTGGAGCAGAACCCAGGTGACCTGGTTTTAAATCTCAGTTTTGGTTGTACTGGCTGTGCCACTTTGGGAAAATTCTTTACCATACTGTGGCTTCATTCCCTTCCTTAAATAGAACTACTGTTAAATTTCTAACATTGCTTATGCATTCATCAAATATCTAGTGCAAGATTATGCATATTATAGTGATCTCTGAAAGAATAGTCATTAATAATAATTAAATTTTGTATATGTATTATATCACTATATACTCACACTCCAGAACTAAATAATTAATTGTGCGCCTTGTGATGAACTAATGAGCATTCTGGTCATACTTCTTCAAGGCAGATTTGTTTTTCCTTTGGCAATCCACAGTTCATACATTCAATGTCCCTCTCCAACACTACAGTTCATATGCATCGAATCTCTTTTGGTCTTCCTTATTCAGTGTCCAACTTTGACATGCATAAGAGGCCATTGAAAATACCATGGCTTGGGGCAGGAGCACCTCAGTTCTCAAAATGACACCCTTGCTCATCAACACTTTTAAAGATGTTTTAATACAGCAGATCTACCCAATGTAGTATGTGATTTCATATCTTGACTTCTGCTTCCATGCGCATTGGGTATGCATCCAAGAAAAAGGAAATCCTTAGAGATAGATTTAAAACTGTAAGTTAAAATCATAAGACTGGCTGATTGATTTGCGGTGTGTGGGGGCAATTTGTTAAGAATTATGCCTGGGCACCTGGCTTTAGTTATTCAGCAAATGGGGATACCATTTTATAAGAAAATGAATTGTCAAGGAGAGCGAAGAAGAAGAGGATGGGAAGGAGGGAAAGAAGAGGGAAACTGCAGAGCAAAGAAATCCTCATGTTTTCATTTTTTAAGTGGTTGTGAGACCTCACCCCCAAAAACGGGACATTCTAAAGCGCAGCTGACTAAAGAGCCTGGAGTTTAATAGAGAACTGAGAAAAATAGACATTATTTGTTGTAGTTAACTACTGTGGTGTTGACCCCTGACTCATGGCAACTACATGTATAGTAGAACAAAATGATAACAGATCCTGAATAATCCCCAAGTATGGGTTAAACCATGCGAGGACCCTAAACACTGGTAACTTGTGTTACCTTTCCTCTGCTTACTCATGCATTCAGAAAGGACATGTTAGTTATGTATATGAGAAGACATCAAAAAGGTCACATAAAAGTTCCCTTATTTTTAAATTCCATTTCCACAAACTTTTAACAGTCCCCTCATGTGTGTTTGTCTTAGCTACCCAGGTTTTATTTTCTTTTTAAATGGAATTATAATGTTAATGATTGATTGCAAAAATTGTATATGACATTTTAGTAGAACCATATTACAAAAATTTTAGTGGCTGTGAGGTATTTTACTATATACCACATAATTTACAAAAAAAGAAAGAAATCCCACCTATTCCACAATAACAAAAATGAAGCAATAAGCTTAGTTATTTGAGCAATTACTCTGAAATTATGTTAATATTCCATAAAGAAAACTTAACTTGGACCAATTTTGCTTTAAACTATTCCAATATTGATTATTGTTTCATACTGAATGTTATAATCATAAATGATACCCATGTTACTATTATATTGAATGCATGCTAGATTGTGCTTATGTTTATGTCAAACATTTTAAAGTTATAACTCTCACTGTTGGAAAATCTTAATACATAACTCTGTACATATAAGCAATTAAATCGTGAAGTTATTTGCATGAACTTGCTTCATCTTGGATTCCAGTTCGCACTGGTGTTCACACATGTGAAAGAGCACACCCTTGTGTCTATTGAGGCAAAGTGCATTGCTGGCCCTCCTGGCTTGTGCCGCTGGGTTACCAGACAGGAATACACAAGATAATTTTCCAAAAATGGACCCACTCTTACCCAGTAACTGATCTTATTGGATCTTGCTGTATATTAGATGTGTATAGCAAGAGTTAAGCTTGACAGTCTACCCTGCCACTTGTTTATTAGGAAGAAATGGTATACTATAAAGGGGCCCAGCAAGATGAGTTCAAATTACATGGGGTGGGGGGACCCCTAGGAAACAGGTGTCAACAAAGGAGTTAAGTGGTTAAGGATGCATTGCTAAAACAACCTCATTCATGAATATACTCATGACCCAGTATGAACTTATTTCTGGCCAGCACATTCTAAGGAATAGTAGCTGGTATCTAGTTATTTTAGTGTTCGGCCTGTTCCTTTCACAATTCGCTGTGTTCTGTCTGCTTGAAATCTATGGGTCTTTCCTTTGGACCACACATAAGGTGAATTGGATGGGAAGAGAAACCTAGTTTCCTGCCCCTGAGAGATTTGTAGCCCTAAACCATCACTACCCCTAGCATATTGTTGTTGATTTTAGGTGCCCTCAAGTCAGTTCTGACTCAAAGCAACCCTATGTACCATAGAACGAACAACCATGCAGTCCCGTACTATCCTCCCAATTCTTCTGACACTGGAGCCCATTGTTGCAACCGCTGTGTCAATCTATATTATCGATGGTCTTCCTATTTTTGATGCCCCTTCACTTTAGCAAGCATGATGTCTTTCACCAGAGACCGGTCTCTTCTGATAACATGTCCAAAATATGAGATGAAATCTAACCATCCTTGACTCTATGGGGTTTTCTGAAGAAGTACAACCAGAGCACTCCTTAGAGGCTAGGATGGAGAGACCCATCTTATATACTTTGGGCATCTTTTCAGAAGAGACCAGTTCCTGGAAAAGGAACTGGTTGCTAAAGTGCAATCATACTTGCTAAAGTGCAAGAGCAGTGAAAAAGAGTAAGGCCCTCATTGGCTGAAAAAATGGGTTCAAGGATAGGAACAATTGTGAGAATGGTGCAGGACCAGGCAGTGTTTCGTCCTGCTGTGCACAGGGACACTATGGATCATAACAGATTAATGGCGCCTAACAACAAGGAGCATTTTAGCGGTACTCCTTTTCAGACAGATCTGTTTGTTCTTCTGGCAGCCTACACTTTCAGTATATTTCCCCAGCCCTGTCATTCAAATGTTTCTACACTGCTTTGGTCTTCTTTATTCAATGTCCAACTTTCCTATGCATATGAGGTGATTGAAAATACCATGGGGCACCTTAGTCCTCAAGGGAATATCATTATTATTCAGCACTTAAAAGAGTCCTCCTGTACAAAAGACTTACCTAATGCAATGTTTTGTTTAATCTTTCGACGGTGCTTCCATGAGCATTGATTGTGAGCAAATAAGTTGAAAACCTGGACAATTTCAATTTTTTCCTGTTTATTGTGATGTTTCCTGTTTATTGTGATGATATATATATATATATATATATATATATATGATATATATTGATATATATATCAGTTGTGAGGAATTTTTCTTTCTTTACAATAAGTTATAATCCATACTAAAGGCTGCAACCCTTGATCTGCATCAAACCATTTTGAATCCTAACTTTGGGGAAGATAAGGTCAATTTCAGAAACTGTAAAATGTAAAATTAGGATCAAGGAAAGAAAATATATTCAGACATGTATATCATATAGACATTAAAATAAGTTCTTTACTTAATCAAACACCCCACTTGGTTTTATTTTCTAGCTGTAATTGTGTATATATACATATTTATATTATTTATATATCATATTACACAGCATCTATATTATTACATATCACATAATTTATATAATAATGATATAATTATAAAATTATAGAGCTATTACATTATATATATTGAATTATATATATAATATGTAATATAGTATTCCAAGAGGCAATGTATATGCTATTACACCCTTACTACTATTCCATTTTTTAAATTTTGATCATTTATTTTCATTTTCAAGGATTACGTTAACATCAATCTAGCCAGAAACCCTTTGTATAACATCATATGTACAACCCCATCACAATAGTTAACACAAATACTACAATTGCCAATATATATGCTGGAAATGAATATAGTTCAAACCATGGAGCATGCCACAATTTAAGGTACCCACTCAACCACTAGTTTTCATGAAAGGGTATTGACTCATGGTAATCTGTGTGTATCGGAGAAATGTGCTCCACAAGATGCTAATAGTTGTGACTTTTGAGACACAGATCAGTAAGCATTTCTTCTGAAATATCTTTGGGTAGGTTTCAACTGCAGACTCTTTAGTTATCAGTTGAACACATTCACTACATAAAGACTCCCTGATTATATACTGGGATTAAATTTCTTCACGTGGGCAAAACAGAAGGCAATAACAAGATGGAGGGAATATAGGTAAGGCGGAGGACGGAAGATGATTACATGAAGAAGGATGAATACAAGAAGACAGATAGTTATAAGATGAAGTGCAATTAAAAAGGGGGTTGGATACTAGTGGAGGTTGAAAAAAATATGAATAAAAATTAGAGAGTGGATACAAGGTGAAAGTTGGTTAAAAGGGTAAAAGATGGCAGCTATTAACAAGGTGAGCAAATACAAGATGGAGGGTGGCTACAAGATGGTGGTTAGATACAAGATATAGGATGATTATGAGATGGAGGGTAGATTAAAGACGGTGGATTGATACAAGATAGGGTTAGATTCAATATGGAGGGTGGTAACAAGATGGAGGGTGTATATAAGAATGTGGGTGGTTCTAAGATGGAGGGTGGATTCAAGATTGAGAGTGGTTACTAGTTTGAGGGTAGTTACAAGATGGAGAGCATATTCAAGATGATGGGTTGGTACAAGATGAAGAGTTAATACAAGATGGAGGGTAAATTCAATATGGATGATGGTTGCAAGATGGAGAGTGGTGACAAGATGGAGGTTGGTCGATAGATGGAGGGAGGTTACAAGATGGGGGATGGATTCAATATGGTTGCTTGATAGAAGATGGAGAGTGAATACAACATGGAGGGTAGGTACACTATGGCTGCTAGTTACAAGATGGGGGGTGGTGACAATATGGTGAGAATTTTAAAGTTTGAGGTTGGAAACAAGATTGAGAGTAGTTACAAGAAGGTGGGTAGTGACAAGATGGAGGGAGACTAGTTACAAGATGAAGGGTGGTTATAAATGGTGGCTATTAGATGGTGGGTAGTTACAAGATGGGAAGCAGTTAGTAGATGGGGTTGGTTAAAAGATGGAGGGTGGTGACAAAATAGAGAGTTCCAAAATGGAGAGTGGTGACAAGATGGAGGGAGGTGATAGAGAATGGTTAAATGTTGTGGGTGGTTACAAGATTGAGAATGGATACAGGATGGATGGTGGTTACTAGATGGAGAGGGGTTACAATATGGAGGGTGGATTCAAGATGTTGACTGGTTACAAGATGTGGGTAGATATAAGATAAAAACAAATATAGAAGGGAGGACTGATACATGTTGGAAACAAGAAAAGATCACAGTGGATGTTAAAAGAGACTCGCTAGTTAGCTCTTAATCATAGTGTAGCTTAAAAAAATGTAAGAAATGAACATAAAATTCAGCTGCCCTCTAAAGTGAAGTATTAAGTAAAGTATTGGTATAAAGCATGCAAAGACCTTGAATTAGAAACCCAAAGAGGAAGAACATGTTCAGAATATATCACGCTGAAAGAACTGAAGAAAAAATTCAAGCCTCAAATTGTAATATTAAAAGAGCCTATGAGCCAAATACTGAATGATGCAGGAAGCATCAAAAGATGATGGAAGGAATACACAGTCACCATATCACAAAGTTAGTTGATATTCAAATATTTTAAGAGATAGTAAATGTTGAAGTACTGATGGTACTGAAGGAAGAATCCCAAGGTGTATTGACAACACCAGTGACAAACAAGCTTCTAGGAATTGATGGAATACCAATTAAAATATATGAGCAATATGATGAAGCACTGAAAGCACTCACTTATCTATGCCAAGAAATTTGGAAGACAGCTACCCGGTCAACTGATTGAATGAGATCCATATTGTACCTATTCCAAAGAAAAGTGACCCAAAAGAATGCTCAAGTTTAAAGAACAATATCAGTGATATCACGTGTAAGTAAAATTTTGATTAAGATCATTCAACAACGGTTCCAACAGTACATACACAGAGAGTTGACAGAAATCCAAGTGGCGATCAGAAGAGGATGTAGAATAAGGGATATCATTGCTGACATCAAATGGAACTTGTCTCAAAGCAGGAAATATGAGATGCTACTTGTGTTTCATCAAATATGCAAATGCATTTAACTGCACTTGGTCATAACGAACGATGGATACCATTGAGAAGAATGGGCATTTAAGATGGTATTGAAGGAAGAAGTCCAAGGTATATTGACATTGCTGGAATACCACATTTCTCAAAAGGCAGCCATTCAAACAGAGCAAGGGAAGATTACATGTTTTAAAATCAGGAAGTTACGATAGGGCTGTAGCCTCTAACCATACTTCTTCAATGTGTATGCTGAGCAAAAAATCAGAGAAGCTGAACTGTATAAAAGAATAATGCAACATCAGGATTTGAGGAAGACTTATCCATGATACAGCCTTCACTAAGCAGATGACAAAATCTTGCTGGCTGACAGCGAAGACTTAAAGCACTTGCTCATGAAGGTTGTCCAGTTCTGTGCCCTAATCTTGTGTGTTATTGCAGCCATTATGCCAATTCCACACTTAAACAAGTGTAGACACATTTTGAAAAGACCAACTCATAACCTTCACAAAAACCCTCAGGAGGGAAGATACATGATGAGGTCTCCAATACCTCAATCTCTAAGGTTGAGACAACATTTCATATATTTGTAATCAGAAATAAGGATTTCACAATATATAATTACATGTTGTTTTGTGATTAATCACTATGCATTAATTATATTCAATTTGTAACAATGAAAATAAATCCTGCAAATCAGATATTTACATTATGATTCACAACAATATCAAAATTACAGTTATGAAGTAGCAACAAAAATAATTTTATGGTTGGGGGTCACTACAATATGAGGAACTGTGTTAAAGGGTCGCAGCATTAGGAAGGTTGAGAACCACTGCTCTAAGGCTTGATGATTGCCCATGTAATGAGACACATTGGCTTTGAGATATAAAAGGACCTCATGGTTTGCCCAGCTGGATAATAATGGCATCATGTCTACTATACGTTTTCAGCTTACCTAGCTAAGCTTACCTGGACAATAGACTCCCTTCTGAAGTCCCGTGTCCATGACACAAAATGGAGTACATATGAACGAGTCATCATCTCTCACTGTGGCAGGTTTTGAGTGAGAGGCTCACTTGCCTGTTGTATGCCATGTGTTTCTTGTTATAGGTAACAAGGGCTATTTTCTACGTAGAAAGTAGTTCAGGTTTTTGGATGTTCAAGGTGTGTTCTGATTCTGATCCATTGATGGAGAAACACATAGTAGTTATCCATTTCCTTTTTCTAATGGCCATTTGTTATTTGGAAATTGAAGGCAACAAGTGAGCATCATGCAGATTTGGTTTGTTGTCCCACGGGGATACAGTACAGTTTTGAATTAACAAGGGATATGCTTTGATCAACAACCATAAAACTGAGCATTCTCCACAAGATTCTGCAGTGGAAACGTCCATTTATGACCATACATTATAGCAACTTTTGCATTTAAATTAGATTGACGACAGCCTGTATGTTGATCAGAATATGAAATTTTATTTCAAGAGGCAAATTGAATTGAATTTAGCTTGTGCTATTTCTTTTCGACAACAGGCAGCTATTTCCTTCCTAAACCAATGAAGATATAGTGGCAAGAATTTAGGCCTCCTGATTGGAAACAATGCAAAGGACAGGATTTACTGGCTATCTGAATGAATAGTAATGAGCTCAAGATGAATTGTTATAAACACACGCAATGATGCTGACTGCAGGAGGAAAGCCAAATCAGTGGACGTGTAAGCATCTCAGCACTGGCAGGGGTCTCCACAAGGCTGCTCCAGCACCCAGGGCTGCATCGGGGTAGGTCCACGTGACTTCTCCTCAGGGATGTCTTCCAGGAAGTGAGCTTTTCCAGCTGAAGCAGGGAACTGGATAAGACAGCTGTAGCCTGGTCAGACCAGCAAAAAGGAAGAGACCCAAGAACTGGGAAGGCGAGGCTCACCAAGCCATTTATCTCTCTGCCCTTCAATTAACCCCACATGTGTTTATTGGCCAGGTTGGCAGACTAAACTTTAACTATCTCAACAAGCCACGTGGAACTATGGTGATAGAGCCAGAGCCCTGGAGCTGGAGGAGCCAGATGGAGACTCCTGCCAACAGTGAGATGCTTCCACTGCCATTGGATCCACAAGACTTTCCACCCACTGGCCTGTGATCTTCCTGCATTTGGCGTCATTGCATGGCTGTGTGAGTCTAGGGAGGAATTTACAGACTACTATCAATATATGGGCTAGTATCGGACTTATGGACTTGACCTGGGCTGGGTTGGGAAGTTTTCTTAATGTACAGTTGCTCTATGAAATAAAGTTCTCTTTTACATACATATGAGTGCTTATGAATGTGTTTCTCTACTCATCCCAGACTAACACAGCACATTTTTAATAAGAGCAGGAAATCTAATTTCTATTCTCTGGCCATCAGAACCTTGACTGAACAAGCTAGATAGGGGCTACTAATTTCAGATGATCATCTATTAGTAAGTGAAGGGTTTCTGTAATTTACCTGACAAAATGATTTATTGAAAATGACTTCAATGAGAAGGCCCTCCTTTGCTACACATACCACTTTATCCACATAAAAATCACACATGCATATATGGTGCATAATGTTCATAAGAAATGAACATATGAGGGGGTTGGCCAGTCCTCCAAATATCATAATTTTCATATTATTTACATAAAAATATGTAGCTTCTACCCAACACACAACGGTCTACAATAAACTTTGGTGATTTGGTTTGGTAATGTGGAAAGAAACACAAATAAGAAATCTCTGCTCTCCTGAGCAGTGTATCCTGATGGAGAATAGAAAGCCAGGCAGACATGCTTTATTTTGTAATCCATTCTGTCAACAAATATTTGTGGAATGCCCACTATGTACCAGGCAGTATTTTAAAAGTTAAGAATGTAGCAGTGAACAAAATGCTAAAAAAAATCTCCCGTTCAAGTAGTTACAGATGCTCAGGCAAGTGACATATATACTGGCACAGTGTATCAGATGGTGACATATGCTCTGGAGAATAAAAAACAGGGGAGAAAGATGTGGGAAGGCTGGATCGTGCCATGGAGATGAAGTATTATTTTCCCTAACAGATGGTACCGGCCTAGGACCGCACCTTGTTCTGTTATTAAATAAGGTCACCATTAGCCAAAGCAGGGCTTGATGACACATGCCAACAATGATAATTTGACCTGACATTCTAAATAGGACCCCTTGACTAAGGGTAGCATGTCCCAAATAAATTGGTCACATGGATTTGGAAGCATTGCATATAATCCCTTCTTTGCAAGGCCTGCAGTTGCCAACCACCTGCTGCTCTGAGAGAAAGACAGGGCTTTCTATTTCCATAAAGAGTTATCATTCTATTGTGTTCCGTGGGTACCTTTGTGCCAGCCCTGAATTCATGGCAATGCATTTGGGGGCTTTGGAGTCCCTGCATTATGCAAACAGTTAATAAACTTGACTGCTAACTGCAGGGTAGGAAGTTTAATTGGAGTCCATACAGAGGTGCCTCCCAAAGCTGGTGAGGTACTTCTATAAAACCAGTTATGGAAGACCCTGGGGAGCACGGCGTTACTCTGACACACATGGGGATGCCATGAAACAAAAGTAACTTGATATACGTCTCTGCGTGGTGTGGAGGTGGGGGTGGCCTTCCAATGCACAGCTTTACCTTAAGTGTGCCAAAGGAACAGGACAGGAGAGGCTGGCAGAAAATGGGGAGCTAACAAGTATAAGGAAGAAGAAATGTCCCTGCATTGATTGTGGTGTTTGTTGCACAACTCATGAATGGGATTGGACAACTGAAGTATATGGTATGTGAATTGTAGGTCAGTAAAACTGCTAAAAAGAAACAAACTTTTAAAAATGAGCAGAAAGAGTATTCTGGGGAGAAGCACAGTTGCACATGTTTGAAATGTCAACAGAATAAAGGGAGCCAGACGAAACAAGGAAGGGAGGATATTTTGAAGTAGGAAGAAAAACAGGATGTGGTGTTGTATTTAACAAAAAAATAAAAGATTTTCTTTAACTAGAGAATGGTAAGCACTACACACATCCCAGCTCTAAAGGGGTGTCCTAAACAGTGAATTTGTGCCTGGATACTAGCAGCTTGTGTGCTCTCACTCTATTTATTGAATCTCTATGATGAGCACATCATCCGAGAAGCTGGATTCTGTGTAGAAGAAAATGGCAATAGGATCAGAGGAAGGCTTGCTAACCGCCTGAGGAATGTAGATGACACAACCTTACTTGTTGAAAATGAGGAAGACTTGAAGTGCTTGCTGATGAAGATCAATGATTCAGCCTTTGGTATGGATGATAGCTCAAGTCAAGAAGAACAAACCCTCACAACTAGACGAATAGATGACATCGTGATCAATGGAGAAAAGCTTGATGCTGTCAAGGATTTCGTTTTACTTTTGGAGCCACAATCGATGTCCATGGAAGCAGCACTGAAGGGGTCACAAGACACATTGAGTTGGGTAAGTCTGCTGCACAAGACCTCTTTAGAGCATTGAAAAGCAAGGAGGTTAGTCTGAGGACTAAGGTGCTCCTGATCCAAGCTATAGTATTCTCCATTGCATCAAACGCACGCGAAAGTTGGACAATGAATAAGTAAGACCAAAGAAAATTGATGCATTTACATTGTAGTGCTGGAGAAGAATATTGAAAGTACCTTAGACTGCCAGAGTACCCGTTAGTGACAAGAATGGTGAGACTTCTTACCTACTTTGGACATGCTGTCAGGAGAGACTAGTCTCTGGAAAAGGACATCGTATTTGGTAAGGTGGAGGGGCAACAAAAATGAGAAAAGCCCTCAATGAGATGGGTTGACACAGTGGCTGCAAAAATGGTTTCAAGCATAGAAGCAATTGTGAGGACGGGGCAGGAATGGGCAATGTGTTTCATTCTGTTGTGCTTAAGGTCACAATGGGCTGGGACTGACTGGCTGGCACCTACCACCACCAACAGAAAGTCATTTTGACCTTTTTAGCCAGAATGTGAACTTGGAGTTGATCATCAAAAGGATTATTGCAGATGCTTGAAATTTTAAGGCAAGACTTAACTATGAATAAAAAGAAAGAAAGAAAATGTAAACAAGAGTAATCACAATTTCTATTATTAACAAGTGTTAAAACTCAAAGCATAAATTGCCATCATGAAAAGACCTGGTCCAAATAAATACTGAAGATATATTTTAGGGAAAATTCATTGAAAACACAAATTAAAACGCCACTTCCCAAAATAGGAGTAAAAGAAATGAAAACGTAAGATGAAATATGTGTAATATATAAAAATATGAAAGATAAAATATAGTATTCACTAAATGGAATAACATAGCTAGGAAAAATAACTAGGCAGAAAAGAAGAAAATTGCTTCATGCTGGGCATAGGAGAAGGAGATGAGAGTCCAGAGTAGGTGAAATTGTAACCAGTAGTTTATAGCTGAAAAAAGAAAAACGTTATTTTCTTTGTGTATTTGAAAATTTATGACAGGGCACAGTTGTAAAACAAACGAAATAAAAAATAAACTACTTTAACTTTTAAAAAGTTCTGAGAAACACTGCTATTTAAAAAACCAATCATTTAATTTTATTCATCAGCATTTCCAAACTTATTTGAACACAGAGCTCAAGAGACATTGTCTTCCCAAGGTGTTTCCAATCCTCAAATTGGAATCATTCCAGAAGAGAAAGAACAATGCACACCCAGATGCTTGCTTACACAATGGGAATGAGACAATGTTCTTTACAACGAAGACTTGCAAACATCTAAATGAGGTTTACAATGTCAGAAGGATTGAGTCCTCGTATTTTCTTCTTAAAGTTAGATAGTGAGAGAAATAAGAGCTATAATTATATAGTATACCAAGCACTGTTCAAAACTATGTACATGTAATCCTACATAGATATTCTCTATATTATTCTTAGAAGATATTGTTCTAAGTGAGCAATTATTTATGTGTGTATATATGTGTGTGAGTGGTGTTGCTGATAAAGTCCTAGATTCACTTCACTGTTTAGCCAACTACAGAGACTAGGTTGATTCAAGAAATTCTAAGTATATTTCTGTGAGCACTTAATGGAAGGAAACACTGAGTTGAAACCTCCCCAAACTACCACAAAATTCAGTGAGAAACAAGCCAGTTACATACTCTAAACTACGTAGCAAGCTTGAGGTGTTCAACAGATTAGTGACAAACGCAATCTTTAGGAAAGGAGACAAAGGTAGCATAGTTCACAGGGAACAGGGAGACTTCCTTGGGTTTTCCACTCCCTAAATTCTCACACTTCATTGCTGATCAAAATGTCCTTCATTGCCCAAATAGTCATGTATGCAAAGACCTGCTAAGTTTAAAAGGAATTTTATTGCAAGACGGTGAGGGCTGTAATATCTTGTTTGTAACAAACCAAGTCTCAACAATCCATTTTATATTTACAGTATAGATCAACACCAGGTTAACTTTTTTATCCCTGGAATCATAAGAAGCCCTGATGGCATAGTAAAACATTGGGGTGATAACCCTGGCCCCACCTCCAGATGGGTCCTAAGGGATGGTTGTGTAATTGAAGGGAAGGAATTCAGAGACAGACACAAGTTTTGGGTGCTCACCTGCATGGTGTCAGGAGCCAGGTCGAGGCAGGAAAGAGAATGTATGCTCACATCACCATATATAGTATCAGGGCATGCAATTTCCCCCATGCATATGTGTGTGTGATTATGTGTATTGAGCCATTGAATATTAATGACCAGACAAGTTGTGAGATGACATCAAGGACATCATGCATGACAAATGTAAAAGGTCATTAGAAAGAAAACACCAAAGTGATGTCACAAGGGATTCTGAGATTTGCTCTTGACTATAAAGGAACTAAATTAAATAAAAGAAATGAAGTAAAAGGAAATTTATTATCAGAATTGTTCAAAAGGTAACTTGAGAAGACTAAGCAACGCATTATAATGAAATGTCCAAACACCTAGTGTTAAAAGCCTGAAAGAGAAGAACACATTGTGCATTTCATAAGATGAAAGAGCTGAAGAAAGAGTCATGCTGGGAGTTGCTATATTGAAAAATTCTATGAGGTAAACTGTAAGGAACAACAAAAAGAAAAAGGACCCAGAAATGGAGGGAAGACCAAAGGAACACAGCTGCAGTATGAGAAGCACTCATTGCACTACGCCAAGAAATGGGGAAGGCTAGCAAAACCAGCAAGACTCTCAGCGAGATGGATTGACTCAGTGGGTGCAACAATGGGCCCGTTGTGAGGAGGGTAGAAAATGTCACCATTGTGAGGATGCCAATGATTCCATCTGTTGAATATTGACAAGAATTTTTTTCTTTTTTTCTCATAACATACCTTATGTCCTCGGGTATCAGCTGAGGTTTTCATCACATTTTTAATGCAGTCTTCGTGGTAAAATTAGGTGCCTCAGCTGATATTCAGGTCAGCTTATTCTCGAGTAAAAACCGTAATATGTTCACTAAATCCCCAATGCCTTGAACAGCGTCTGATACATTGTATGTGTGCCATACATTTTTGTTAACTGAATAAATGGAAGAATGAATTAATGAAAAGAAATATACTTATGTGTTAATGGGGTATTTCTTGTGCTTTTCTGTATTTTTTAATATTTTAAACAATCTACGTGTGGATACAATTGTCATCAGTATCAAATTTTTTTATTTTTATCAATATAATAGATGCCAGTATAAAAAAATTCTTTATTCAAAACAAACAAACAGAAAAATAACTACAGAACAAGAAAGAGCCTCCTCCCATTCCCAGGTTTTGCCACCCAGAGCTTTACACTCCAGATGCAATTATTTTTTTAATCATTTTTTTAGGGGCTCATACAACTCTTATCAAAATTCATACATACATCAATTGTGTAAAGCACATTTGTACAATCATTGCCCTCATCATTCTCAAAACATTTCCTCTCCATTTAAGACCCTGGCATTAGGTCCTCATTTTTCCCCTACCTCCCCGCTCTCCCCCCACTCATGCCCCTTGATAATTTATAAATTATTATTTTGTCATATCTTACCCTGTCCGATGTCTCCCTTCACCCACTTTTCTGTTGTCCATCCCCCAGGGAGGAGGTCACATACAGTTCCTTGTAATCGGTTCCCTCTTTCCAACCCACTCTCGCTCTACCCTCCCAGTATCACCACTCACACCCCTGGTCCTGTACGGATCATCCGCCCTGGATTTCCTGGATTTCCAGTTCCTATCTGTACCAGCGTACATCTTCTGGTCTAGCCAGACTTACAAGGTAAAATTCATATCATGATAGTGGGAGTGGGGAGGAAACATTTAGGAAAGAGAGGAAAGTTGTATTTTTCATCGTTGCTACATTGCCCCCTGACTGGCTCGTCTCCTCCCTGAGACCCCTCTGCAAGGGGATCTCCAGTGGCCTACTAATGGGCTTTGGGTCTGCACTCCGCACTCCCCCCATTATTCACTATGGTAAGATTTTTTGTTCTGATGATGCCTTATACCTGATCCCTTTGACACCTCTTGATCGCATAGGCTGGTGTGCTTCTTCCATGTGGGCTTTGTTACTTCTGAGCTTGATGGCCGCTTGTTTACCTTCAAGCCTTTAAGACCCCAGACGCTATACTTTTTGATAGCCAGGCACCATCAGCTTTCTTGGCCACATTTGCTTATGCACCCATTTGTCTTCAGTGATCCATTCGACACCTCGTGATCACACCGGCTGATATGTTCTTCCATGTGGGCTTTGTTGCTTCTGAGCTAGATGGCCACTTGTTTACCTTCAAGCCTTTAAGACCCCAGACGCTATATCTTTTGATAGCCAGGCACCATCAGCGTTCTTCACTTATTACCCACTTTGTCTTCAGCGGTTGTGTCGGGAAGGTGAGCATCATAGAATGCCAATTTAATAGAAGAAAGTATTCTTGCTTTGAGGGAGTACTTGAGAGGAGGTCAAATGTCCTTCTACCTTAATATTAAACCTATAAATATAGGCACATAGATCTATTTCCCCATCCTCATATAGATATATTTGCATATGTGCATAATTTTAAAAAGATGTTGCTCCTTTTTTTTTTCTTCCCTTTTTTTTTTGCTGGTTGCCATCATATGCCTAAATATAAAACTTAAATTCCTATTGGTGTATTCATGTTAGACATCATAGATCAACTTCCGGTTGTACTAAATCAAGATGAAGAGTATTTCATCTTCGACTTCCCTTCCCATTTCTCCCAATATGACAGTGCTTTTTGAGTCCCTTGACTTTAAATCACCTTTACGACTCACTGCCATCAAGTCCATTCCGGCTCATGGCACCCTTATAGGTCAGAGTAGAACTATCCCTGTAGATTTCTAAGACTAACTCTTTACATGAGCAGATAGCATTGTCTTTCTGTCATGGAGCCGCTGATGGTTTCGAACTGCTCACCTTGCATTAGCAGCCTAATGCATAGCCTCCTACACCACCAGAGCTCCTTTAAGTCACCTTTATGACTTCAAGTAATTTTCTTAAGACTAGATTCCTTCTTATGTGAAAGGCAGCTTGCTTTTCTTTCGTGATCTGCTTTTCTCTAACAATCACATCTGTCTTGTCTCTAACAGCAAGACTGAAGATGCCAAGGCAGTTCATTTGGCACACCACTCTACCAAGCCTGTTTAAAAAGCCGGGGTCCTTTCTGCTACAATGTATATGATGGGAGATCTTAGCTGTGAAATGGTATGGGCATCTGTGTTTTCCTTCCCAGCTTAGCATTTTTTTAGGCTAATGAATAATGTAGATCATTTTTACTGGGGCTGCCTTTGCCAGGGTTGCTCTAGCATTTTGTTGTGCCATGTGTGCTGCTGCTGGAAACTTCTGTCTGGGCTTTTACTCTCTTATCACTTAGCATAGCTGCTGCAACGATTTGGCAGCATTCCTGGAATCTGCCAGCCTCTTATTCTGTTCTGTTCTGGCCTGGCTGCTCTCTAAGGACTTGCTACACTGTGGTCATTCTGGGACTTCTCTTCAGGAATATTCTGTTCAGTGTCTGCTATTTCTTGAACTCCATGTCTGCCTTTTGCTTGAATCTTCAGGAACACCCTCTAGTTGCTTCTGAGGAAAGGGTGCGAGAGGTATATGTCCTTGAATGGCCGAAAATATTTGTCTTCTGCGCCCAAACTGGGATCTTAGATTAGGTGGGTCCAGAAATCTATGTTTAATTTAATTTTCCATCAGTACTTCAAAGACATTGGTGTCCTTGTCTAGTAGTATTTAATATTTCTTGAGAGAAGCCTTATAATATTTGATACCTCTTGTTCATAATGTGACCTTCTTTTTTTACCCTGCTCTACTAAATGTTTCCCTCCTCTAAAAAAATCATTATAAGTCTTGTTTTATTTTATTTTCTCTTTCTTCTAAATGGGCCTTTACAATCTGGAGACTTGGGCAGGAACAATGTTTTCCTATTGGCCATATTACAATTTCCTTTTTTTTTGGAATTGCTTCAGTTTTCTCACTCCAGAATACCTATTACTATTACTTGGATATCCAAGTGACTGGGACTCTTATATATTTCTTTTCCTTTTCTGTGTTCTGGGAGATTCATTCAGGGTCACTCCAGTTCATCTACTGAATTTCATTGGGTGAAATGTTCAGTTATTATAATTTCTCTTTTTGAGATATTTTTCTATTCTGTTCCTTTATCACAACATTTGTTTGATCAGCACATAAAATAAACAATAGCTCATCTTATAACTGATGGCATAGAATCCATGCCAACTCAGAGTGGCCTCAGGTAAGTAAGAGGACATCTCTACGCCATTGGGTCTTCAGTCTCAGTGATTGCCTGGCCTTT
>NW_022103917.1:1117520-1174009 GCF_000313985.2 Echinops telfairi | reverse complement strand
TCATTCACTATGGTAAGATTTTTTGTTCTGATGACGCACCCTGACTGGCTCGTCTCCTCCCCGAGACCCCTCTGCAAGGGGATCTCCAGTGGCCTGGCCTTTCTTTTGAAGCACCAGTAGATGGCATTGAACCTAAAACCCTTTGTTTATAAATGAGCACATTAATCATCTGTAACACCTGCTCATCGAGTATATTGAGAAAATTTCATAAAACAAAATCTACAGTGAACTCAGAAAAGGTCTCCACAAAAACAGAAGAGAAAGAAGAGCTTTCTTCTACACTGAGCATTAAACCAGAATGTGGTCCCTCACAGGCAATCTCCTAAAGAACGTGAAAGACAGAAAGAAACCGTACACTTTAGTAATATTTGAGGAGGCCTGGTGGTACCCTAGGCAAAGCACTCAGATTTTAATGAAAATGTGCAGTATGAATCTACCAGCTTAGTCGCCCTGAGGGAAAAGACAAGTCAGTTGACTTCATCTAGATTGGGAACCTGGGGAACCCTGTGGGGCAGTTCTACCCTATCCTATAGGCTCACCAAGAGTTGAAAGGTTTTTTTTGTTGTTGTTGTTGTTAGACAAAATTCATGTTTTCATGATAAAATGTCAAATTTCCTAACATGCCAGTGGCAGGACGGTTATAATACAACTGTGCTGGCTCCCAAGTCAGTGTATTGATTTTTTTCCTTTTCAAATAATAGATAAAAGATTCACATGTTTTCTACAACAAATGCTGACAGTAAGAGGGTAGAGGGTTGGCGGGCTCTCTTTTATTTTCCACAAAACTAAAAGCAAGTGCACTGCAATGGAGTCCATTCTGCATCCTAGAAAGCTTCTATCTCTGTGGTTCTCAACCTGTGGGTTGCGACCCCTTTGGGGGTCAGAATACCCTTTCACAGGGGTCGCCCGATTCATAACAGTAGCAAAATGACAGTGATGAAGTAGCAAGGAAAATAATTTTATGGTTGGGGGTCACCACCACATAAGGAACTGTATGAAAGGGCCACGGCATGAGGAAGTTTGAGAATCGCTGATCTATCTGAATATGTGGCAAGTGCTAAATATACAACCAACAAACCCACCTCAAGCCCCACAAAACTTCATTGCCAGTGAATCAATTCAAACTCATAGTGGCCATATATAAGGTTTCTGAAACTGTAAGTTCTTAGAGGACAGATAGCCTCATCTTTCTCCCAGGGAGTGGCTAGTAGGTTTGGACCACTGACCTAGCAGTTAGCAGCTCAAAGCCTAACCCACAACACAACTAGGGCTCCTCTCCTATATGCCAGGCACAGTTCTAAATGTTTTATGCATATTATGTTACCTATTTCTCACAAAAACCTTATGACAAAGGTCCAATTATTATGCCCTTCTTAAAGACACCAACACAGATAGAGAAGAATTTTGTCATTTCTGGAGGTCAGTGATGGAGCCAGTTTTCAACAGTAGGCCAGTTGTCAGAAGAGATGTGCTGAGCATCACACGTGGTGCCTTTCCTGATGCCCTGCCCTGGATTATTTACTGAGAACATTTGGTAGACATTCTTGCAGCATTCTATATATGCACAGGGTAGAATGGAAGTTAAATAGTGTGTACATGTTCAGTATAGTGCACTGTTTTCAACTTGAAACTCTTCCTTTATCTCCAGTTTACCTGAATAACAACAATGAAACCATCCAGCTGCAATCCATCAGACCGCAGCGCATGGCATCCCCAGGGCAGTTGAGTACAACTGCTCCGTGAAGTCTGCAAGCCTGTGATCTTTCAGAAGCAGATTACCAGGCATATCTTCTGAACTGCCTGCCAGGGATTTGAACCATGAACCCTTTGGTTAGTAGTGAAATGCTTAACTGTTTGCACAACCAGGGACAATGCCTTTACCCAATATCACTAAATCGTATATCCCTGCAGAGGTACACAGAATAAATGGACTATTCCTTTCTATCTTCTCTTCAAGCTACCACCCCTCCATCATCTCCAATATGCTGGACTCATGTAGCCTCTTATGATTGCGCTTTCAATCTCATTGCTCTTAAGTATTTACACTTTTTCAAATTTCTTAACCATAACCCGAGTGTGGTCCATCCACCATTTTAATATGAAAGCCCACCAAATGTGTTTCTTTCCTTTAAAGACGCAATTTATCAGAAAATTGATTAAGTAAAATCTAGGCCAGAGTGCTTCTTACAAGTAAGTATGAGGAGACCTCATCTCACATCCTTTGGGCATGTTGTCAGGAGAGACCAGTCCCCGGAGAGGGACGTCGTGCTTGGTAAAGTAGAGGGGCAGTGGAAAATAGGAAGGCCATCCACAAGGTGAATTGACAGTGTGGCTGCAACAATGAAGTCAAACATACTAATTGTGAGGGCGGCACAGGGCCAGGGAGTGATTTGTTCTCTTGTATATAAGGTTGTTGTGTGTCTGAACTGACTCATATCATCTAACAAGTCCTTGATATGATTATCTTTCTCAAGAAATCTGTTTACATTTCTGTCAATGAACTTGATTTCATTGAAATCTGTTTCTGATTCTTAAACTATTTAAATACTTTTCTAAACTCTTGTTTTTAGCTTAATATCATAATTGCATCAATATTTACCATGATAAAGATTGTAAGCCTCTTAGATCTACTTAAAATTGCACTAGTCTCACATTCTAGTGCTACACAAAATGAATACTGGTTTAAAGAAAAAACCCCTAGACCCCCCTCCAAAAATGTTGTTTGTTTGTTTTTCTGACTGTGTCCTACTCTGAAATGCAATTTGCTTCTTTTCTGTCTTGGCGCATTTCTGAACTGTATTGTAGATCACAGGGTTTCTTGTTGCAACAGAGTATTCCCCAACATCATTAGAGTGCTATACAGAAACATTGACCACACCAATTAAAAGAAAACAAATCAGTGTTCATATATACCTGGTAAGACAGCCAAGGATGCATAATGAGAATTTGTCTAGTGCCATCATTTGTCCCCCTCAAGTTTGGTAACATCATCATCCCTAGGTACCCTAGATACCTTAGGTAGTAATTTCAAAGCTGTTTTATAGTCTTTTGTGGCTTTATAAATTAATTTGGTACCAGTTCTGCAAAAAGGCCTTCACATAACGTCCTTCTTCTGACAATCTTACGCTTTATCTATCTTAACTGGATGGGCTCCTCCTAAGCTCCCACTGTTGCCAGAGTGGGTTTTCAAAAGTGCATAACTTGTTCCCTTCAATTTTCTAATACAATATTTCAACCTTTTAATGTTTCTCCAGGATAAATGATATTCAAAACTTCTGAAGAAGAGTGTTGGTCAACGAAGCAAGTTTTTATAGCAGGCCGATGCCTCCTCTGTCCAGGAATTCTAGATGGGGCTTACTAATTCAACTACAAGACATAGCACTGTTCAGAGCAGGGTTTTAATTGAGGAAGGGGACTGACATGTTCTCATTGTATCCTCTCTGATGCTGTCTAGGTTCTAAACCAAGAACAAAAGTCCTAGAGACCCCAAATCATAGAGCTCACAATCTGGAATAGAAAGCAGACAACTAACGAGCCCTCTACAATGCAATGCAAGCACGGTGAAGAAAATACAGAGGAAGCAATGCTGAAACTGTAGTGAGGGAGCCTGACTACTGTGATAACGAAAGCAAGGAAAATGTACTTAAGGAAATGTGGTTTCTGTTCAGCTAAACAATGAGAAAGTTTGTCAAGTAAAGAGAGGGAACAAGAATATTCTAGTAGGAGAGGTGATCATGGCTAATATTATAATGTGTAAACTTGGCTAGACTATGGTTTTCCATGGTTCAGCAGACACTTTGTAGTTATTTTTCATTTCATGGTCTGATATAAGCAACCCATTAGTTGGAAGGAGAGTTTCTTGGGAGGTATGTCCTGGTCCAGCTTATAAGTAGATGCTCTGGCAAAGTTGCTGTCTGGCTTCCATTTCTTGAAATCTAATCCTGCACGCTTCCAGGCTGCCACCTGATCTGCAGAGTTGGGATTTTCTAATGCTTGCAACACTGTGAGGCTGCAAAGGCCTCTAATTTATCACTTGATCTGCCCATTTGGGGTTCATGAGCCTCCGCAACCATGCAAACCAGCTAGTACAATTGTGTGAGCTATTTCTTTAAAGCAAATTTGTTTCTCTATAGATCTATGGATGCTTCACTGGTTTGTCTCCTGCAGGCTAAGGAGTGTTAACATATGATGGGGTACCCCCCAAAAAACGGAATTTGGTTTTTCAAAGCTATATATTTAATTTTTTTTTGGCAAAACAACTTTATCACCTTCAAAGTACTCCCCATTACACTTAATGCATTTGTCAAATCTGAAATTCCATTCTTGGAAACATTTTCCAAAATCATCTGTTTGGATAGCTGGCGGCATCTCCCTTGTTTTTTTCTGCACCTCTTCCGCATCGCCAAATAGCTGTCCTTTCATGTTTCTCTTCATTTGTAGAAACAAAAAGAAGTCACATGGAGAGACATCAAGTGAGTAAGATGCATGGGGCAAGAAAGGCATGTTGTTTTTTGCCAAAAACTGGTGCACTGAAGATGGCTGTGTGAGCAAGTGCATTGTTGTGGTAGCAAAATCAGTCCCCCATCTGCCACAAATCAGTCCTTTTTTGTTGCACATTGTAACATAATTTCTTCAGAACCTAAATTAGAAAGCTTGATTAACAGTCTGACCTGATGGAACGAACTCCAGGTGAACTATGAGTCGACATTTTCGTCTATTCGGGAACTTGATAGCCATCCAGAATGAGGTTTATCATCAATCGATATTTCACCTTTTTTGAAACAAGTAAACCATTCATACACTTGAGTTTTTCCCATAGCGCTGTCCTTATAAGCTGTGTTCAATATCACAACAGGAAGCAAAATTTCACTGGTGCACGCTGTTATCCTAAATTGGCCATCATGCCATCTATCTCAGAAGCAGCAAAGCCCATATGGAAGAAGCACACCAGCCTGTGTGATCACGAGTTGTCGAAGGGATCAGGTATCAGGCATCATCAGAACAAAAAATCATATCATTGTGAGTGAGGAGGGAAGTGCGGAGTGGAGACCCAAAGCTCATTTGTAGGCAACTGGACAACACCTTACAGAAGGGTCGCGGAGAGGAGAAAACCCAGTCAGGGTGCGATGTAGCAACGATGAAACATACAACTTTCCTCTAGCTCCTAAATGCTTCCTCCTCCCCCACTATCATGATCCCAATTCTACCTTACAAATCTGGCTAGACCAGAGGATGTACACTGGCACATATAGGAACTGGAAATGCAGGGAATCCAGGGTGGATGATCCCTTCAGGACCAGTGGTGTGAGAGGTGATACTGGGAGGATAAAGGGAGGGTGGGTTGGAAAGGGGGAACCGATTACAAGGATCTACATGTGACCTTCTCCCTGGGGGACGGACAACAGAAAAGTGGGTGAAGGGAGACGTCGGACAGGGCAAGATGTGACAAAATAACAATTTATGAACTGTCAAGGGCTCACGAGGGAGGGGGGAGGGGGGAGGGAGGGGGAAAAATGAAGAGCTGATGCCAGGGGCTTAGGTGGAGAGCAAATGTTTTGAGATTGATGAGGGCAATGAATGTACCAATGTGCTTTACACAATTGATATATGTATGGATTGTGATAAGAGTTGTATGAGACCCTAATAAAATGATTTAAAAAATAAAATAAATTGACCATCACAAAACTAGCTTGGAGTGAAACTGATTTCATGGAAAAATTCACTGTGACCAGAGAGAAACTTCCCAGGCCACTAGGTGCCCTAACTCAGAGTGAGTTGCTCAATGCTCACCAAGAGGAAAATTTCGTACTACGAAAGCTCTGCACAGTGGAGCTCTTTTCCATTTTTTTGGGGGGGGGATCGGGGGGAGGTTACCCCCTCATATACAAAGGACATGAGAATGTGTAGGAGTAGAGCCTCAGTTGAGTAGTAGGTTATGCATTGGGCTGCTAACCAGAAGGTCAGTAATTTGAAACCGCCGACTATTCCTCAGGAGAAAGATGAAGCTTGCTACTTCCATTCAGATTTACAGTCTCAGAAACCCACAAGAGCAGTTCACTCTGTCATGTAGGGTTACTATGAGTCTGAATCAACTCAGTGGCACTGCGTGAGTGGGGAGGGAGAAAATAAATGAGTCTCTGAGAAAGGGGAGAAGTTCAACATAACGGGAAGATAGATGAATGGGTAATGGAATTAAATGAGGCCAAAGAGATCTCCTTTAGAGAAAATGTTTTGGTGAAGGAACCACAGTAGATTCAGGGAGATGAACCGAGAGGTTGCTACTGTAGGCAAGGAAGGCCTGAGAACTCACCAACACTAGAGATGGATAGATATGCCCAAACAAAATACATATGAATGATGGTAGGAAAATGGGGAAATTTTGTCATTTAGTGGGCATGTGGGTATTCCAGGTTCTTCTGGGCACACATAAAGGTATGTCTAGGATTAGAAGTCTAATTCAAAATTCCTCCAAATAGTAGGCATAGTCTACATCCTTGTCAGCATTGGTTCAGCTATTATCTTGTATGTAGAAAGCATTGATGGCTCTTGGTGAGAGCGTAAGAGAAGGCAAGGTACTCATAAATGAAATAGGAATATTTTTGAAATGTAAAGGATTTATCAAAATGATAATGATCTACTTAGAGTACTTAAGCAATTAAGCACAAGAATATGCTTAAATGCATTTAGAACTGAATTAAAATGAATAAACATAAACAGGAGAAACAAAAACAATTCATTCCTTAAGGTAATAAAGAGTCTGACCCAAGGTCACACTACAGGATATAAACTTACATCAGGCTCCAAGGGGAAAAGCCAGGAGGTTACTTTAGGGTTCCCTTAGAGCCAGGGGTAAGTTTATATCATGTAAGCCCTTGTCCTCTGGAAAACCTGCCCTTATCCCAGTGCAGTAGTAGTGCCACAATAAGAATCAAGGCCTCTCACTCCCGTTCTCTCTCAAGCAAGGGGAACAAATTTGGAATCTATCCTCCTCTCCAGAACCTGTGTTCTATGAAGAATAAATCTCCTCACACCCTCTCCATGGGTGCAGTTCTTTTCACCTCCTCTCTCATTGTCTCTCTGGTTCGCGATAGGGGGGGTGTGTGTGTGTGTGTGTGTGTGTGTGAGAGAGAGAGAGAGAGAGAGAGAGAGAGAGAGAGAATAAATATTGATATCCAAGCCAAGTTTTGATGGAGAATTGTCTGGTATCCATGGAGTGACAAGAACACCTTGGATGTTTGGCAAAAGTAGTCTCATCAAATATTCCATATCATCCACTAAATTTTACAAGTTCATGGCAATTACTTTGTGCCCATTGAAGTAATTATGTGTTAAAGAGAATAAGAAATCTTGGAAACATATCATGGTCATGGTGGCACAACATGATGAAGATATAATTCATGTCACTAAGCAATAAATGTAAAGATAGCCAAAAATACAAGAAGATAAGAAAGAAAAAGAGGGAAAATGTAGCCTCCAGGCTAGGGGAGTTGCAAGCCAGAGTTTCTGCAGTCTCAGAGGCCAGGGTATAAGTGATGGAGAAAGACCACCTGAATACAGTTGTGATGGAAGCAAGAAATTTTATCATATTGTGTGAAGCCCCAGAGTTTAAGGAAGTTATATGTTTCAGTAGAGCGGCTGGGTGGTGCCGCTAAGTACTTGACTACTATGCCAAACTTGGCAATTCGAACCCACCCATAGGCACATGGGAAGACAGGTCGGTGATCTGTCTCCAGAAGATTACAACCATATGGTGTTGCCCTAAGTCTGTAATGGATTGGACAGAAACTGGGTTAGTTCTTTTGTACACCCATATCCTGAACATCAATGATACTAATGCGTGCTGAATTGGGACGTATTCAGCATTGTGTTGTGCTATACAGCCACAGCCACAGCCACAAAGTGAGGTTTAAAATATTTCACAGAAAATATTTGTCAGAAAAATTATACTGTTCTAAGGAATGATTTTCATTTCAAGTCATTTACTTAAAAAGGGGAACAATGATACATATTATGCTATACATGTGACATAAACAATGATGTACATTAGAAACAATGATAAGCATTATGATATATGTATACATATGTATGTTATAAACAGATAACTTTTTCTCCTCAAATGAGGTTTCTCTAAGTTTTCCTTTGAGATATGCACATTGAAATGTGAAATGGTTTTACTACATTGCAATGTTAATCTAAGTTCACCTACCATATTTTTATATATAGTATTATTAAGCTGTAAGAAATATATTTCTACTTCAATTTCACTTTGTCATTGTTTTTTCCCTTTCAAAATATTCATTGATTGCTACCACTGTCTCCAGTGGCTCTTTACAATCCAAACACACTTCTTTACTTTTTAAAAGTCCCTTACCCCTCTATGTTGATTTCTTACTCCAATTCAAATTCAGGGAACATTTTCAACTCCATACAAAAGACACAGAAACAAAATGAAACATCTGTACTCTGACTCTATTCTGGGTATCACATTAATTCTATTTGCAAGGTTATTGAGATGTGTAAATATAGTTTACTTGCAGTGGCATTAATGTATACATCTTTACTTTAGTATTTCTCAAACTACCTACAGTGCTCATAAGTCTACCCCAACTGTCTTAGTTATTCAGTTTTTCTATATTAGAAATACCACAAGTGGATGGCTTTAACTGACAGAACTTTTTTCTCACAGTTTATAGAGATAGAAGCTTTCTCTCTACATTGACTCTGAAGGACGAGGTTTGTATGTTCTGAATTTCTACTCCTTGATGATCATCATGTGGCTTGGCATCTCTCTTTCTCCACCTCTACCTCTTTACCTTGCTTGTTTAATCTCTTTAATATCTTAAAATACGTTGAATTAAAAAACCTATTATCTGGGGTGGATATAAAAGAACACCATACATGGCTGACTTTAACAAGCAGATCTGGCTTCTCATTTAGCAGGCTATAAATCCAAACTCATAGAGCTCCAGGACAAGGGGAAGGGTTTCTCAGTTCTGAAGGGAAGCTTATTGTGTCATTTCAATATCCCAGGGTCTGATGCCCTTGAAGATCTCCATGCGTTTTGGAATCAATCTTCTGGGTTTTCGGAGGCTCTCAGGACAGGGACTCTGGGTCCAGGGGAACCACTCTGCTCTTGAATCATCTTTCCTGGTGAAACTGAAGTCTCTTCTTCTATTTCCACTTCTCTTTCCATTGCCCTTCTATACGATTAAAACAACAACAACAACAACAACAAACTATAGGCCCTATAAAACTCCTCTCACATTACATTAGGGTTTTGACTTGAGTAAAGATATTGTAACCCAGCTAATATGATTCCATGAGATCAGGGTTGATCATATTATATCACATAATAGATGATGGTTATATAGTTACATTAATGCCAAATTGCATCATTCCACAACTGTCAAGCCACTGAGAACCATAGCCCAGACACATATTTGGGGGATATACAATAAACCCATGCCAGACACACTGTACACTAATCCTGTCTCATTAATGTAACAGAAACATCCTATTCCCAATGGGATTATAACCATAGGTCTAGAAGTTAGGATTTACAAAACATATTTTGAAGGGACTCAGTTCAATCCATAACACCAGTGAAATAACAACCAATATTGTACAGAAAGTTCTATGATCAATCCCTTACGTGAATTTCTCTATACTCATTTTCTAGACTCTCTGCGCTATGTATTTCACTTGTCATCTGCTGGAAGAAGTATCAGTTTAAGTGTCAAATCCTGTGGAACATTTTCTTTCTCTCTGAATCTGGGTTAGGACGCCCTCCTCTCAACTCCCAATGTATCCTACATTCCTCTATCATAATACACACCACATTGTACTAAAAATGATGACTAAAGTCAGTAAATAAGGAATGACTGAATTCAGATCACCCATAATTTACTTGGAACCCTTTTGTGGTGCTAATGGTTAAGCACTAAACTACTAACCAAAATGGTGGCAGTTCAAACATACCCAGAGGCACCTCTGAAACAAGGACTGGTAAGCTTCCTCCAAATCATAGAACACTAGGAAACACAGTTCTACTCTGCAACACATTGGGTGATCATGGATCAGAATTTATTTGATGGCAACTAATGTTTATCATTTACTTATATGTAAATACTAGACCATCCCAGCCCCTCATTACAATTTTAAATTAAAATAAATTATTTTGTTTTATAAGAAAAATAATAATACTTATTTAAAATACAATTATTTTAGACCAGTTTATAATAGCAGAATTATTGTGATGACAGTTGTATTAGGGCTAAGTTCAAACAGTGAAGCTTATGTATGGGCATATACAGAGAGCATTATCTCAAAGAAATGATCACACAGTTGTAGAGGCTGGCAAGTTTCAAGTCTATTAGTCAGATGTCAGGCTGGAGGCGTCTCCTGACTCATGTAGCTGCAGGGGCTGATGAACTCAAGTTTGGCAGGTCTTGTAGCAGACTACTGACTCACAAGTTTCAGAGGTTAATGAATTCCATGATTTGCAGGCCATACTGCAGACCACTAGCTTTAAACCATATAATTGTGAGCCAGATTTTGGAGCCAGATCAATCTAAAAACCTACCAGCTTTGCTAAAATGTTAATGTATATAGATATGGAGCAAGACAAACCCCTGAGGAATTCATCTGCAATTGCGAGGCTGCTCCTAGCAGATTTCACCGTGGGAGTGATTATATCCTATCACTATGGAGGCTGACTACATCATAACTGCCAAACCACTGAGAAAGGTGTTCTAGCCATGTTTGCATGAGATCATCATAAAAATCCAGAGTTCTGGTTATTCGCACACTCTGCATCCCCTAGTATTTATATAATGTTTTAGTTTGGTACACTTATAACAATTAACAACCCATCGATCATATATTGTTTTTAACTAGAATTCATAGTTTATCCAGATTTCTTTAACTCTTCCCAATATTCTTCATCTGTTTCAATATCGTTCTAAAATATCAAAGAAAGTAGTCAAGAAAGATTTCTATTTTCTAGGTTGAGCAAATATTTTACCAGTCACTGAGACATGAAATATATTAGAAAGCAGAGGCTTACAAGGAATGTGATAGCTTGATTTTGGTGTGTTGAGTAAGAATTATCGCTATAATCATATACCTGCTGTCTTTTCTACCTTGTAACTCCATTTTTTTCTCCGATCTGATCAGATAGGTCCTATCTATTAAGTTCAAACTCACGTCTTATCACTTCCACAAAAGCCTTTTGTCTCTACTCTTGCCATTAACATCTTAGGGATACAAATAATGTTATGGCAAGACTGAACTTGGCATGAAAAGATCTGTGTTTAATTCTGAGCATTCTCAATTACTCCTATGCGATATAGTTTTTAATCATTTTAAGCATTAGTTTTCTCATGTGTAAATAGTAGTAATTGTTTTGATTTTTAAAATAGCAAAAGAAGACCAACTATCATTTGATGGGATCCCCGTGTAGAGAATCTATTTTCCTTCCCCTTAAATCTTCAGTCTTGTAATTGTTTAGATGAATAGAGCACAACAGAGGAGCGGATGTGAGACATACAAGGCTAGGTAATAAATGGCCATACAGCTTTTGCTTTCTCATTTGGTGTATTTGTGCTGAAACACTGAGCTATCATGTTAGAAGTTTGACTACCCAGAAGCCACCATGCTGTGAGAAGTTTTGAGCCATATGATAGTCCCCGCTGAGATTAGAGTGAACCTCTGCCAGCCACATAAGTGAGCCATCTTGGACATGTCTCCCAAAGGAGCTTTCAGAAGAGAAAGTCCCCAATCGATATGTGATGCCAGTTGTAAGAGAAGTCCTGAGGCATAAAGAATACCCAGCCAAGCCCTGTCCAATTTCCCAGCCCACAGAATTCTTGAGCATAAGAAAAAGGATATGTTATGTCACTAAGATGTGAGGCAGCTTATGACTCAACACTGATAACTTGACGAACACCTCTAAGGAGGGTTGTGAAGATAAGACAATTATAGGAAAAGGGCTTTATGAACTCTCAAAATATTGTGACCATTTACGGTATCAGAAAAATATCTGCTGTGTGTATTTTCAAAACCATCGTCACGTATCCGTTGGTCGTGACCCATCTCATTTTTTTCCTAATCAGAATGTGAAAGCATGATGACAGGGTATCGGTCTTAATAACTTTATATCACCTGCAGCCATTATTAGACTAGAGCTGGGCACGGAGCCAAGAATCCATGAACCATTTGAGACAGATCATTGCTCTTACATACAATATGGAAAGAGTTCACTGGAACATGTTTGACAAAGTTTTCAAAGTACCTACTTAAGTTCACAAAATTCTGCTATCCAAATTCTGCCTACGGGTGTTTACTCATATATTATTCTCTATTTGCTGCTAGAACTGTTTCAGTTTTTCTACTTACTAATCCTTACATTTATTGATTATAACCCCAACAAAAACTAAGTGTAACCAGATAGTCTATCTCAATCATTCTCTTTTCTAAAGGATAAATTATACCTTGGCATGTAAATTATCTGGGAAACTAATCCTTTTGCAATTCTTCTAAGTATTCTAATTAAGTTTCCAAAGTAGTACAATAGAACATAAACAGCGAAAGCTAAAAGAAGAGTCATTAAGAATTTTAATTCTTCTTTAAACTTTCATTCTTATACTTTCCCCCTCACAGACTGGCGTTTTTCACCCTCAATGTTTTGTTATCCTATCCTCGGAACTTTGAAACTCCTACATTGATTTTCTCAATGTTTACTTCTATATAAGCCAGATGAAAAATGGCAAATATGTATAAACTCCTGCAAAATATTGAATTGGAGAAAAATAGTAATATCATGACTATTGACTGCATACACACTAAACTTGGGCCATTTCATTTCAACTGGGTCTTCCCTGATGCTCAGGAATCCCTCATCTGTTTTCTGATCACATGTGCACTTCCTATCACATTCCCCACAGCTATTGTTCCAAATCTCTCCGCTCCCCTGCTAGGCCACAGGGAAGTGCTGACATTGCTGCTGACTTTACTTAGAGGGAAGCTATCCAGAGTAAGCTCCTTAATCCTCTCCCTTTAATTCACAGCCTCCCTATATGTTCACTGGTGTTTTCATTGTTCTTGACTATCTAAAAGGAAGAGTAATTCTTCTTCCATTCTACACTGCTCTAGGAGTTTAGTACCCAAGAGGTCACCTCTCTTTTTCTGGCAGTTCCCATCTAACCTTAACCTTGTTCATTGACTACTTTACTTATGCCTAAAAGCATACTAAGATTTCTTTGCCCTAAATTTCTCGTCTTTGAGTTGTGTCTTTCCACTAAACAAAAGTGTGGAAGATATCAGAAGAAATAGACACCATCTTGTGTTTTTTAGCCAGCTTCAACCTATCTAGGCTTTGCTGAGCCAAGGATAGTAAAGGAAAACTTAATGGATCTTGCATACAATGCTCTAACTCCCAATTTTACTCATGTTCCAGTCTACTTCTGGTTGACTTTTAATCTGTCTCAGCTGGCCATTTTAACTGCCATTCCTGTCTTGTGGATGGAATGTTTGTTCTCTATAGATAACATAATTTCTGGTCATCTCTAAGAAACTGCTCTCAACTCTTCTGACTCTTTTAAATTGGATTCTGTAAACTAATTCTAGGGTCCTACTTTCTTTGGTGAGCTTCCTTTGAAGGAAATGTTCTGACACACAAAAAATTAAATAGCATTTCCTAGTCTCTTGGCCAAAGAGAGGTTTCTGGAGCACCAGCTCTGAGTTTTTGACCCATGGAATACTTCTATTTCTAATAGATGCCAAATATTAGCTGCAAGCAGCCAGATACCATTCTAACACTTTTATCATTCCTATTTAATCCTCATAACAATGCTTCAAAGTAAGTAAAGTGATTGTCTCATTTTCGGTCAGAAGGAAACCGAGTCACAAATTTACTATAGTCCTTGATCAAGGTCATGCTCAGCTAGTTAATGAAAAAAGGAAGTCTAAGCACACAACTTTTCCCAGAAACGATGTAATTCAAACAACCCTCTTTCTAATGAGTTTGTGCAAAGTTTAAAGAAAAGCTCTTAACTGTTTCAATTATCATTAAATATGTTCCTTTGAAAACTGTAGAACACCTCTTGGAAGCTTCGTGTTAAAAAAGAAAATGACTAATAATCAACCCATGATGTAACTGGGCTGCCTCTTCCACTGATTAAATTTCACAATCAATAGTCTCAAGTGATACCAACATACCTAAGCAACCAACCAGAAATGAAGTCAGAAGCACTATGACAGTAACTATGTGGTGGATTTTAAATCTGAAGAACAACAGTTTGAGGATAATCGCTAATTTTAAACTTGACAAACCTCACCCCCAAATTAGATTCATTTAAATGACTATGCAAATCGCTGGTGTCTTGTTCAAGAACTTTTTATTTCATGTGCAAATTGGTCCCTGGTATAATTGGACATGACAAAGTCTGACGGAAAGAGCACTCTGCAAAGGCAGGATGGTGAGAAACTCTAAGAACAAGTTCAAGAGACTCTAGAAAGAGTGTCTCTAGTGTATTAGGTTCATGAAAGGTAATTCCTAGACAAAGAAAGGACCACTGAGTAGTTTCTCACAGAAGAAAGAGGAGTTAACAATTTCAGACTCAGTTAAAACAATCCTTAACATTTATATAGCACTTTACATTATGTAAACTATTTTTATTTCCATTATCACAATTCCACCGGGATCAGCAAGGCTTGTATGAAATTGTCTTCCTATTTTTATGTATTTCCTCTTTTGCCTTGGCTTCAAGGAAGTCTACAAATGAGCTGAATGATTCTGTATAACATGACTTCTGTATTTGCCCACTCCATGTGCCTCTGTTTCCTCATAATGCAGTTCATTTCCTAATATGACTCTCTAGTCATATACCTTCATTTTGTGATGTCTACTAAATCCTAGCCTCTACAACTGTGGCTTTAGCACATGTTTCAGACAGTTACCTGTTATGCTAATGAGGCAGGATTAAGATGGGATATACCTTGACTCTCCACATTATTAGAGAATGTGACTCAAGCTACAAGCCTTATTTTCTTTGACAACCTTGTTGAAACAAGAACTAATTTCCATTTTTAAACTGTTCCCTCAATAGGCACATCACCTGTTTAGGATCACAGAACTGACTGTGACTAGCACTGTTCTGCAGAACCTGGCCAGAGGTGAACAGCATGTCTCCTACCTGTTTCTGTCAGAAGGCAAACACTGCACCTCCACCAACACACCAGATGTGGACAGGGCACAGTCATAAATGAGATATCCTCTTTTCCCAACTGCGTATACACAGAAAACTAGTTCAGAGTCACCCTATGACAAACTCCAATCATGCACTGGTTACTCTAATAAAAGACCTCTGGCCCAGGGCTTGCTGAAGTGAGTCCTATTGTGCTTCTTTGCTTGGTTAAGCAAGCAAGACCTTCTTCTTCCACTTTTGGTTGTTTACGTCTCGGTAGCGGTGCTAAGTAATGTTGGCAGCATTCACTATCTTGCTCTGGATCGTACTTTTGCCTCATCTTCATCTGACCTCCAGATCTTCGAACTTGAGATGATAACCTCCCACCTTACCTGATTCACCAAATGCCTCAGCCTTGGGGCCAGCAGCTTGATTGGGCAGGAGTGAGGAGAATCTTCTGGGAGAACCTTGACATCTGAAGGACAAATTTGGAAGCGTGCGAGCCATTTTCTTGATGATTCATGGGTTCTGTGAGACGTTGCAATGGCTTTAGAATCCTGTTCATGTGACAGAGAATACTAAAGGGAGGAGTAGTGGTTGATATCAAGGATGATGGAGTTCTAACTTTGATGGAGTTGATAGTTTTCAAAAGTTGGAGATTTGGTATATCTTTAAACAACTTCTCAAAGAGAACCGTCTCATGCTGATTCTTATAAAGTCACTTTTACTTATATCTTATCTGTCCATTTATTTTATAAAACACTACTCATAAGGGGTTAAGATTAGAACCCACCCTATTGAATCACCTGCTTTAAAATGATTACACACTTTTAAAAGACTTCATTTCTAAATAAGGTCATATGAGTGAGTACAGGGTTTAAGACTTCAACTTATCTTCTTGGAGGACAAAATTCACTTCATAGCATCTTTCTCACCTTGATTTCTAGTTCATATTTAGGAATGAGGCAATATATATATGCCGTAGATATGATCCCTAAGAAAGCTGTGTATTGAGTAGAACTTTTCTACAGGCAGATTTTTCTTTTGAGTGACCAGTTGTTTCACATGGAAGGGGAAATTATCTTTATTAGTCCATTATTACTTAGAGGGGGTAATGCTTCATTCTTGAGCAATGCTCAACTCTGACTGCACCATAGAGTCACTTTGGGAAGATCAAAAGCCATTTGTAAAACTGACTCTGCTTCAGTGGCTCTCTCTCTTCCACTAAAGAAGGTACAGGAGGGCAATGCCATTTTAGGGTTAGGTGAACATCCTTTCAATAGTATTCATTTTTCTTTACTTTGGTTTGGGTAATATATACCATCAAAATCGATAGCAATTTAACAGTTCCCATATGTACAACGAGTGGAATTTATTACACTCCTCAAATTGTGCAACATAGCAGCATTAACTCACTGCCCCCTGTTTCCAACCTAATATTCTAAGTTACTTTTTCAGTTTGATCCTATACAGAAAATTATGAAAGGAGCATAATATTCGAAGCATATGATTTGTTAGTCATGCTAATCTCTTATTTAATTTTATGAAGACTGCAAGGGATATTTTTGGTTACAAGTTTAAAGAGGATCTCAGGGCAAAAGTTTCAGGGGCTCATCCAGCCTTGATGGATCCAGAAAGTCTGGAGTCCATGAGAATTTGAAATTCATCTCTGCATTTCTACCTTTTTGATAAAATCCTTTCATATGTTAATAGTAAATATTACAACCTTCTATCAAGGAATATCACAAGATACCTTTAGAAATTTTTTACATCCCCAATGTCATAATTCTATGTTTTATACCTTATTTGAGTGCTGCCTTTACCTTACCCCATACCATTCTATTGAAATTATTAGTTCTGAGTTTTCAGTGGGGTGGGGGGTATCCAAAACTTGAGAACTAAGGGGAAAAATAACCATGAAACCATTTAATAGCATGTTAGAGCATTTCTTCTGAGCCCACTGAAAATCATTTGACTAGCTCAGGAACCATGCATTTATCTGACCAATAACCGATCAAGGTCAGATGTTCCATAGTACTTTAAATTGAAGGAAATAAAAAGGGTTAAGTGAATTTTTCCCCCTTTCTGGGAGAAAAAGGTTATGATTCCACTGGCTAATAGATTTTACCAGCTTTTTTATATCTAATCAAGTAAATTTACTTTAACATTAATATACTCAATATCTCACTTCCCATCAAGTCTATTCTAACTAATAGCAACCCTATAGGACAGAGTACAACTGCCTTTATGGGTTTCTGAGACTGTAACTCTTTACAGTATTAGAAAGCCTCCTCTTTCTCCTACAGAGTAGCTGATGGTTTTGAATCCCAGCATCCCAGCAGGCAACCACCCAAGCCAGGGTATTTTCAACTGCCTTATATGCATGTGAATGTCTAACATTGAATAAGAAAGACCAAAGAAGAATTGATACATTCCTATGATGGTGTTGGTGAAGAATATTGAAAGTACCATAGACTGCTGAAAGAACAAATACATCCGTCTTGGAAGAAATACAAGCAGGATGCTCCTTAGAGGTAAGGATGGAGAGCTTTAGTCTCAGGTATTTTGGACACGTTGTCAGAAGAGACCATACCCTGGAGAAGGACATTATGCTTGGTAAAGTAGAGGATCAGAGAAAAAGAGAGAGCCCTTCAATAAGATGGACTTTCACAGGGGTTGCAACAATGGTCTCAAACAAAGGAAAACTGAGCATAATGCAGGACCAGGCAGTGTTTCATTCTGTTGTGGATAGGTCACCATGAGTTGGAACTCATTTGATTGCCCCTACCAACAACATACTCAAGCAAGGATCCCTTATGGTGCAGTGGCTAAGTAAGTGTTCAACTACTAATCAAAATGTCGGGTTGAAAACCACGAACATTTCCATGGGAAAATATATGATTGCCTGCTCCCATAAAGGCTTACAGTTGACTTTGGAAACCGTAGGCCCAAGTTTACTCTGTTCTATTGAATCACTATGAGTTGGAATCAACCAAACAGCAACAGATTTGAGTACTCAATAAATTTATAAGTTCAAGTCTCTCAATCTCTTTTTACGCTAGCCCTGGCATTTTCCTAATTCTATCATTAATGAATGGAATAACATTTTGTCCCATGCTCACTTGTCCCATGCTCAGTATTTATTTGTATGAGAATTGTTTTCTTTTTTTTATTTAATCATTTTATTTGGGCTCATACAACTTTTATCATAGTCCACACATACATCCATTGTTAAGCACATTTATACATTTGTAGCCATCATCATTCTCAAAACATTTGCTTTCTACTTGAGCCCTTGGTATCAGCTCCTCATTTTTCCCTTCCCTCCCCACTCCCCTCTCTCATGTACCCTTGATAATTTATAAATTATAATGATTTTATCAGATCTTATACTGTCCAACGTCTCCCTTCACTCACTTCCCTGTTGTCCATCCCCCAGGGAGGAGGTCACATGTAGATCTTAGTTACATGCTCTGACAGGTTGGGGTAGTTTTCCCTGGTTGTAATCACCACAAGGAACCATCACAGCAGAAAGCAACCCTGAATTTAGGAATATCGTACAGGAAGAGCTTTAGAAGCCTTTGACCTTCCTGGTCTCCCTCATCCAGAACTACTAAGACCTGCTGTTGAATTTGCACAGATAAAGGGTCACTTCGTTGCATTTTCTGAGATGCTATATGACAAAGTCTCCCTTAGGGCACATTTGTCTTTTAAAATATTGGACCCTGGTCTTGTCATATCTGTCTGGCAGTTGGAAACTGAGAGAACATGGTCCTTGTCTCTCAAGAAGGCTGAACAACCTGGTTTAGGCACCAGTGGTGGTCTAGAGGGTAAGAGATGACCTGTCTTTAAGTTTAAAGACAAAAAATTCCAATTTGATCTTCTAACTGTGATACCATTGTCTGCAAGTCTGCAAAATGTAAATGTTGAAGCATACTTGTGGGCTTGCAGATATGTGGAAGTTTTTCTTAAGTTTAAGAAATGCGGTGGTATAGTGGCTGCAAAACCACAGAATAAATGGGTGAGATATTAGTGTTTGATAGGTAGGTTTATTGTGCCAACCTGACCAATACGAACATGTGGGATTAATCAAGTTGCAGTTTGATTGGAGGGAAATGAGATAAATGGCTCTGCAAGCCCTGGCGCTCTCTTGCTCTCTGGTGATCTGACCAGCATGTGACTGCTTTAGCTAGTTCTCTGCCACAACTTGTGAGCTACACTACCTGTGGGACTTACCAACCCATGGATCCTGTCGCTAGAGCTTCAGGTTACTTCAAGACATGCTTCGCCATGCAGATGGTGTGTACTTTCTTGAGCATGAGGCTGGTGGATCCTGTCGAGGTGCATTGCTTAAATTTCATATCCCAACCAGGCCTATCTCGCTAATCTCCTGAGCTGCTGAATATTGGTGGCCCGTCCTGCTATTTGTTGCCTGTGGGAAGACTCTGCATGCGTACCTGAAGGAAGACTCGGCTGTCTGTTTTCTTGGTCTTAGACCTTGCCGCCCTTGTGAGTTGAAGGACTTCCAGTATATTAACTGTTCCACAGAAGTGAGTTGACCTGAGCTCTCTGTACAGCTGTGTGGACTAATTAGCCAATAAATTCCTTTGTGATATATATATATATATATATATATATATATATATATATGTAAAATCATGTGTCCTTGCTTTTGTTTCTCTAGCAAAGTCTTCCTAACCCTGCCAGTGGTCTGTATCTCTTTTGTTTATATCAAGGTAAATACGTCTAATAAAAAGTGGATTTGGATGAGAAACTAAACAGTTTCAGGGGCCAGTTGATATACCAGTTCTTGGTTTTTGTTTTAGTCTGCCTGAGCTTCAAAACGTTAATGTGGAAAAGGAATTCAAGCATATTAGCAACCTTTGATGTGCAGATAACACAGCCTGGTTCCTTTGAAGCTAAAAAGAACTGAAACATTTCAGAAGAAATACAGCCAGAATGTCCTTAGAAGTGAGGAGGGCCCTACTTTATCCTAAGTACTTTGGGTATGCTATCAGAAAGGCTGAGTCTCTGGAAAAGGAGACCATGCTTGGTAAAGTAGATGGTCAGCAAAAAAGAGCAATGCTCTTTGAGAGATGGTCTGGCTCCGTGGCTGCAACAATGGGTTCGAATAACCATAATTGTGAGGGTGGCACAGGACCAGCAGTGTTTTATTCTGTTGTACAAAGGTCACTAAGAGTCAGAATCAACTTGACACTTATCAACAACAAAATGGCCCTCTACATTTGCACTGTCTAACTCTTCCTCCCAGAAAGGAAATAATGGATCATTGCCAACATTTTGCTTATATTTGTAATCTTATTCATTTGTGAATGGCTTCTTGGAGGGCATTTTAGAGATTGATTGAGCATGTGAATCTGTAATTTGTCTACAATACTGTAGTGGGAAATAGGATCCAAAGGGACTAATTACAAACCAGAAGGAAAATGCAAATTGGTGTGAAACTAACAATTAGTAATTATAAAATTACCCTAATGGCATTTTCTGGGAATTATTTGTAAAACTTGGTAAATAAATGCAGAATTATATCTGGACCCAAGTTTATATAATACATTTAATACTTCTAATCAAAGTGAATCCTTAGACATATCTGAGTAGTTTGACAATTTTTGTTTGACAAATTTGGAAAATACATATGCCACCTGTGAGCAAATCCCAATGTGGAACATATAACACTAGCTGTGTTACTCTGGATTTCCCAAAAGCAAACCATGAGTTCCAGAATTTGCCTGGAAAATGTTTATTTGGAAGATGATCTCACGATGTACTGTCCCTAAGAGTTGGCAAACACAACCAAAGACCAAACTCATTGCCATGGTGTCAATGCTGGCTCATAATGACCCCCTGTGAGTATCCGAGACTTAAACTGTTTACTGCAGTTTACAACTCCCATGGAGCTTGTGGTGGTTTCAAACTGCTCACCATGGGGATCACAGCCCTGCACGTAACCACTGCACCACCATGGTGACCCCATAGATAGTATAAACTTGATACCACTCCAAAAACAAAGGAACTCACTGCCACTGAGTCATTTCCAATTCGCACTACCATACAGAACAGAGTAGCATTGCCCCTGTCAGTTTACTCCTGCTCTTTTCAGGAGCAGAAAACCTCATAATCCTCCCATGGAGCAGCTAGTGGACACAAACTGTGGTTAGTTAGCACAACACACAACCAACTAAGTCACAGGGGCTTTCTTTGTAGCTAGAAAACTACTTCAGGCAGAGTGATACAGAAAAAATGTCTACTTGTAAAACTCTTCGTGTTGAACTCCATGACAGGCCACCAACAGCCTCTGCGACATAAGCAAATAACGATTTGTAAAACGTGTGTTTTTTTTAATGTGAGAAGCCTAATTATTTTGCAATCCCAAAACATCTCTAGACACTTTCTAGTGAGTTAGATAATTGAACATTTTTTGCACATGCATTAGTGTATGTCTAAATCAAAGATCAGTTCTGATAAACCACAGACAATTTCTACTTTCACTACTAATGTAAATTTATGATTGCCATTTCTTGGACAAATATTTTTTATTGTGAATTGGATTAATGTTACAGAGCAGATAATCATTTTTATAATCTATAATTCACGCATATTTTATTTCATCTCATTCATTGCAATTCCTTCGATGTACTATCACTTATGCCCCAGTTCCTCCCTGTGTTTCCAGTTTCCATTTTTTCCTAATTCCCCTGAATTTTGTCCTTGGGTAAGTGCTGCCATTTTGATCTTCATTGGTTGAGTATTATAAGGTGTGCATACCTCTCTAGTGTTATGGTTCTCTTCCTAGTCCTGTCTGAAAATTGAATCATGGGATAAATTCTATCCCAGGCCTGAAGGGTAGCTGACAAAATTTTAATGCCAATAATGATTGTTTGATTGTGTTGCTATATTGTCAACTTAATATAATTTCCAAGTTCCTCAAATTACTTCAAGATCCAGAACTAATATTATATTGATATAGTTTATAACAAGATTTTGGTTACCTGGAAACATTTTTAAATTAAAAATTCATTGAGATAGAGAGCAAATACCATCAAGTAAAGTACCTACTTATTTAAACCTGCTTGTGTTTTCATGTCATAAAGCTCTAATTCAGATGGAAAATGCATTGTGGTTCATGTCTTGTCTTGTTTTGCTTTGTTTCGCTCAGACTGCACTCTCTCCCTCTCACTCCGCACAAAGGCGGAGAAGAACTATCATCATTGGCAAATGGCAGCTGCAGTAAAGCAGCACCAGGAGCCGGCTTCACGCTCAGGAGAGAATGCTGTGCCTCCTCCTCGTGGTTTTCGGTGCTCTACACGATCAGAGAAACCTCTCTAGTAACGAACTATAGAAATGATCCCTGAAAGTATAGTTCTTATAGCTTGTGTTGTAATGTGCAAGCAAGGTTATACTAAGGTTAAGCAAAAAATAATTTCTTCAAAACTCATAAAAACTTTTATTAAACTAAACACTAAAATAGGAAGCTATTGTTTTTAAACATATCCACAAGCTAGGTCTATATACTTTTAAACATGGTGTTTCCTTCTCTCTGCCCCTCCCCCAAGGAATTCTGCACTTTTCAAATGATAGGACTTCAAATTATAAAACCAGGCACTTTGGCATCCTTGGGAGACACATCATGTTCCATATAAATGCTGTTTTAGTTTGGGGAGCAAAAAGAAATTTGAAGCACAATATCAGAGCTAGAGGGTGCATGGTGTAAGCTGTCCAAAGAAATTCTCCTGGGACAGTATTTGTTATCCCTGCAGAATGAGCAGGTGTCCTAGCATGACAGAAAAAAAAAATCCCTTGCCATAACGTCATTTTCTCACCAGTGGAGTTTTCAATTTTATTAATATTTACTCCTGTGCCTTTCAAGAAAATATATCAAAATTACCCATTTGGAGTTTTCATGGAGGGCCTTTATGAGATTGAAGAATGTTTCTACTATTTTTATTTTGCTGAGAGAAAGAACCGTAAATGGCTTTTGCATTTGGTCAATGGTTTTCTTCATTGAAATGATAATATGGTTTTCTAGTTTATCCTTTGAATATACTGATAACTTTTAAAAATTATAAACCAACCTTGAATTGCTATGAATAGACCCTGCTTAGTCATGATTCACTTTCCTATTTATATATTATCTATTTGTTGATATTTTGTTAGGGATTTGGAGGCCAATATTCACGAGTTACATTGGATTAAAATATTATTTTTTTGGTAGTGGTTATGTTAGTTAATTAAATGCATTAATGTAAACTCTTATATTTATTGAAAAGCTTTAAGATTGAGGTTGTTCCTTCTTAGAATGTTTGATAGAGCTCACCAGCAGGTTTTGTTTTTTTCGCAGGGGAGAGCTTTGGATATAATTCATTTGACATGAGTTTAAGTAAACTGTCTTTTAAAAAATACTCATATATTTATACAAAATTATAAAATATGTTGGCACAAAGTTGCTCATATTATTCTTATATTAACATTTTAATGTCTGCACTATCTGTGGTGATACCTTTTTTCCAGATATTGATAGTTCACACACCCCCTTATCTTTGTGTCTTAAGCAGGTAGGAACTTGTCAATTTTAAAAACCTTTTAAAAATATCAACTTTGGGCTTTGTTCATTTCCTCTATTGTTTTCACGGTTTTGTGCATTATTTCCACTTCCTTTCCTTGGCTTACTTTGTATTTACTTTTTGTATTTGCATTTTAAGGTCATTGATTTTATTTTTAAATACAGATATTTCAAATATAAGTGAGCCCCTAAGCTCTGTTTGATTTATGTCTCATAACTTTAAACATGCTGTTTCCTACTGTCATTCTGCTCAAAATATTGTCTAATTTCCTGTATAGTTTCACCTTCTACCAATGAATTATTTAGAAGTATGTTGATTTATTTTCCAACATGTGGGATATTTTCCAGATACTTTAATTTGTTCTTTTACTCATGTATGGTCAGAAAATACACTAATTATGGAAATCTGGAAGTCTCTAAATATCTTGGTGAGTGTGCCACATGCACTTGAGAAGAATGTACCGTCTACTATTGTTGATGTTAAAACAAGGCAGTTGATAGTGGCTTTCATGAATTCTATATACTTATTAACCTCGTGCCTAGCTGTTCCTTTAATTGTTGAGAGGTGTAAAAATCCCAATGGCAAGTGCCGAATTGCCTATTTATTCCTTCAGTTCTGTCGATTCCAATTTCAAATATCCTAAGGCTCTTACTAAGGCATTGTCATTGTTCTTGGTTGTTTTCTTGATGAATCTATCATCCTCTTTATCACTATGAAATAGCCCTCCTTTCTTGTGGTAATGTTTTAATATAGAAGTATATTTTACCTGATACAAGCATCTCAAATTTCACTGCATTTTGTTTGCATGATGCACTGTTCCATATATTTACTTCCAACCTAGTTGTGTCTTATAAAATTCCCTTTTAATTGGAGGCATATAGTCAGAATTGAGTATGCGGCAATGAGAATTGAGTCTTACTTTTTATACATTCTGAAAACTTGATTTTTAATAGGAGATTTGAGTCTTACTTTTTATACATTCTGAAAACTTGATTTTTAATAGAAGTGTTCAATCAATTGCATTTATTGTGACAGTTCATATGCTTTTGTTTGTATTTACCACTATATTACTTGTTCTGTACTTTGTCTCCTTGTTTGTATTCCTTGGGTCCCTCTCTCTTGTCTTCTTTAAGAATCTTTGCTTTTTTTTATCCCATTAAATTTTTGAAATATCATTTTAGCTAGATTGCTGCATTGGGAAGAGGACAACTTCCCCTGTAGGTTTCTGAGACGATAACTCTTTATGGAAATATTTGCTCAGCATAGATATTGACTAACTATAATAAAAGGATACACACCTGAATCACAACTCTCCTGAATTGAAAACCATGCAGGTATCCCCTTGTGCTCTTAAAATGACTGCCCCTTGCTGTATGCAGGTCTCATTTGAGCACAATAAATGTTCTGGAATTCCCATTCTCCTCATTGGAACCCTTAATTTGTTATAATCCACGAAGTCTAATGCCCTTACATAGTCAATAGAATAAAAGTAAACATCTTTCTGGTATTCTTAGCTTTTAGCCAAGCTCTACCTGTCATAAGAAATAACTTTCATTACTTACTCTCCTCTGAAATCATCTTGAAATGTTGTCATCTCCTGTTGATATATTACTGCAACTGCTTTTGAATTGTCTTCAGTAAAATTTTGTTTAAATGTAATATTATTGATATTGTTGGATAGTTTTGTATTCTGTTGGGTCACCTTTCTTTGTAATAGATATAAATATGGATCTATTCCTGTAAGTTGGCCAGGAAGTTGTCTTCCAAATATCTTGGCATAGCCAAGTGAGTGCTTCTAGGGCTGTATCAAATTGTTGAAACATTTAAATCAGTATTCCATTAATTCCTGGAGCACTGGTTTTTGATAGAGAGATGCCAAACAAAACAAAAATGAGCTATCACCTCACCTTAATATTAGTGTCAAAGTTACTTAAAAAAAAAAACCAAAAGATAGAAAACAGCAAATCCTTGGTGTGGAGAGAGCTTGAACTTTCATAAATAAACTATGTTTCATACTCTTAATTTGATGCTATGGAATGTTTTTAAAAATAACAATAAATCTGTGGAACACCTTATAATATGGATGAAACTGGAGCACATTATGGATAAACTATGGTACATACTCATAGTGATATAAGCCAGTCAAAAATGACCAATATTATATTTGAGCCCTATTCTAAAAAGTCACAAAAAAGTCCCATTCCTGCTGAAACTATAAGGTGGTATAATCAGTTGTGGAAATCTATATGGAACTTCCTCAACAGGAAATCGATGTACCATATAACCCAACAATCCTACTACTTGCTATATATCTGAGAGAAATAAAAGTCAGGACAGGAATAGATAGATACAGACACATGTGCATGCCAACACCTATCGTATACAATGTAGGTGAATCCGCAAGAGCAAAAGATATACACAAAACTTGAATGTCCATCAATGGAACATGGATAAACAAACTATGTTACATATTCACAATTAAATATTACACAATACTAAAGAATAACACTGAATCTGCCCAGCACCTTATAACATGAATGAAGCTGGAGGATATTATGCTGAGTGAAGAAAGTAAATTACTAAAGGATCAGTACAATATTTGAGCACTGTTGTAAAATGTCAAGATAAAGTTTTAAAACAAAATGAAAAATTCTTTGAAGGTTATCAGTAGTGGGAGAGAGAGAGACAGTAAAGTTAGTTGAAGGGGAAGTTAATATAGGAAAAAGAGGGAGGCAAATTGCAATCCTCATGTTCAGTAGTTTGAAACCACTAGCAGCTCCATGGGAGAAAGACTGGGCTTTCTCCTCTCATAGTTAGTCTCAGAAACCCGAAGGGGGTTCACTCTGAGCCAGCAATGACTCGATAGCAATGAGATAGATATACTCACTCCAAAGAAGCTATAATCTATGATTCTGAGGATACGTCATCACCATTTTCACCCTTACTGATATTTATAATACTCCTATTATGATTTCTGGACTTAGGAGGCTCTTATTGTTCTCCTCTCACCTATCTGGCTACTCTGTCAAATCTCCTTTGCAGGCTTACCATCTTGTGCCTTATCATTCAATAGTACAGTTTCTGATGTCTCTGTCAGGTCGAGGATTCACACACACATGCACACACACATGAGGGGGTACCAACCCCCCCAAATGGAATTTTTTTACAAAGCTATGTATTTAAATTTTTTAGCAAAACAACCTTATCACCTTCAAAGTACTCTCCATTACACTTAAACATTTGTCAAATCTGTGATTCCATTTTTAAAAACATTTTTCAAACTCATCTATGTGGATGGCTGACAGCACTTCCCTTTTTTTGTCTTTACCTCTTCTATGTTGTTATCATATTGCCGTCCTTTCATGTTCCTCTGCATTAGAGGAAACAAAAAGAAGTCCCGCAGAATAACGTCAGGTGAGGAAGGTGTGTGGGTCATGAGAGGAATGTTGTTTTTGCCCAGAATTGGTGCACTGAGATGGCTGCATGAGTAGGTGCACTGTTATGGTGGCAAAACCAGTCGCCTGTCTGCCACAAATCAGGCCTGTTATGCAATCTTTTCAGAACCTCTAAATAGAAAGCTTGATTAACAGTCTGACCAGGTGGAATGAACTCCAAATGCACTATCCCTCTACCATTAAAAAAATAGAATGAGCATCATCTTGATCTTTGATTTCACTTGAGGAGCTTTTGGGGGGTGTGAGGTGACAATGGTGTCTTCCACTGGCTTGCTTGATGTCTGTTGTCAGGGTCATAAGGATAGCACCTTGTCTTATCACCAGTAATGACCTTGGGGAAAAAGTTAGGAGCTATTTTTGCAAAGCATGGCATGTTTCCACTTAACGCTCCTGTTCCTGGTCAGTCAGAACCCTGGCACACATTTCACAGCAACCGTTCTCATTCCAAAATCTTCCACTAGAATTCATTGAACCAAGCATCAAGATAGTCCTGACAACTTCCCGATCTCTTCAATGGCCTGTCGTCTGTCTTCAAGCACAAGTGCATGCATTTTGTTGACATTTTCAATCATTCAGGAAGTTGACAGATGTTCAGAATGAGGTTTGTCATTGACCAACACTTCTCCTTTTTTGAAACAAGAAAATCACTTATACACTTGAGTTTTTCCCATAGCACAGTCCTTGTAAGTTGTGTTCAATGTCAGGAACAGTCAGGAACGTTTCTGTGGCATTTTTCCTGAGCAGGAAACAAAATTTCAGAGACACACGTTGTTCCCTTAATTGGATATCACAAGAAAACAAGGTTCCAGTGAACCTGCTTTTACGAAAAAATGTCACTTTGACCAGAGAGAACCTCCCCAGGTGATACCACTGGTGTACTACCTCAGAGCAAGTATCTCAATGCTTTTAGTGGGAAAAATATGTAGTACAAAAATTCTGCCCAGAGAAGATTTTTTCCATTTTTTTAAGGGGGTATCCCCTCGTGTGTGTGTGTGTGCATGTATATAATATTATGATATATTACATACTATATACTATTGCATAAATTATATAAATATAATTATATGATGTTATATAAATATATGAAATATCATATATTGACAAATGATGTGGCTCTATATTGGATATTACACATACAAAATCTTTGAAACCTAAGATGATCTAGACTCTGCTTAAATGGCATCCATGTTCTACTAATGGTTTCATAATTATTTTAAAGTCTGTATGTTTCGGAGAAAAATCTCTCTCTTTTTCTCAAGCTGGTCCTCTTCGTATATTCTCTGTCTCAGTGAATGATGCCACCATAGATCCAGTGCACATGGCAATACCGAAGACTCTCTAATGTATTTAACCCTCTTGCACCCGATTTATATTTTTGCCATTTTTACATTCCAGCAACCACTCAAATTAATCGGCTTCTTTCTGTCTTCACCACCACCATTCAAATGCAAGCAACAACCCTTGAAGTTATATGCGCACGCATTTGCCAGAAATCCCAGCAGGTTTCAGAAAAGGTCCAGGCAGACGGTATCACTGCTCACATCTGCTGGATGGAGCCTGGCTGAAAGTGGAGACTATCAGAAAAGTACTTCTGCGTGTTTAATTGACAATGAAAAGGCATTCAACTATGTGGATCATTAAAAAGTATGCATCACACTAGGAAGAATGAGAATTCCAGAACACTTCATTGTGTTCATGTGGAACCTGTGCATGGACCAAGAGGCAGTCATTCAAGCAAAACGTGGTAATAATGCTTGGTTTAAAATTAGGAATGGTGTGTGTCAAGGTTGTATCTTTTTACCATAGTTAATCCATCTGTATGCTGAGAAAATAATCAGAGAAATTGGACCATATGAAGAAGTATATGGCGCCATCAGGCTTGGGTAGAGGCTTACGAACAACCTGGGATATGCAGATGAAACAGCTCTGCTTACTGAAAGTGAGGACTTGACGTGCTTGCCGATGAAAAGTAAAACAAACAAAGAACCAAAACCTGGCGCATCAAGTCTGGATGGAAGCTCAGTGTAAACAAAAGGAAACATCTTCACTTCTGGGCTAATTAAAAAACTCCATGATAAATGCAGAAGATATTTAAATTGTCAAGGATTTCATTTTGCTTGGATCCACAGTCAACACACATGGAAGCAGAGTCAAGAAATCACACGACACTAGACAAGTGTGCTGCACCAGACTTCTTTACAGTGTTGAAAGCCAAGGATGTCACTTGGAGGACTCCGGGGTATTTTCAGTGTTCTCAGATGCATACCAAAGTTGGGCAATAAATAGGACAAATCACAGAAGAGTTGGTGTATTTGAATTGTGGTGTTGGGGAAGAATATTAAAAGCGTTATATATGGTGAAAAGAACAAATCAATCTGTGTTGGAAGAAGTACAGCCAGAATATTCCTTGGAAGGGAGGATGGCGGGACATCGTCTCAAGTAATTTGGACATATTGTTAGGAGAGACCAGTCCTTGGAGAAGGGCATCATGCGTGGTAAAGCAGAGGGGCAGCAAAAAAGAGCAAGCCCGCCAATGAGATAGACTGGCCCCGTGGCTGCAACAATGACTCCTAATTGTGGGGGTGGCGCAGGACCGGTTGCTGCTTGCTTCTGTTACACACAGGCTGGCTTTGAGTTAGGACTGACGTGATGACATCTAATAACAACCATCTCTAAGCAACCTCAACAACCTCCAGATAAAAATAAAACAAGAGAAAATTCACGAGATTAAAAGGTCTTTTTTTTGATGTGACACTTGCTTTGGGAGCGCTAATACCGAGAGGGTATTGTTGCTGGGACCCATTACCAAGACCTTAGATTATAAGATCTCTTAGCCCCATGAGAGTCTGTCATGCTAGTTGCATTCATTGTCATTTTATATTAGTTCTTGTGTCTATTTAATGAATGTTATTCTTTCTTTCAAGGACATAAGTTTCACCAGGGCTGAGGCCGTATCGGTCTTGTTCACTTTTGAATCCTCAGGAACTGGTGCTGTTGAGTCTGCTCTGACACATAACATAGAACAGAATGAAGCACGACCCTGTCTGGTGTCTTCCTCACAGCGGTTCTAGGCTTGAGCCCATTGATGTAACCACTGTGTCCATCCATCTTTTCGCGGTCCCTCTTCTTTTTTGTTGTCCCGCTATTTGACTCAGCCTAGTACCTGGAATATCATAGTTCCTCAATATACTGGTTGAACAAATGAATGAATACATGAGCAGAACAAATACATATAGTCAAAAATGGGAGGCATAGAGGGTGAGAACGTGCCTGTAGGTATTGAGAAATAGAAAATGCTACCTTCCTTGATTGGATTTAAGAGGACAATAGAATAGTGTTACCACGATTGTGAAAGAATATCATTTACATTCTGTCAGTTAATGAGTTCCTTTATAGAAACCCCTGGGTCCCTTTATAGTTCTCATTTCCAAATTCGAACTTGTAATGCATCAAAAAACAACCAGAAAATACACCATGACAATATGCCCCATTCTACTGCTGCACTGACCACGTAACACACGGGAATGTGCCCTTTCTGTGGATTTTCAGCACGGAGTGAAATATTGCTTTGAGCCTTCCAAATCTCTCTGTAATACAGCACTGACAGATGGGGAAGTTAATTCATAACCTTGCAACATTTTTTGCTCGCAAAAATCACAGAAGAAGTGGATTGTCTTTAAAAACCTGTCTGAACCATCCAGATAGCTTTCTATATACTTGTAAATGACACAGCCCCGTCTTCTCTCAGCTCTTTCTTGTTATCAGGTATCTCTTTATACATGTAATTAAAACAGTCCATCACTATTCTGACATTAACAGCAGCTGGATACAGCATTTTCCTTCAAAGACACAGCATCTCATTTGTCAATCAGCAATACCTGAAGGTATTTTTAAAAATTTGCTGAGCAGAAAATACAATGAACTGCTCATCATCTCTATCTATAGATTAAACTCTCAATCAAAAGCTCCCAAGAATGAAATTGTTACAAGAAGGGCATAGCTTGTATACTGCATCCAGTTGAAGGTTTGCACATTTTCTCTAAGCTTACAGTGAGTTTCAAAAATAGAAAAAAGAGACTAAGCCTATTCTTTGCTGGGAAAGGAAGAAAAACGGTCAAATTACTAGAGAATAAATATATACAAATTCTCACATTTTAAAGAGATTCAAAATGATAGGGAGAAAAGTGTTGTGCAACCTGGAATCAGTCTGTTTCGGGTCACTTTGCCTTTGGATTCCTCAAAATAATTCCTAAAATGGAAACGTGGTCTGAGCAAACTACATATTAAATCAGCAGTACAGTGAGCAGTGACGCATGCTATAGTGCTACGCTTTCACACACACAGAGGTGTTGAGATAATGCAACCTGAGATAGGGATTTCTAATGAAGAAATTCAGTCTGACATATAAGGAAAAACAGAGGGTCTTGGATGAGTATGGATGTAGACAGACACTAAAAGGAGAGGTGAAGCCATGGAATCCAGGTGTCCCAGAGCCATTGGAGCTGGAAAGCTCTCAAAGCTATTGCACTGAGATAATCATTGATCCCAAAGTTATACGCAAGAAATACACCCCAAAACCTGGTTTAAATGAAGCAATGCCCTTGTTTCATGAGAAATAGTCTTGCTTACCTAATAAGGAATGTCTCCTGATAGCTTTGTGTGCTTTTATAAAACTCACTGTGAATTATAACAGCAACTGGAAAAGTTAGATGGGAAATTTAGGGGAAATTAATTTCTGTCAATAGGAAAAGGAGGATGAGAATGTTTGTACAAGTGGAAGAACATAAACAATGACATGTCATTGTACACACAGGTATTTGGGGGTGGTATATGTTTGCCGTGTACATTTTCAACAACATAAAATAGAGGTGAAATCATATATACAGATATTCTCCCTTCCAGTAGATGGAGCTCAATCTCAAAATCCATTGAGTGGGGCCTGGACTCAGTGACTCCCCAAAGACTAGAGCTTAGCAAAAGGAAAAATCAAACACCTATGATCCTCCCCCCACAAAAAAAAAACCTATAACCAAAATCAAATCATAAGAAAACTAGCCCATAAATTCCAGTGCATGGGGCATCTCCCAAAATTCTTGACCAGTATCTTTCGAATGCGACAATGCCATTGAAAACAGGGGAGGTTAGAGAAATAAACAAGAGGAGCCTAAGGAAATATGATAACTAAATGCAGTGTTGTATGGATTTTGTAGGAGAAAAAAAGGGCATTCGTGGAAAAACTGGTACAACCTAAATGGAGTTTGAAGTTTCGTTCATAGTAAGGTGCCAATGTTGGTATGTTAGTCTTCATAAATGTACCATGATGATGTAAAATGTAACAGTAGGGGAGCCGAGTGCCTGGTATGTGGGTACTCTAAATGCTTTGGGACCTCAGGGGAAACAAATAGTTTGCTCGAAGTTATAATCCTAAAGGATGGCCATGTGAAGCCTCTCAGTTGTGCTGTGGAGGAATTAACGAAGGGTTAGAAATCCGCTTCTGTAAATATGGTAGCCAATGAACCTGCAGTACCTGGGGCTGCGATCAGTTGGGTGGCAATGGCAGGCAGGCTGAAATGAAGGTTTTCTTTTCTTAGGATCCGTTCTCTGAAAGAGGAGAGAAGAGAGAAAAGTCCTTTCAGAAAAGAGTATTGCTGCCCCAGCTTCAGGCTGTGAAAGATCCCTAGGTTGGTAAGCAGAGTGGCCTAAAAGATGACTTATTGTCCACCATGAATAATTGTCCTTCCCTTCCTAATAAGTTGATATCTGCCAATTACTTAAAGCAATACCTGGAACAAAGGGCTGCATATATGTGAACTATTGCTATGTTGTTGCAAAGCACAGTCAAAAGTATTGGTACAAATTCATAGGAAACTTAATTCTAAATAAAAATTTCAGAATGCGATATTGTTTCTCAATATATTTACCATCTAATTCTACACATATCAAAGCTCGTGTCTCCACCTTTCTAGCCCTTTTGGAAAGAATTCTGCACTACCTGATTTGCTCTATGGCAAGTGGAATGTTGTGGCATCCTTGGGGGACTGAAGTTGTGTACCTTTCAAATGTTCTTTGAATTTCGGGAAGACTGAAAGGGGTTATCAAGGCTGTAGGGTAGACAAGGTGGAGTTTCCCAACAAAATCCTCCTAGGACCGCCCTTGCTCCCCTCAAATGAGCAGGAACATGGTTGTGGCGGTGGGAAAACAAGTCCTTGGTGCAACTTTCCTGGCCCGTTTCTCACCACTGTAGTTTTCAATTTTCTTTAAGCTTCTTCATGATAAGCACTGTATCCTTTAAGAAAAATCAATCAAGCTGACTGCGTTAGAATCCCCCCAAACAGCGCCATGACCTTCTGAGTTGATCTCTCTGCCTTAAATGTAATGTGCCCAGCTGATCCCCTCAGAAGCAATTGTTTTGGTCAGGCCACTATATTGAATGCACCCAAACAAAACGAAAACAGTTATATTTTGGAGAGAATTTGTTTGTTGCCACCCATGGATCACAGAGGCCTGTTTGAACTCACAGTGTTAGGAATAAAGCCACACGTGTATGAAATAGGACCTTAGTAGCAATGATAGGTGACTTACATACTTTTACATAACTATTACTTTCAGAGGAAGCTCTGAGATGGTTCAGATTCTCCTATTACTTGAAGAGGGGCGAGTCTCGCAGCCATGACTGAGAGAGAATTTCATAAGAAGCCAGAAGCACATGGGCTCCAAGTCAGAATTAAGTTGATTTAAGGAAAATAAAGAACATAATTTTTCGCATACCCGTGAATATTTGTTACATCTGCTTATGCCCAAACTGAAGGGGGTTCTCTCCTGAGAGGCCTGAGAGTGAATCTAGATGGACAGCACAGGGCCAACTGTCCAGGCCACTACCAATTGTGTGTGATGTAAGTTTCGGGTGGGTGAGTGCTGTGCATGGGAAAAAAGTGGTAGGACTGACACCCCAGGTGACTCTGCTGCCTACTAAAAGACAGACAGGGTTCAAGGAGTGATTTCAAAGGCTGTCTATAGCACTTGAGCTCAGACAGGAAAAGAAGACAAGGCCTGGGTCACATGGTCTGTTTAGTTGCCAAGCAAAGGGGGAAAGGGGTTACTGATATAAGACAGCAAATCAATACAACCATGAAAATTCAGATTTAGAGAAATCACTAAAATGTCAGGATGCTTTTTCCTTTTTACCTCTTTCACAAAGTCATTGAAAACCAGAGGCAACAGCTAAGCAAGATTTGCACACAGTAGCTCCTGCAGCTCTTCTCAATGTACCCTGATGTCTGGGTGATGGTTTAGTGTTCATCTTTCCCCTCACCCCTGTCCCATATTTAATTGAAACCATCACTTCCATCACACAGTAGAGGAAAGCTTTTTAATGAGAACAGGATCAAGGGTCTACAGTGTGATGTGGGACAGTGCACCTTGTTTATATATTCTGTAAAACATTGTTTCATGAAGGTGCAGATTCATCCAAGAAACATTTTTTTGAGCAGACTCTAGATTGGGAACCTTGGAAGAGAAAGACAGCAGGCACAAACATCTTCCATGGTGCAGAGCACTTTGTAATTCACAGACTAAACCTTCACATTGCTTATTTTCTTTGATAATCATAATAACACCACGAAAAACATGTTTTCCTCCATGTTTTACAATCGAGATACAAAGCCTCATAATGACAATGCCCTTTTATATTCTGCATTCTGTGTCAAGGGATGATGATGATGATGATGATGATGATGATGATGACGTGTGTGTGTGTGTGTGTGTGTGTGTGTGTGTGTGTGTGTGTGTAGATGCTTGTAGCTATTTGTATTTTCTTGGATTTTGACCAGTGTCTCAGTTACGTAGTGTGACTGGATGGCTTTAAAGAACAGGAACTTATTTGATCAATGTTTTGAAGGCCGAGAAGCCCAATAAGAGTCTTGGCCATGTGAATTCTTCCATTGAGCTTCTATCTTAGTTTCTGGTGTTTCTTTGCACTTATGTTCCCCTGCTTGGGCATGATATTAGCACAGACAAGTCCCTGGAGAAGGTCATCATGCTTGATAAAGTAGGAGGGCAGCGAAAAAGAGGAGGACCCTGGCAAGATGAATGAACACGGTGCATGCAACAATGGGCTCAAATATAGGAACAATTGTGAGGATGGCACAGGATCAGGCAGGGTTTCATTCTATTGTCTGTAGGGTCGCTATGAGTCAGAACCAATTTAATGGCAGCTGAAACCAGTAACAACAGTATCTTGCCCTGTTACTTCTGATAAGGGTTTGTGCTCTAGACCATCAGAGGAAAATTCACAAATCCAAGTTAGAGAGGACATACCTTGTATTAGAAGATGACACCAGCAGGGAGTCTAACAATAAAGCAGGCTGTCTTGATGGAGTCCCACTTGTGATCAGAATACATAGAATGTATACATTTTACACTGGAATGCACATTGGGGTGATTCATGTACTTTTCAGGTGCCTTCCAGGACTCAAGTAGCAAGATGTCAATGCTGACCGTAACAATCAGAAAGAGCAATAAGAGTAGCATTTATGATGCTCAAGCAAGCTACTTTGATGTCTTAATGACCCTGAAGGCAGAATTGTCCAGTCAGCCCTCCAGGCTGAATAATCCAGATAAACACACACCATCTATCTGTCTTTGAGTAATAAAGGAAGTTATACAAATTCCACAGAGGCTGGAGTGAGGAACATGGCAAATATGGCACAAATTAGGCTAACTACAAACAGGAAGTACATTTAGGTTAATGCCAGATGATAGTTCTTTTACTAGGTTATACCCCTGTGCTATACCGCTGCTCTTCTTATTACTCAGAAGTGATTATCAGCCATTCCATTCTGGGATGAAGTAATTAACATAACAGAGGACAATCCAAATTTCCAAAGTTGGTTAAATTTATAAGGTATAGGGGTTACAACTTCAACACCTATTCTCAGGGGCCACCGTTTAATCCCTAACAACCAGTATGATACCAATTGGGATCTTGCTTTCTCTGACACTATCTAAAGCAGTGCTTCTCAACCTTCCTAATGCCGCGACCCTTTAATACACTTCATCATGTTGTGGTGACACCCCCCAACCATAAAATTATTTCCGTTGCTACTTCATAACTGTCGTTTTGCTACTGTTATGAATCGGGTGACCCCTGTGAAAGGGTCATTCGATCCCCAAAGGGGTCGTGACCCACAGGTTGAGAACTACCGGTCTAAAGTAATATTATGTATTAAACTCTCCCAAATGACTGTATACTCTCTGTTTAAATGTCTCCTAGAAGATAGCTCAACTATTATAAAATATTTTGAATGCTAAATTCCTAATTGGAAATTATCATACTACTTGACATAAACTCGATGTATCATGAAATAATGATTGAGATCACTGTATAGTTCTCCTATAAATGAATATATATCTCCCTGGGAATCTAAAAAGGATGTTTGTGTCTGAAATGAAAACGAAACAAATATGATACAGCATACCAAAGTAAAAGAGATTTCTGCTAACATGGACTAATGGACATAAAGGCCATGTGGCTAAATAATAAAGTATGGGAAACCAAGGAAATGTGTCCCAAAATTATGAATGGGAGCAAAAAAATTCATCACACTTGTAGGACGAAGTACTGAAGTGGGAAAGTGGCCATGATTAGGATATGGACACTATTGCAGATTACAAAAAGTCACAGGTTTGGTTCTGAAGCTCTCTGTCCAGCCTGGTCAAGGTATGACTCAGAACTGTGTTTCTCCAGTACCCCAATTTCTATCAAGGGCACACCCAGGCAAGTTCCTGAGGGCATGACAACCTCTCCTGGGACTGATCAGGGGAATTTCAACAAACATATGGTATCAGAACAAAGCTTTTCCACTCAAAATGAAATTAGGATTCCTACCATAAATCTTAGCCTTGCCAAAATTCAGTGCTTTATAGAATATAAGCTTTAATATAGCACATTACTGGACCTGCTACACATACACTGACATACTAATGAATCAAAATTTAAAAGACCTTTTTTTGAGGAAAAAAATCTTTTACTATGCTAGCACTCTTGTGCCCTAAGGCACCGTCTGTTCGCCACACTTATATTCATGTTATTATAATCCCAAATTTCCAAATAGGACAAATTCAGTAGCAATTTAAATTTGTGGCAAAAAATGCTATGACCAGATATAGGCTATTCCCCACTCAGCCATTTCACAGATTTATTTATGCTATCATGAGACATCAAACAATAAAATCGTTTTCCTGTATTTGAAAACAGACATATCACGTACTCAAATCTTCAAGTCAGAAAGTCCAGTTTGCAGAGACCAAAGCCTGTGTTGGAAATTATGTTATGTTCTTTTCCAACCCGAGGCTGCTTCCAAAAGTAAAACACAAAGGCCTTCCTATCATTTCGTTCCACGTACATCTGGCTTCTGCTTCATTACATGAAGAGAGTGAAGTGAGGTCAAATCCTTGGTATTTCCTACAGAAACACCACTCAAGTATTTTCCCTTAAGAGTCTTTGCTTGCTTGCTTGAGAATTCTCCAGGAGAGTACGCACTCCCTACTTAGACATTAGGTGATGGGAGGCAAGTACAGTGTGTGAATCTGCAAGCGGAGGCTGACTGGCAGGGGGGTTAATGATTTTCACTGGGATGCTTCTTTTGCATTAGGTCTATAAAAGAGCCTCAGCTGAAGATTCCCCTTGCAGAGGGGTCTCGGGGAGGAGATGAGCCAGTCAGGGTGCGATGTAACATCGATGAAAAATACAACTTTCCTCTAGTTCCTAAATGTTTCCTCCCTGCTCCCACTACCATGACTCCAATTTGAATTTGCAAGTCTGGCTAGACCAGAGGATGTACACTGCTACAGATAGAAACTGGAAATATAGGGAATCCAGGGTGGATGATCCCTTCAGGACCAGTGGTGTGAGTGGCGAAACAGGGAGGGTAGATGGAGAGTGGGTAGGAAAGAGGGAACCGATTACAAGGAACTGTATGTGACCTCCTCCCTGGGGGACGGACAACTGAAAAGTGGGTGAAGGGAGATGTCGGACAGGGCAAGATATGACAAAATACCAATTTATAAATTATCAAGGGCTCATGAGGGAGTGGGGAGTGGGGAGGGAGGGGAAAAATGAGGACCTGATGCCGGGGCCGTAAGTGGAGAGGAAATGTTTTGAGAATGATGAGGGCAATGAATGTACAAATGTGCTTTACACAATTGATGTATGTATGGATTGGGATAAGAGTTGTATGAGCCCCTAATGAAATGATTTTTTTAAAAGGAAAAAAAAATAAAAAGAGCATCAGCTGCTCACTAGTTTCATATCAAGTCTGAAGTGATGATGGTGGGTGATTGTTCGGAGCACTTGATTAGACTAATCTCTATTAGAAAATAGATTCCTGGTCCTTCACATCTGTGTACACATTTTCTTCATCCTGCCTATGCTTTTTGCCACCAAGGCTACCAGCTGGTCTGTGGGAGATGTTTGCAAAAAACGTTTGAATTTCCCTTCTGCCCCCTCCAAACCTTTGTTTCACCACAATTACAAGGGAACAACTGTTCACATTCCTCAGAACTTTCCTGTTTGCAAGAGAAAAAGAAAATGCCACTGAAATAAGTGGGCACTTTCTGCGAGGTAGCGAAACAGAAACAGATGTGTGCCTCTTGTAGGTTGAATTTTTGTTGTTGTTTCTGGCGTTGAGGCTAAAGAACACAATTTATTTGTAAAGGTGATTAATTCTTAGCCACAGGATTCTTCATCACGAAAGGGATGCTTCCCCAGCTAGATGCTATCACCTACTAATATTGAGTCGATGCAGACTCACAGTTACCCATGGTCGGGTGTAACTACTTATGGGAGTAGAAAGCCCAGTCTTTCCGCTCGGACTTGCTGATGGTTTCGAACTGACCAGGTGGATCACAGTCCAACTCCTAACCCCTACACCACCAGGAAACCACATTTTAACTCATCCAAATGGTAGTGTGTGCTCCCTGTGAGTTCAGGTATCAAGAGTAAACTTCTAACCATAGTTAAACCTAGAATAGTCTTTTGCCATCAACTCTTTTTGTGTTCTTGGGAATCATACTCCCTTTCTAGGTCTTAGTTTCATGTGTATTAACAGCAGATGCAGCAAAATAACCTATACTCTAAATCTGCCTTTTATGTCTTAATGTGCATAGGGGAACACTAACAGTTCAAAGTATATTAGAAATAAATATTTTTATGGAGGAATTCATCTTTATTTTCTTTTCCAACAGGAAAATCTGTACACCTTTCAGGGTGTTTAAAAAGAACTAAACAACAACAAATAACTAATGACATGATTAGTTTATTAGGTGCTTTTGACTTGGTTTCAACTCCCAGCAATGCTATATACAATGCTATATACCATCCTCATAATTGTCCCCATGTTTGAGCCCACTGTTATAGCCAAAGAATTAATACATCTTGTTTAGGACCTTCCTGGTTTTCAATGACCCTCTAGTTTACAATGACCCTCTAGTTCCATGATCTCATTTTCTAGGAACTCATCTTTCCTAATATGTTGTCTCCTGGTCACATGGGTGGAAGAATAACACGATGTTGGTTCAAAAGGAGACAGCTTTACTGTGTTTCCAGCTCTGATCTGTACCAGTGTACATGCTCTGGTCTAGCCGGATTTGTAACTAGGATCATGATAGTGGGGTAGGGGTGGGCAGAAACATTAAAGAACTAGAGGAAAGTTGTATGTTTCAGCATTGCTACATTGCACCCTGACTGGCTCTTCCCATCCCCACGACCCTTCTGTAAGGGGGTGTCCAGTTGCCTACAGATAGGCTTTGAACTTCCCCACTCTGCACTCCCCCTCATTCATAATGATATGATTTTTTTGGTCTTTGATGCCTGATACCTGAACCCATTTACACCTCGTCATCACACAGGTTGATGTACTTCTTCCATGTGGGTTTTGTTGCTTCTCAGATAGATGGCCGCTTATTTATCTTCAAGCCTTTCAGACCCCAGAAAGTATATGTTTTGTTAGCCGACACCATTAGCTTTTTTCACCACATTTGCTTATGCACTTGCTTTGTCTTCAGCAATCTTGTAGGGAAGGTAAGCATCATGGAATGGCAGTTCAATGGAAAAAAGTGTTCTTGCATTGAGAGAGTACTTGAGTATAGGCCCAATATCCGCCTGCTAAATTAATACTAAACCTATAAATATGTGCACATAGATCTATTTCCCATCATCATATATAAGTATATTTACATATGTGTAAATGCCTGCATTTAGACCTCTATAAATGCCCTTTGCCTCCTAGTTTTTTCCTCTATTTCCTTTTACTTTCCTCTTGTCCCACTATCATGCTCATCCTTCATTAGGGTTTCAGTAATTCCTCTCGGTTACATTGCCTTTGATCAAGCCCTAGCAGGCCTCCAATACCCTCCTCACCACAGATTTTGGTTCACTTGTTGCTCCCTTGCTGAGACTGTAAATCTTTACAGGAGCCAAAAGCCTCACCTATCTCTTAGCACGTTTGAAATCATGGAATGTGAAATCAGCAGCCTTATAGCCACTGAAAATATTGTCAATATTTGACCTCATTGCTCCCTGACAAATTTTTTATTCAAAGCAGGGTAGGGAGGGAAAGTTGTCTTTATTTGAGTTGACCTCCCAAAGATTTAAAGCTTCCAAGACCATACATAAGCTTTTACCATTTCTTCCTGTGGATACCTCACCACTTTTATGTCTTTGATCAAATTTCAGCATATCAGAGAAGGCTTCTTGGACTATCATATTTAAATTACAACTCCTCCTTTATCCTTGACATATAATATATACCTATTTTAACTTCATTTTTCTTCATTACAATTATTGGCACTCTGGTGGTGTAGTGATTATGCACTGGGCTTCTAACAGCAAGACCAGCAATGAAAAACCACCAGCCCCTCCATGGGAGAAAGACAGTTTTCTCCTCTCTTAAAGGTTGCCGTCTTGGAAACTCACAAGGGTAGTTCTACTCTACCCTGTATATTTCACTATGAGTTGGAATCCACTCAATGGCAGTGAGTTTGGTTTGGGTATATATGTTACTTCTTTATTTTGTTGATTTGCCTTCTCTGCATATTAAAATATGAGCTGCTTCTGTTAAGACATTCATTTTACTTGTTTTACCCCAGCACCTCAAAGAATGTCAGGCATAGTGTAAAACCACATCCACTGCCACCAAGTCCATTCCCACTCATGGTGACCCGATAGGACATAGTAAAACTGCTGAGGATAAATATGTATGGGAGTGGGCAGCTTCTTCTTTCTCCTGTATTATAGTTTAAATCTGAGCACTACAGTTTCAGAACTGATAGCCCTAAATTCATTTATTAGTCTCCACATAGATTCATGTCAGGGTAAACCAGCCCCTAACACATCATCATGGGTACGGTAAGTGCAATTGTACAGCGATGATAAATAAAGATGATAGTAAAGTCATACAGAGCATGAGAGATAGAAATGATCGAAATAATCGATTCAGACACATTTCATGGTAGCACGTTCACCTCAGCCTCACTTGGTGGTCCACGGGGAGAGAGAGAGAGATTGCTAACCAAGACCTTTATATTCTCTGGGGACATGCAAGTCCCCTAATTATAGGTGAAAACATACATCACAGGAAAGGGTTGTGCTATATAGGTAATACAGTAATGGGAGGGGTGATCTAGAAGTATCCACACAATACGAAGGGGAGATATTGGGAGTACACATGTGACAAGATCGTCACATCCTAGATTCAGGGAGGCAGCTTAATTCTGGATATCCCTGAGCCAGTTTGACCTGTTCTCTGGCCCACTATAGAAACCATTATCAGTAGGGTGTAAACCCCACCTAGAGGAACCAAACTGATGACTGCAAGCCTTTAGGGAGAAGTAGCCCATTGTCCTTAACTGCAGGGAGTAGGCCCTACGTGTGGTGGGACCAGACAGTAGACTGGCAACTGACTGTCTTCAGGGACAATCATTTACCATTAGCTACAAGCAGTGTCCTAAGTGTAACATATATTTGAGAGAGATGACTTGGGAGAAATCTTTCTGTTTTCCACAGATTCAGTGTTGATTCAATGTTTTTGGTTTATTCAAACTTTTTCTGACCTTTAACTGGCAATGTCAAAAGCTTTGCGCTCATACAGAGTGCATTAGAAAGTGAATTACTATCATTCCCCTAGCCATTCCAGGGAGAGACAGCCTATTCTTTAGCAATGCCAATATGTGCCTTGGATGGAATTAAGAATTCCGGGGTCCACATGACCATTAGTCATATACTGACTGCCTTGATTAGATGGCCCTGAACCAATCTTGAAACAGTTTTTAATCTAGAATAATGTATGTAATCCAAATCATGGTTCTTTTCCTGCTTCAACAGTCCAACCTGAAACTGTAGTGTATTTATCTGCCACCAATCATGCCTTTGTAACCATTTCCCTTGTACTTCCATTTAATTGGCTGAATTTCTGTAAATCCTTGACTGCTATTATGGCCTTGTGCTTATGGTCTCCCTCATCCATATGAGAGGCCTTTGTTTTCTCTTTGTCCTGCTTAAGACTTAATAAATGTTCTCCATAGATTTTATTTGAGATTTGAGGTCTCTTTTGTCTCCATCAATCCTGTGGGTTTGAATCACTGACCTTGACCTTGTAGTTAGCAGCCCAGTGCTTAACCCCCCATGCCACTTGGGCTCTCTAAGTATATGTTGTTGTTAGGTGCTATCTAGTTGGTGCTGATTAGCACCAACACGGTGTACAACAGAAGGAAATCCTATTTTGTTCTGCTCCATCCTCAAAATTGTTATGTTTCCACTGTTGCTTCCACTGTGTCAGTGCATGAGAAAAGACGGATTGGTATATAGTAGGTAGCAATAAGTACTTGTTGAAGGCATGAGGTCATTTCTATTTCTAAGACCTATGTTAGTCTGGATTGACTAGAGAAAGAAATCCAGAGATACTCATAAGTGTGTAAGAGAGAGCTTTATATAAAAGAGCAATTGTATATTGAGAAAACATCCCATTCAGTCCAGATCAAGTCCATAAGTCCGATGTTAGCCCATATGTGCAATACTGGTCCATAAAATCCTCTTTAGACTCACACAGTATCTGCAATGATGCCAAGTGCAGGATGATCACAGGCTGGTGGGTGAAAAGTCATATGAATCCAAGGGTGGTGGAAGCATCTCCAGGGCTCTGGCTGCCAAAGAATTTACAGTTATCACATTCACTTTTTCCATTTCAGACAGGATTAACCAAAGACAACTTCTATCAATCAAAACTTTCACTTCCCTTGTCTTTTCCAGAAAACAACTGAGTAAACTGTATTTGATCTCTGGCTAGCCAAAGAAAAAGTACCATGAGGCAGATGTCAAATGAGCATCCACTCTCCATTGTCATGATTTTTTTTCTCTAGTACTCCACTGCTGGTACCACAAGGTAGCTACCACAGTCCTCTGAAACTATGTGATAGACTTGCCTGCCCCTATTAAAACAATTGATATAAATTCTACAGCATTAACATATCTACCTATTATATCTCACGTTTCAATATCACATGCCAAAATCACAACTAAATGACAATGAAATGTTCTTTTTTTTAATGTTCTTGATAACTCTATCAATAACTTTCATAGTTGCCAATTTCAGTTTCCAATTCTACACCCTTGATCTATTGGCCACTTTTGTCACTTCCCTCTTAAAATATTTTCTTCATTTGGCTTTTAGGATATCAAATCAACTTACCTGGTTTCTTAGTTACTACCTCATTATCACTTCATCAACCTATTTTTTAAATAAAATTATTGAAATGTTGAAATAACACCTGAAAATATTGGAGTGCTCCAAGGAGCATCTCAAGACTTCACATTTCTATTTGCCCGGATCCTAGAACTTTCAAGCCCATAGTTCACCAGGAAATCTCACTTTTTATTTCTACTTCAATCCAGGTCTCTATGGGCTCAAGCATCACAATTGTGAGGATTATGCAGGGCTAGGCAGTGTTTTGTTTGGTGAAACATAGGGTCGCTGTAAGGTGGAACTGGCTTGATGGCACCGAATAACAACATATTCAGCGACCTAGTCAATATTTTCATTTGCATACCCAGTTGTTAGTTGCCATCCAGTCACTTTTTAAAACTAGCCACCCTACATCGGACAAAATGACACACTGCCGGGTCCCGTGCCTTTCCCATAATCTTGCGCCTATTGTTGTAGCCACTGTGTCAATCCTTCTGGTGAAGGGCCTTCCTCTTTGTGCTGCCTCTCTCCTTTACCCAGCATGACGTCCTTCTTCAGAGTGCTCTCCTTTAGAAGCATGTCAAATTCAAAATGAGAATTTTCCCACTTAAGCATACTTCTTATTCAATTCCAACTCAATTTTACTAGTTGCTTGACCAAAAAAAATGTAGGATTAACCTTTATCTTCTCTTTTACTAATCATATCTCATGCCCAATCCACCTTAATTATACTTTCAAAAGATTTACAGAGATAGCTCATTACCCTACTTTCATCTTTGCCTTCCTTTGGATTATTCTCAACATAGTACCCAAACTCATCCTTTCAAGTATCTGTATCATATTATGTCTAATGCTCATTTAGAACCTTACAACGTCTCTCAATAATAGTTAAATTCAAATACAAATCTTTTAAATGAGCTACAAAGCCGTTCATATTCTGGCTCCACGCTCACTCACTTTCAGGCTTTATCTTTCTGTGCATTACTTAGCTTCCTCTACTCTGAATACATTGGATCTTCTAGCTGATTCTTCAATAGAAGTTCATTTCTCCGTTTTTGAATTTGCATGAGATGCTCTCTGCCAGGAATGACCTCTCCATAGATATGCATGTGCTATTTTCTCTATATATATTTTTAGTTAACCCTGCAATGATATAACCTTCTCAAACAGGTCTCACTATCTTTCCTAAAATAACATCCCTCCTCCCCACTTTCTGTATTATTGTTTTCACTAGTGGGATAGTTAGGTTTATTATGCCAATGGCACCTGTAAGAAGATATGGGTGAAGTTTCACCTGTCAATCAGGCCACAGTTTGATGACCTCATTTGGAGGTGCGACTGAGATAAATGGCTCTCTGGAGGCAGGCCCCCACCTCTCTCTGCCTTCATCTTCCTGTTGACCAGCTATGCTGAGACCTGCAGGAGCTCTGTGCTGTGGCCATGACATTGGATCCACACAACTCAACACCCACCGGCCTGTGATCTTCCTGCATTCTGCATCAATGCATGTGGCTGCATGAGTCTGAAGAGAGACTAATGAACTAGTATTGGACTTACAGACTTGAGTTGGACTGGACTGGGATGTTTTGTTGATGCATGATTACTTCTTGATATCAAGCGCTTTCTTATACATATATGGGTTCCTCTAGATTTGTTTATCTATTCAACCCAACCTAACACAATTAGTCATCATCATATCACTCATAAACTATATAATACTCTAAAGCAGGGGTCCTCAAACATCTTAAACAGGGGGCTAGTTCACTGTCTCTCAGACCAATTGGAGGACTGAACTATAGTTTAAAAAATAACTATGAACAAATTCCTATGTATACTGCACATATCTTATTTTGAAGTAAAAAACAAAATGGGGCAAAAACACCCAGTGGGCCGGATAAAGGTCCTCCCTCAGCCAGCTGTATGGTACCTGCGGGCCATAGTTTGAGGATGCCTGCTCTAAAGAATAGAGTGGATTGAATTGCCACCCCCTGCCCCCCCCCCGCCCCCCAAATGCTAAGCTGAACTTCAGGCCCGATTCTGCGAATGGACCTGGTTTGGAAGAAAAGGTTTGTCTTTCATTATCAGTTAAATTAAACAAGATCATATAAAGTAGGCTGAGTGCCAATTCTAATCTGAGCTGCATGCTGTCTTATAAAAAAGGAATCACCTACAAGAAGACTGCACAAGAGGCTCCATGACAAGCTAACAAATAACTGAAAACTGAAGGCAATAAGGTAGGAGATTTCAGAGCTGATAGAGACAAAACAGCTCTGCCGACACCTTGAATTTGAAATTCTAGTCTCTAGAACTATGACAAAACAAAGTTCTGTTCTTCAGAGACACTCAATTTGCCAGATTTTATTATGGCAGCTCAAGGAAAGCGATGGAAATCTGCATCATTTGTACACTGTTGTCTTCAGCTCTAAAGTTCCATTAGTGCAAGTGCTTTGTTTCACTCACGTGTCTACTTCTGGGACCTAGACATTTTCTTAGCATATAAAAAGATTGGAACAAATACTTCATAAATGATTGACTGGATAATTAAATGAATGAGTAAATATATGCATATAAAGGGGAAGGACAACTAGATTTATCTCTAGGTGGGTGGGATAGTAGGCCATTTTTGTTGCTTCCTTTTCCTTATACACATTGTGTCCTTTTTAGTTAATGTGAATCTACTGATTTTGACTGAGAAGAAACATCGTTAAAATATGTTCCATTAAAAATTGCACAGTCCAAACTTCAAAACGGATAAAGTAGTTTAGTCCAAAAGCCAAGGTATTGGTAATTCACTTATAAACCAATTTTTCTGTACTTCTAAACCCCTCACTGTGATAAAAGGGAGGCATGCTGATTGACCAAATGACAACCATAATGAGCAGAAAAATGAATAGGGTAAGTCATAATTGTTGAAATAACATGCATGCGTCAACAATAACTAAAATGGAAGGGGAGCATAAATACCAAATTGCCTATTTTTAAAAATTGTGATATAAAGAATTCTTTAGCCTATACACTGGAAATAGTTATTATCACCTTGCACCATGGAGGTTTTAGGAATATGCTATTTGAATCCATAGTACAAAAAAATAATCAATTAATGACTTCAATAAAAGAAAACTTGTTTTGTTTTCAATGGATCAACATTTTTTTTTATCAAATAAGTGAGTTTCAAATTTTGTGCCATGATAAAATTGTGAGACATGTTTTTTTTCCCTCGGTCCATTTTATCTCAATCATTATTATTGATTCTATTCTACACACAAAATATCCTGTTGGGTGTTGAGGATAAAGACAAGATGAATATAAAAATCGTGTCTGAAACACCAAACATGACCCTCAATTCTGCCTTTTAAAGGCACAAGGACTTTGAGAATCTAAGGGGTGTGATTCAATTCAGGTTGGTGTTTGGAGATGAGTATCCTGTAAGATAAAAAGGAAGATTTGAGTCAATCCTGGAGGACAAGCAGGATTTGAACAGATAGGGGAAAGAGAATGGGAGAGGGCATTCTTGGAGAAAGGAACACATTGAGAAAAGGGGAAGGATTAGGGGTATTCAATAATGGAAGGGAGAAGAGGCCTCACTGGAGGAGCAGAGCAAGAGAAAAAAATGGAAAAAATAGGTTGGGACACTCTAAAAAACAAAACGAACCTAAATTCACTGTCACTGTGTCAATGCTGTCACATTTTGCCCCTATGGAAAGTGTAAAACTGTCCCTATGGGTTTCCAGGATTGCAACTCCTTGTGGTGGTAGAAAGTTTCAGCCTTCTCCCGGTTTTGGCCTGCAGATCTGATTGCAACTCCTTGTGGTGGTAAAAAATTTCGTCCTTCTCCCAGTTTTGGCCTGCAGACCTTGCAGTTGGCTACCACCTAGTTTGGGGCACTGGTATGCTATTAAATTCTTAGTTCTCAGTTCTCAAGAAAGAAGGCCTTTATTTACATGACTTCTCAACTTCCGTGGTGAAAATGCTCACATACCCACTCTGGATGATTTCAAGCTACCAGCATATGTATGTCACTGAACACAGAATTGTAATGAGAGGCTTACAACGAGCTCTGACAAACTGATATGAGCCGTACTCCTACAGAGATTTGAATCATGTCTTGAGAAAATTTCTTATGAAGGATGAGAAGTCACTAAGAGTTTGTAGAGTAGGGAGTGGTATAATCAACCATATTTGGGGAAGCAAGACTTGCCAACCGGCTTTTTGAAGAACTAGACAGAGATAACATAGATTGGGAAACCAACAGTCTGTTTCAAAAGTGCAGTTGAGAGACAGTGAAGACCTGTTCCAAGTTACAGGGAACAAAAAGAAGGTGTGCAGGTCAGAAAGTGTTATTACGGAATACTGAGTTGAGGAGGACAGAACAGTTAAAAATACGGAATACCCAATTTTCTAATTTAGGTGCTTGGGGGGATGGCGGTGACCTTGGTCATTGTAAGCAACCGAGGAGAAATAAATATTGCTTCCTGTTGTTGAGTCCATGATGAAAATGGAGGGTGGAGAGAAAATTATTTTAATGTGCTGAATTTGGAAACAATTAAGTGCCATTAAAATACCACTAAATAAGTTGTAAATCGGCTGCACATGATCAATTTTTTTAAAATCAATTTGTTGGGGCTCATACAATTCATCACAATACATAGATCAATTGTATAAAACACATCTATACATTTGTTGCCCTCATTATTCCCAAAATACGCTTGCCTCTTGGGTTCCTGGAATCAGCTCATTTTCCTTTTTCCCCCCTCCTCTTCCCTTCCTCCTCCCCTCTCCCCCATGCACCCTTAATAATTTATAAATTATTATTGTATCTTATATTACACTGTCCGGCGTCTCCCTTCACCCACCCTTCTGCTGCCCGTCCCCCAGAGAGGAGGTTATATGTCTAAATTATGCTTCTTCTGCCAAAATATTTTGAATCATACTATTAAATTATTACAAAAATTTGAGTGTAGATCCATTATAATTTACTTACTCATTTCTGATCTTATTAGACATTTTTTTTCGACTGTTACAAATAATACTGCATTGGACTTAAGGTACTTTTATTCCTTTGGATTATCTTCTTAGTTTATATTTCTTGTAATAGAATTACTGCATAAAAGGACATGCATATTTTATAGCTTAATTTATATCGCCAATTTCCAAAAGAGTTACATCAATCTATATTTCCACCAGCAAAACTATATGAATTTCACTTAATTCTTGCCAAGACTAAAATCAGTTTTTTCCTTAATTTATAGATATCAAATAATTACTCATTATCTTCAACAAGGTGAAATATTCATATGTTGATTCTAAGGAAACATTTATAAATGTATTATAAGAATATATCTGTAAATCATTTTGTCAAGTCTTCAAAAGTTTAATGTTTTGATCCAAATTAAAATTATCACACCCTTCCTAAACACTTCCTTACCTGGTATATTTTCTCTGTAACACTGTCTGCTGCTTTTAATTAACTTTCTTTTCCTAATATTTTTACCTATTCCCAGTTTAGAATGTAAGCTTCAATATAGGGAGGGACCTTGTTCTTTGCCCCCACCCATTCCAGTATTCCTAGCAGTTCTTGGATCTAAGGAATAATAGTTCTTGGATCTAAGAGGCACTTCATCAGAATTTGCTGTGAAAAACAAATGGTGAAACAACCGTCTAAATTGGATACCTCAGAATATAATTTCATAATCTAATTCCCATGGCAACTTAACTTTGGCTTGAAACAGTTAATGTTTCTTTCTTAAAAGCCTCATTATAATGATGAGGGCAACAAAAGTACAAATGTGCTTGACATACAATGAATGGATGTATGGATTGTGATAAGAGTTATATGAGCAGCCCCTGTGTTAGACAGGGTTCTCTAGAGAAACAAAACCAGGACACTAATAATTTTGGATATATGTAGATAGATAGGTAACATAAGCAAGAAACAGTTAACTAATCTATAAAGCAGTACAAATGGCTCAGTGCTACTCCCTTCCGTGAGACAGCTAGTACACCGGCAGTCCTTCAAGTCTTGAGGGCCGCGGGGGAGTCCTCCGTGGCACAGTTCAGGCTATCCAGCCATAGGCAGCAAACAGCAAGCAGGTCACCAACCGTCAGCCAGATGACAGGGTCTGACAGTCCTCAGCTCAAGAGATGTACCTTCCAGTAGCATGGCGAAGCCGGTCTTGAAGGAAACTCAAGTTACAGCGACACAGTCCATGGGCAGGCGTCCCACAAATAGTGTAGCTTGTGAATGGAGGCACAGAACGAGTAAGGCAGCCGCACACTCGTCCGATGCTCAAAGAGCAAGAGAGAGAGAGGTGAGGATCGCCAAGCTATTTATCTCTCCGCCCTACAACCAATCTCACATGTGTTCATTGGCCATGTTGGCACAGCAAACCTATCACAATCTACGTCTTACCAAGTTGGCACCTGTATACAATTCTTTAGCCATATATAATTTCCAGACATTAATGAAATCACACTTGTACTTAACATCAAACATCTATCATACATATAAATGAAAACACACTGAGTCCAATTGTATCTGATATATCTGCATAAACGAAGGAAAGATATTTAATAAGCACATATAAAGGAAATATACTGACAATTACAAACCTTGCTTTTGCAACTGATCACGTGGACTTAACTGATAGGTAGAACTACCTTCTTCTACTACCCATTCTGTATTACCTTTGCCTTCAGCAAGCACCTAGGCTGGCTGTGGTTTTTTTCCTGGTGGGTTGACCCAGGCCTTCATTCCTGAGGGGTCTGAGTCATTATAAATCCTGTCAGGATTGGGTTGCTGTAATTTACCATTTACTTTAATTACAGGGCATCGGAGCACTAAGTGTCGGCCTATGGGATGTCCTGGATTCCAGACATAGTCTTCTTTTCCTCCATTATGTAGCACCAGTCCATTTTCTCCTTGGTAATCAGGATAAATAACACCACTCAGTACAGTGACACCCTTCCTGACCTGTTGACCCAAAGGCATGAGAAGCCCAAAGTGAGCAGTGGGCATTCTCAGCTGCCAGTTCAGTGGAATCCATGCTGTGTTTCCGGGTGGGAGAGTTCCTTCCTTTGGGACCAGGACCTCCAGGCCTGAGGCACATAAGGTTGCTGGGACAGAAAGCAAAAATGCTGCAATTGGATCACTATGAGTAATAGTGAGTGGGGCTACTGCAGCTTCCACCCCTTGGTTCCTGGACCCATGAATTCTGGCTATTGGAGACACAGCACCATATATTGGCCACTGGTTTAGAGTGTATATAGGTTCCTGGAGAACTTGCCCTAGCCACGCAAGCTGTTGCCACCTAGTTGGCGCCATGATTGTGTCTTTAGGAGCCCATTCCATCGTTCTATCAAGCCAGCAGCTTCAGGATGATGAGGAACATGATACGACCAGTGGATTCCATGGACATGGGCCCATCGCCGCACTGCATTTGCTGTGAAGTGAGTTCCTTGATCTGAAGCAATGCTATGTGGGATGCCGTGCCTATGGATGAGACATTTTATAAGTCCACGAATGGTAGTTTTGGCAGAAGCATCACATACAGGAAAGGCAAATCCATATTCAGAGTAGGTGTCTATTCCAGTAAGAACAAAACGCTGACCCCTCCATGATGGAAGTGGTCCTATGTAATCAACCTGCCACCAAGTTGCCGTTTGATCTCCCCGAGGAATGGTCTCATATCTTGGACTTAATGTTGGTTTCTGCTGCTGGCAAATGGGGCACTCAGCAGTGGCAGTGGCCAAGTCAGCCTTGGTGAGTGGAAGTCCATGTTGCTGTGCCCATGCATAGCCTCCATCCCTGCCACCATGTCCACTTTGTTCGTGTGCCCATTGGGCAGTGACAGGAGTGGCAGAGGAAAGAGGAGGACCAGTCTCCACAGCGCATGTCATCTTATCCACTTGATTATTAAATTCCTCCTCCTCAGAGGTAATCCTTTGGTGATCATTCACATGAGACACGATTACCTTTACTTGCTTGGCCCATTCAGAGAGGTCCATCCACATACTTCTTTCCCACACCTCCTTGTCACCAATCTTCCAATCATGTTCCTTCTAATTCCCTCACCATCCATTAGCCACAGCCCATGAATCAGTATACAGTCTCACATGTGGCCATTTTTCCTTGCATGCAAACTGAACGGCCAGGTGCACCACTCAAAGTTCTGCCCATTGGGAAGGTTTCCCTTCACCACTGTCCTTTAGGGAGATCCCAGAAAGGGGCTGTAGTGCTGCTGCTGTCCACTTACGAGTGGCACCTGCATATCGTGCAGAGCCATCTGTAAACCAAGCATGACTTTTTCGGTCTTCAGTTAAAGTATTGTAAGGAACTCCCCAGGAGGCCATAGGTGCAGACTGGGAGAAAGGAGGTAATGTGACAGGAGTGGAGACTGTGGGCATTTGGGCCACTTCTTCATGCAGCTTACCTGTCCCTTCAGGTCCTGCTTTGGCCCGATCTCGTATGTACCACTTCCATTTAACAATGGAGTGTTGCTGCGCAGTCCAGCTTTATGACTCTGTGGGTCAGTCAATACCCAGCTCATGATGGGTAGTTCAGGCCTCATGGTGACTTGGTGGCCCATGGTGAGATGTTTAGTCTCCACCAAGGCCCAGTAACAGGCCAACAGCTGTTTTTCAAAGGGGGAGTAGTTGTCTGCAGAGGATTGCAGGGCTTTACAGCAAAATCCCAATGGCCTACGCTGTGATTCACCAATAGGGCTCTGCCAAAGACTCCACACTGCATCTTTATCTACAACTGACACCTCTAGCACCATCGGGTCAGCTGGATCATATGGTCCCAGTGGCAAAGCAGCTTGCACGGCAGCCTGAACCTGTTGCAGAGCCTTTTCTTGTTCTGGGCCCCACTCAAAATTGGTGGCTTTTCGTGTCATTTGATAAATAGGTTGAAGTAGAACACCCAAGTGAGGGATACATTGCCTCCAAAATCCGAAGTGGTCCACTAGGCCTTGTGCCTTCACTTTAGTAGGAGTATCTCGACATGCCCCACACCACTGGACCCCTAGAAATTTTACTGAGGAGAGGGTTCTTGAATCTTCATTGGGTTAATTTCCCAACCTCTTGTACACAGATGTTGAACCAATGAATCTAGAGTCTTTGATACATCCTCCTCAATATATTGTACTAGTGTGACACTTTGAAGAATAGACAGATGATCAAGGTCCCTTTGGACTAAATAATGACACAGGGCGGAAGAGTTGATGTACCCCTGGGGGAAGAGTTGTGAAAGTGTATTGTTGCCCCTGCCAGCTGAAGGCAAATTGCTTCTGGTGGTCCTTTGAGACTGGTATTGAGAAGAAGGCATTGGCCAGATCAATAGCTGCATGCCAAGTACCAGGAGAAGTATTAATTTGCTCAAGCTACGAAATCACATTTGGAACGGCAGCTGCAATTGGAGTTACCAACTGGTTAAATTTATGATAATCTACTATCATTCTCCAATATCCATCTGTCTTCTTTACAGGCCATAAGCCGCCACTCTGACTGCTGGACCTTCGAAGCACTTTGGGTCTCCTGGAATTAGTGTCAGTTCAGAGCTAAAACTCCATTGATGACCTGCATATGCCCCCCCTCTGAGGGGCGGGCCTTCAAAACACTTTGGGTCTCCTGGAATAAGTGTCAGTTCAGAGCCTATGTCCAGTATTCCCCGAAAAGTTTGATTATTTCATTTCCCCCAAAGAACAGTCACTCTTGTGAAAGGCCAGAGGTCTCTTTGGGGAAGGTTGGAAGAAAGAATAATAGTATAAACCTTCAATGATGAAGCACAGTCCTCCTTCAAAGGGACCCGGCCTCCCCCTCATTCAAGGGGTTGTGGGTCTGTAAACTGTCTCAGGTCTGGGAATTGATTGAGTGATCGTGGCTGTCTATTCTGCTATTCACCTAATCTAGCAGGCTTCTGCCTGTATAGATCACGTAAATATTTTGTAGGTTTCCCATCTATTTCACTCCTGGGGACACCATGGCTAAGTAACCAATTCCATAGGTCCACACAAAACTGGTTTCTTTGATTACTATGGAAACCTTGCTGTCTATTAGAACCATGTCCACCCTGTCTCTGTTGATTCATTGCTGACACATGCCTTCTACCATCACGGGGCCCAATCAGCCCAATTGTGGGCAAATGTCAGAGTCTGCTTAGGGCAGTGCCCACTGTTAATCCTGGTGCACATAAAATAACAATTACAGGAGTTTTCAGAGATGCTGGGCCCACTTCACAAACTTGTTCCTTATGGTTGTGGTGAAGGGTATGTCCTCAGGACACCCCCTTTTTGGGTCTATGGGAATATCCTGATAGATCTATTCCAACATACCAATTTCCCTAAGCTTTGAGATACCTTCTTCCACAGTGTACCAAGGTAGGTCAGGCACCTCAAGTTGGTCTACTCTAGGCCATCTGGTAGTCCATGCTTCAGCGAACCAACCTCTCTTGCTGTGACATTGAAAGAAGAATCTGTGCTTAGGGGTCCCATATCCAGGAATTCAGACTGGTCTAATATTACATTTCTTGCACCAGTATCCCACATCCTTGGTAACCGTTCCCAGGGATATTCCCAAGGCTTCCGCTTCTACATATTAGAAAGCTTGAGCAGATCTTTGTGAGTATAGCACGCTTCATTGTGGGTAATCATCTCAACCTCACCTTTAGGAGCTTTCTGAGACTTATTTTAGTTACAGGTCTAGAGGAAATAATGGGTGGTGAAGGTGTTTCCCGGATGGTCTCAGCAATATCTTGTAAGGCATCTCCCTCAGACAATGCTACAGATGCATCCCCACCTGGCATTTCAGCTTTAGCTGTTTTGTTAATCTTCACAGGTGTGGCTTGTTCTATTGACAGTGGATTAATACCTTCAGCTGGGAGGGGTGGATCTATTGACTGGGGTGGTTCAATTGTTTCTAGGGGCTCAATATCCTCCTCTTCTGGATCATAAACCCATATGTTCCCATCCCATTTTTCAGGATCCCAACTTTTTCCTATCAATGCCCTCACTTGGTATCAGACACTACTCTAGATCTGCAATTCAGCTGCCGTTATAATTCAGTCACTCGCATGATGAGACTCTGGACCTGGTTCTCAGCGATGTCAGCTCTATTACTAGAGGAGAGAAGACTCTCCTTTGTAGCACAGCCGGAAGCTTTTAAGTCTATAAATCGACACTTGAGGCGTGCTTCTGAGGCCGAGACCAGCCCTCTCCTTAATCACATTTTGTATTGTAAGGAGGACCAGCCAACCAGCTGCCCTATACTTGCCATCCTGACAAAACTGCTGGAAAATATCAAACATATAATCACCCAGAGCCTCTCCTTTAACCAGCACTTCATCTATTGGTGGTGATACCATAGATATTAGCTTTGCTATTTCACACCACGGATTAGTAAGAGTGGCAAACTTATGCATGCCTTTAGGTGTAGAAATAGTATTATTAGTGCTGTTAAGACTAATGAGACTGGAGAACCAATTTAAGAAAGCCATATTTATGATTTTATTTCTCTAGCAGCACTCCTGGTACCAATGTATTAGACAGGGTTCTCTAGAGAAACAAAACCAGGACACTAATACTTTTGTATATATTTATATAGATAGATAACATAAGCAATAAACAGTTAACTAATCTATAAAGCATTACAAATGGCTCAGTGCAACTCACTTCCATGAGACAGCTAGTACATAGTACACCGGCAGTCCGTCATGTCTTGAGGGTCGCAGGGTAGTCCGCCATGGAGCAATTCAGGCTATCTGGACACAGGCTGCAAACAGCAAGCAAGTCACCAATAGTTAGCCAGATAGCAGGGTCCGACAGTCCTCAGCTCAAGAGATGTATCTTCCAGTAGCATGGCGAAGCCGGTCTTGAAGGAACCTCAAGTTACAGCGACATAGTACATGGGCAGGTGTCCCACAAATAGTATAACTTTGGAATGGAGGCACAGAATAAGCAAGGCAGCCGCACACTCGTCCGATGATCAAAGAGCAAGAGAGAGAGGCGAGGATCGCCGAGCTATTTATCTCTCTGCCATTCAACTAATTTCACATGTGTTCATTGGCCATGTTGGCACAACAAACCTACCTATCACAGCCCCTAATAAAATGATTTTTTTTAAAGAAAAGTTAATTTTAAAAAGCCTCATTATTTTAGTGAATCTTTTGAAACTCGGAGAAATAAATCAATGCATCCATATCTTATTCAATCTCTCTTTAATTCTTAAGGAGCTTCTATTGATGTTGCCCATAACTGTATGTTGCAAGAACATGGATGTGACTTTTCTGATTAATCTCTGTGTCTTCTTCTTCCCAAATACCTATGCCAATATCACAGACACAATGAAGAATTTAAAAAGTATTAGCAAAAACAACAGTGATGATGAACTGGTGTTACAAAGAAAGGATGGCTTTTCCAAAAAACTCGATAGCATTTTACTTTTTTTTTTTAATTAATCAATTTATTGGGGCTCATACAATTCATCACAATACATAGATCAATTGTGTAAAGCACATCTATACATTTGTTGCCCTCA